>NC_133348.1:36531234-37131234 GCF_030506205.2 Paramisgurnus dabryanus
TGGGGCGACCCACCTGTGGTGTGAACACTGCTGGACCTCGGGCCGAACCAAATACAGGAAGTTCTCCACATGTTTGAGCCACTGGGCTTTCGTTGTGACGTGAGCCGGCTGTTATATTGTGGGTTAACAACAAACAAGCCAATCCTAGTCCGTTGCATAGAGATTCGCGGTCTCCTTTACGTTTGAGCTGATGATTTTATAAATGCATAGCTGTCCTCCACACACAAATAGTGACATTATGGGCTTTTTAGCAAACGGCTCCGTGAGAAAGGCTTTAATAGAACAGCAACGCAATTTTGTGTTAAAGCAAAGAAACTTCGCAAAGACGTGCATCGTTTATCTCCACATCTTGATAGCTGCGCTCTCCCTGTCAGGCTGGTTGTCGTGGAAACGTGGGGGTGGTCATGAGACGGTAAGAGCTGTCAGAGACCAATGACAGTGCTGACCGTTGTCACATGGTGTGCGGTGCGGCATTTCGAGTAAAGTAAAAAATATATATATATGTGAACACGGACCGCACTAACTGAAAAATGATACAATGTATTTTGGTGCGCTCCGAGGCCGCACCACGGTGCGCACCAACATATGTGAAAACAACCTTACAGTAATCACAATCATAGCAGATCAATCTACAAGTTAATTTGTGCTGTAACACATCCTTAAAGGAATTCTTCACCGAATTTAAATATGAATATATTGTTAAATTGGGTCACCTATGTAGTAGAAATGTGAAGTTTTTTTAAGAAATTGGTGCCCCTCTAGGGTAAGAAAAACCAGAAAATGTGCTTTTGGCTCATGTGAATGAAAAACACCAAATCCCAGAATACATTGCTTTGCTGCTCTACGAGCCCACGCCTACCGGTTGGAGAGGGCAGGAGGGAGGGACATTAAACTAGGCTAGCTACTAGCAATTTGACTCAAAAACTGAAATGATACCGGTTAACATGAGTCTCTATGACGAGTTAGTTGATTATTTTAAATACTACCTTTTTCCATCAAAATTCTGATAATTTGCTTTGTACCGGGATGTCCAGTCAATACCAGGAAATGGCAAGTAGTACGTTTCCATCATTTGCCGGTTTTGACGGTTTATAGATATAAATATAACAACCATAGCTCAGCTGACAGACATGAAAAACAAACAAAATACTCACTTTATACTCTGGCCTCTGTTTCTCCCTTTTTTGTATGTCATTATGTCAGTATCAGTATTTTCTTTCTACCATGCACAAATAAAAATGTCACTGAACTTTTGCGTTGTAATTGTAACAATGAGCACTCAAACACACCAAACCAACAATTACTAAACACACACAAAAACAGATTATCCACATGCACTGCACTATTTCATAAAAAGACAAACCTGTATTATGAAACAGCGCGTCAGTC
Source organism: Paramisgurnus dabryanus (assembly GCF_030506205.2). Classification (NCBI taxonomy): domain Eukaryota; kingdom Metazoa; phylum Chordata; class Actinopteri; order Cypriniformes; family Cobitidae; genus Paramisgurnus; species Paramisgurnus dabryanus. The sequence continues at coordinate 36,532,624 of NC_133348.1, forward strand.
GTAACCAAAGGCGAGTTCACTGAAATGTCCATGCTAAGTGTTCACAGTATAACATCTATTTGTATATTATTCAAAGTATTACATATAAGAAATATTTATTTTCCATTGGCTTTAATATAAAATAATCAGTACGCCCCAGCTCGAGTCTGCCTGGGCTCTGGCCATTCCTTCTGACCGCCAGGCAAGGCTCACTCCTCGGCTAAAGCAGCTGCTCCGGCATCCTCTAGTTTCTCGCTGTATTGCGGCTCGTACGTGTAGCCACAAGCATCGGATTGGTGCACCAGATCTTCAAAATCGGCAGTCCAACCCCTATGGGCAGTGTAAAGAACCATATGCATCATATTTATGTGTGTATTCTAAGACATTATTTTGTTTATTTACATTTATATGATTTAATTGTTCAATAAATTTGGGTGTGTATGAGGACTTTTATTTTGGTAGCGCCTCTGCTTGGGGTAATGGATTTAATGGTGTAAACCTGCTATGGTGACAGACAAACACTAATGCAATGTGAAGCACGGTAACCAAGGCAAGGTTTATGGATCTTAAAGTTTAGATCCTGGTTTAAGGGGGAACAAGGTAATTGTCCAAATCACACTTTTGCTGTATGTGTAAGCTTGTAATTTTGTTTGTTTATTTTGTTGGTTTGTTTGATTTAATTCTATTTGTGTGTTTAGTCTTTCAGTAAATGTTTTTCTTTATTTTCTAGCTCTTACGGTGGTTCATTTGTGTTATTGAATGGCCACAATAAAATGCTGTGAATCATCAGTAAAAGAGTCGACCACTTTATTAACCAGGATGCTACAAAATGTTGAAAACATGTGAAAATAGCTCCTACTACTGACTGTAGTCTATGTCTCAGGCCAGTGTTGTGCCTGAACGAGTTCATTGAACGAAAGTTCATGAACTCGTTCATATTTTGGGCAAAAATGAACTGAACGTACTGTATTTCTGCCTGATGAACGTTATTGTGAACTCGTTCATTCTGGTGGTTCTGAACGGCAAGCTCTCTCAGTTTAACGTCGTTCAATAGGGTGCCAGATTTCTATAGAGTCTTCCAGGCGAAAACCTGGCTAAAACACACTGTAAACAGGCCTTAAAGGAACAGTATGTAGGATTGTGGCCAAAACTGGTATTGCAATCACACAACTTGTGGCCAAAACTCGTACTGCAATCACACAACTGGTGGCCAATACACAAAATGACAACATGAACATCAGTTGAGGGCTGCAACTCCACTTTTTAAATGACAATATCCTGGCCAGACCACTTTTGCCAGTGATATAAGTATTTGAAATGAAAATGATTTCTTAATGTCTATTGACATATCAGGGCATGATTAATCATTTTATGATTAATTGATATAAATTTCTTACATACTGTTCCTTTAATGTTTAGAGGAAAAAACACCCAATCTGGCAACACTGCCACCAGTTAGTGTTTCACGCTGCATGCATCATCAAAACAACACTGACTCTGGACGCTGCTGAAATCCCTGCCGCGCCACCAGTGTTTGGAATAACGGCGTTACGTAACGACGTTCATTTTTCAGTAACGGGCTAATCTAATTAATTACTTTTCCCGCCGTTACAACGCCGTTAACGTTACCGGACGTTAAATGCGGTGCGTTACTATGCACTGACTTAACCTGTGTGATCCAAACGCAACCCTGGCTCACACAGCTAGTGAGGAGGTAGGTTAATAACGAGATAAGCGATTATGATTGGCTAAGGCAGAGTAATGTGTTTCATGGTAGCCAATCAGAGCCAGTGTTGTTATACACATGCCAGCGCACGCGCCTGCGGCGACACACACACACAGGGCGAATTCCAATCGAAAGTGATGATCACTATGCCCAGGGGCGTAGCAGCCATTTTAAAAGTGGGGGGGACAGTAAAGCTGCTGTTCATAATAATACATTCCAAAATAGAATACCAATTGGCATTTTACAGCACCCTAGTGGCAATTTTGGGAACATGCCATGATAGCTTACATGAACCTATATTTGTGAAATCATACTCACAATTTAAAAATACTGCAGGACTTTGAAACCAATGTGAGACCATCTATAGCCTACTTTATTTTTATGAAATAAAGATATTTTATGATAGTTACAATATTTCAGTTACACTACATTTGTATTTTGATGAATATACAGATTACATCTACACTAATTTTATACAACATACATTTTATGAAAATATAGCAATAAAACCTAAATCAATGTATTTACAAGTTTTTAATATTTTCAAGATGGAAGTAAGTTATTTAATCATACATGGCCCTGGGAAGTGGGGGTGCTGTGGGTGCTGTAGCACCCACTGTTGGCGAGAGGGAGATTTTTTTTAAGTAAAAATATTTTGCACAATTTATATATTACTTATGAATATTTTAGGAGATTATTTTTGACACACGTATGTTATTACGTGTATTTTGGATTTTAATTTCATTACTGTCTGTGCCTACCCATCTCCGTGGCCTCATCCGAGCGCACTTTCTCCGCCTTGCGTCTTTTGAAGACATGGGTAAGCAGCACCATGACCCAGAATAGACTCACACACCTTTGGCTAATGCATGCCCACACAGGAATTCTGAACTCCCTGGGCATTCGTCCCCTAGCTCATGAGAGACTTTGGACTATATTATACAACCGGCGCAATGCGCGACGCGAGTGTCTTTTGCTATAGTAAAGAGCGCGTTGATATTATGCGCATACAGTATTAACGGGATGACAACGCGGGTTTGCTTATCACATACATGAATGCGAAGAAGCACAAAAACGCTTTTTAATATGAAAAATTAAAGGATTTAAATGTAAAAGATTATTATTGAGTCTCTTGGACATAAATGATGACCGATTATGAGACGTTAGAAGGCGTAAATAGCTGCTTCATCTAAGTAAATAAATGCTTTACTTTAAACGAATGCATCTTTTTTTTTTATTTAAATGCTACCCCACGAATTTATTGTATATAATGACTATGTACCTGTGGATATGGTGAGATGAGAACGTTTGTAAATTCTTTATCTCTTGTTTGTAACAAATAAAGAATTTTTAGAGTACAAACCTTATATAAAGCCTAATATATTCTAAAAATGTAATTATACACCATGTATTTATTTTATAAAAGTATACAATATCAGAACTAAACCCATTATTATTTTTGTTCCATTTATGAATTGTAAGTTAAAAAAGACAGTAATAGTATTATTTAGTAAAAAAAAGATCTATATAAAAATATACTAGCTATGTTACTGTGAGAATATTTTACCACTGTTAATCGACGTGTGATTTAAAAACGAAAGTAAAATATTTTCGTCCGCATGGATATTAAAAATTGTGAAGTTTATTTATTATTATGTTGTTATAATATTATATGTTGTATTAAATATGTTCTATGTATGTATATCTGAAGTTATAATGAAAGTAATTTTCCCTGGGATTATTCAAAGTATTTCTGCTTCTGATTAATAGCGCATATATTTATCTGATAACTGATGATGTCTGTATGTTTCAGACCCTGGCTGTGTGCACTGAAGTGTATATGACAATAAAGTATTAAAACTCAATGTATTTATTTTTAAAATGTATTTAAAATAGGCCTATAGGCTCATAGGTTTTTTGTTAAAAAAAAAAATTATTTCACAGCACCCCCTGTTCAAAACATCAAAACTTCCAAACTTTTTACAATTAAACTAGATTATCTTTAATCCTGTTGCTCCATTACTTTAAACTTTGTTTTAAATCTCTGATTAACTTTAATGTTTGATGAGTTCAAATAGATTTTCTACAATTAAATATGTGGCTAAATCATCAGAAACAGACACCGCGAGCGTGGTGGCACTATTCAAAGATGCGTTTATTATAACGTCTCAACAGAGTGAGTTTGACGGCTTAAAAATATTACTTAACACTATCAGTGACAGCTCCCGATGCTCGTATGCGCTTCTCCTCTGTCATGCGCGCTCCAGTCAGAAACTGAGAGCAGTGAATAAACGGACACACGGCGGTGCTTCATGACAAATGCGTCGCGTCGGAACATCTTGTTCATTCATTATATCACAATAACTGAGCTTCGCAATATTTCCTGCCACATTGCTTCGTTAATCAATACAATTGATTGTTTTAATGATTGTCAAATGTTTTTATTTGAATAAGATCTTTAGATTACCGATGTATAGTGATTTATAATATAGGCTACAAAAAAATATATTACATTTGCCTGCATAAACTGTTTATTTTCTTTATGAATGACAACGTCAACATTTGTTGCTGTTTAATTACACCGGCAGATTCATCAGCGCAGATGATGGGTTTAACATAAATAAGTTTTAATCTATATTATAAGGTTTGTAAGCTGTGTTTAAATGTAAGTGGTGCAACACAACTCGAATTAAAATTAAACTGAGATAAACAAACCATATTTTAGCTCTAAACTCTGCTTATTTTAATCTGTGCAACCCACGCTGAATCCTGCGCAGCGTGAGGAGGTCCGACTCCATAGTGTATTTTAACTACAGTAGGTTAAATCATAACATGAAAACTTTATCTCGTGATTTGTGTCATCACGACATACTGCAACATTATCTAACGTGTGTTTGAAAAAAATTATGTAGGCTAATCGTCCTTTGCTTTTTTCTGGGGTGCATTTTATCCCAGACGGCGTAATAGCAAAAGTAAATGAACAAACGAAACTTCACAAGAGCAACAAGAGATTTGAAGCTCATACAGACACGCTCTGTGATTGGCTGAATGTTAGTTCACTCAAATCTAAGTAACAAATCAGAGAACACTGTACATGACGCACTGCGCTGTTGCTCGCCGGAGCTCGCCTCCGTCTCTCATTAAAAATTTATGACTTCTGGCCACTTTGATGCTTGGTGGCCTTGTGAACGCACAGTAAAAGTGGGGGGGTCATGACCCCCCCGTCCCCCCCGGTTGCTACGCCCCTGACTATGCCCTAATTCCCTTCGAAGATCAAATCTCTTGATGTATAAACTCTAGATAAAGTTGCGCAATGTTGTCTGATAGTGTGGCTAATTAAAATACACTTGGTGATAAAATACAGCGTCTTTTTCTGTTTATTTGGATTTTACATCCCCTTCGCGAAGTGCCCTTCAAGGGCGCACAAACGGCATTTGGAATTTACCCACACACACCGAACAGCTAAACAGAGATTCGCGGCAGCAGAAGAGATGGCGAGTCAGGAGGAGCAATCCGATGAAAAGTTGGCATTTTCAAGGTGGAGATATACTTCAAATTCATTATGGTCAAAGCAAGAACGTGCATGTAATGTGTACATTATGTCCGGGAGCGAAGACTTTGTCGACATCCGTTGTAAGCAACTCTAATTTAATGAATCATATTGTTAAACTGTTTACTTTTTTAATGAAGAAAACGAAATACAGCAGCCTATGTCTTCCAGACTATTTATCTCAGTTTGATTTATTTAATTTGCTACAGTTATTGCAAACACACTTTATATTATTTAACTGTTTACTTTAAAAGAAAATACCTGAAGTACAGAATGTCTACCAGACCAGTTGTCTGACATTGGGAGTTTGATTTATTTAATTAAGAATACGACTACAGAGCAAACACACTTTTTGTTGTTTAAAAGTTAACTTTTGTGAACAAAACACTTGGAAGTACAGGTTGTTTACTTGACCAGTTGTCTCAGGTTGAGAGAGTTTTATTTAATTTAGTTTGCTGAAGTTAAATGCACTTTATATGGTGTAACTGTTTACTTTTCTTACAAAGATAATACTTGAAGTGTAGGATAAAACTCTTGCTGTCTGTTGACGTGCAATAAATATGGAAAGTTATGTATGAACACCTGTCTGTTCTACTCATTTCAACTGACATGTGAAAACTGCTAAAAAAATACAAATTCTTTGACATATAGCAACTTTTTTTTAACCGTAACGCAAATAGTTACTTTCCCTGGTAACGAGTTACTTTTATTATAGAGTAATTCAGTTACTAACTCAGTTACTTTTTGGAACAAGTAGTGAGTAACTATAACTAATTACTTTTTTTAAGTAACGTTCCCAACACTGCGCGCCACTCACAGAGTTTAACATTAAAACATCATATTTGTCCTAAAACGTTAACAAATTCCTAATTCTGGATCTTGAAACAGACTCTGACTAACCTCACGCTATTTAACGTGCACGTGCGGTGTGCAATACCTGCGAGTTGTACTACACGTGACGCCTCGCAGCGCTTCCTGCCCAGAAACCCTTGAAGCACCCAGCTAGCCTTTCAAGGTAAGTGCAAGCAAACACAAAAATTAAAAGACAGTCAATGCTAATATAAACCCTGGTTGGATAAGAATTTAAAGTTGGATATGAAGATGAAATCTGAAGCATGTTAAAACTGTTAAGTGTTAAAACTTTAAAAAAATAATATGGGAAAAAGTACTATAAATTAGTTCATTTTCAGAACTGTGAACTAGTTCAAAATTTTGAAATATGAACTATGAACTGAACTAGTTCATTTTAAAATTTGTGAACTGTGAACTGAACTAGTTCATTTTAAAATTTGTGAACTGTGAACTGAACTAGTTCATGTAGAAAGTGAACTTTCCCAACACTGCCTCTGGCCAAAAAGTCCTCTGATGATGCAAAAATTCCAGATGATGCTTTTTTCCAGAACCAAAATACATATATCTCCTCTCAGGGGGACATGAGGGAGGGGAACGCGGTCATTCAGAAATACTGCCAGGTTTCTACTGATACAAAGCTGAATGCTAAATAATTTTTTTTTTTGTATAAAAGTAAATCAGGTTTAAATGTCAAGAGTTACTGTCGGTACAAAAGTAACACCTGTTACTGCTGCTAATGTGGTAGCCTGACTACGTCAGACTTTGTACTTCCGCTAAATTTCATTACGCTTCTGTACTCAGTCTGAGATACCTCCCATTCTAACCGTTTTCCTCCGGTCTCAAAAATGCCGTCCAATCAATGAACAGAGGGCGGGCTGAGAGCCGTGACGTAGACGCTAAGCGCCGAATGTACGGTTGTAGTTTGTATTGGACATGGAGGCACAGAAAGCTATTCGCTCTGTTGTGGAGAACCGGCACTTGCCAACTTAAGCCTGAACAAGAAGAGTGTTTGTTAAACATTTTGAATGGAGATTATGTTGTTGCCCTACTCCCGACAGGTTTTGGGAAAAGTTTAATTTATCAACTATTACCGATCGTCAGCGAGAAACTGTGTGCAGCACTGCTTGACGTGCACAACGATCGAGAAATCATGGAAGGGAATTTCATTGTTCACAGTTAATGGTGGAGGAAGCGTGGGCAAACATTCTTTGGTGACGTTCCTGATTAACCAGAAAATAAAAATGTAATTTACATATGGTTATGGCTGTCTGGTGGAAGAGTTTGAGAGGAAAGAGGGGCGTTCCTCGACTTAGACGGGAGTGGAAAGACACCATAAGGATAGTGTTTAACTAGCTCTGGTCCGATTTACTTCACATAATCTGGAAAAGTCCTTCACAGCCATTTAACTCTGGTATTTCACTCGATGGCTTTGTTTTCACATCATACATGTATTTTACAGCAGAAATTCGATGTGGCTGAGCCGGCGCATAACGCACATCATATCCAAACGTTATGTGATGGGCTTACGTTTAGACCAATGATTTTAAACTTCAGACAAGCCCCTCCCACAAGAAGGAAAACAATTGTCAATTATTCCCAGCCAGACTCTGTCTATGAAGCGAAGCAAAATAGCAGAGGATGGTATTGCCAGGCTACTAATGTGGTGCATTTTGCTAAGAATTTATATTATGCTGTTAATTTATCTTTTATAGTGTTCATTCAAGTTTGTTTCATCAGGCAGGGGCAAAAATACTGTTGGGCCTAGGCAGCTTTCCCACCCAGATTGACAGCTTGCCCACCCAGTCAGATCCATGGAAATATGTCATGCTTTAAGCCACGTCCACACTAGACTTTGAGGATGCAAGTATTTTTCCGACATTGCTGCGGGGATTGGGCAGGGAGCAGCGAGTCAAAATGATCTTTAGCAGGAAGACCAGATTTCTTTAGCATAAATACCAGAATTTGATGGGCATTGGTGTGGGAATTGACATAACGCAGTGACATAACGGTTTTGTACTGGTCACAACGCTCCATGTGATACGAAGTCTGTGAGGTGCCCGCCAAAGCACATTCTATTAATATAATGGAATGCGTCATTTAGACAAAATAACATATATAAGTCACAGTGGACTTTACGTCGCATTTATTTAGAAAATTATTTTACAAAATCCAAGCCAAAGAACAGACATTTACCCTGGAAAGGCAAGTTATTCAAGTAAACAACAGCAGACAGAACAGCAGGCTGAATAGATGTCTGTATGTTAAAGTAATAAAGTAATATTGATTACTATCCGCAAAAACATGGTTTCACTAACTATGTGTAGCAGGATTAGGTGAGCTGTGATTGACAGCTGATTTCACCTATTAGGAAGGCGCAGTCCCTTTTTAAGAGCCGATTGGCTGCTGCCCGGGATGCGTCATGTCCTGTTTTCCCCCTGGGTGTTTGCAATGTTAGCGGCGGGTGAGTTTTTGCTAACATGTTACGGTTGGTTTTAATTCGTGTTTGATATGTAAAACTAAGGGTTGTGTTGGTTTTAGTCTGTCATTTGTCCAGCGTGCTGGTGCCCTCGTTGTGCTGTTATAGTGGGTTACGTGACTGTTGAACCTCAGTTGGCTTTAGGTTGACCTGATGTTGGTTAACATATGCCGGTAAAATGTTAATTCGTCTGGGGTGACCACTGTTCGGTGAGTGTACAGCACATATTCATAACGTTGTGTGATGCTGGTATTTAGTTCTAATATGATATTTGTTTTATTCTAGGTTTCTCCCTTTCGTTCCATTCAGTGTCTCTCCATGCGCTTTGTTTTTAACTATTGCGCTGCAGTGTTGCCCCGCTGTTAACAACGACATTATCTGCACTGCTATAATCTGAACTGTACACTGTCTGGTTCTGCTGGGCATCTAGAAGTAACGCTCCACTTTTAACGTGACTATTACAAAGCCAAGGTTCGCTCTCGGTGTGTGAACGAGTAGCTTTCCATCAGCTTTGTTTTTAATGCATCGAGTATCTGTTTACTTGGTTTGTTTACTTTTTTTTTCTCTTATTGTCTAAGTAGACAACAATTTGTCTGTGAACCTGTCTCTGTCCATATGATCCAAGGTACTAATATGTAAGATTGCTCATTGCAGTGGGTTCTTGAGGACTGTGCCCTGTTTATAATACTGACTGCTACATTGTTAGTACCTACATCTTGTATATTGCCTTATTGTATGGATGTGGTTTAATTGTCGTTGATTCTCTATTTGATTCTTTTCTTTTATTGTTTGTGGTGGTCATCAGCCTTGTGAGTAAGGCTAGGCGCCACCATTTTGTTTTGAGTGACCTAATTATTTACATTGTTTTAATTTGTTGCAGGAGCTGGGGTCCCATGGGTGGATGGATCTGTCCGGTGGTGGTGCTTCCTCCTCAGTGCGTGCTGTGTAACACTTGAAGTGTGTGTGGTGTGATCTAAGTGCACAGTGGGGTGTTTGTGTGTGCCTTTTTGTAAACAAGTCGTGACTAAGTGATCCCTCCCGCTGGGGACCTCAGCCCTGCTGATTACTATGTGTTTGTTTTGTTTCTATTAATTTTACTTTTTTTTAGTGTGTGTTGATTGTGGTGCATTTTGAAGTGGAGAGAGTGTATGTTTTAGAGTGCTCCTTTTACAAAGATTATGTGTAAATAAAAATCTATTCTTGTATTATACCCACGTCTCTTGCTCACTCTTCCTTTTAAAGAGGAACGAACTTGTGTGCCTTACTGCCTTTTTGGGTGTAAGGAATATTTCCCTAGGTGTAAGTCCCGGGGTGGCGTAGTCGGAATATTATGCAAAATCTTTGCCTTCGTCAATCAAAGTTAGGCAGTCCCCCCTCGTCCTGCTACATATGGTTTAACTAGGTTTTTGAAAACCATGATTGCCAAACCATGGTTATTTTGTGGATACCATGGTTTTTTGGTTTTAACTGTAATGAAACCATGGTTAATTTTTAAAGGAACACGCCCAGATTTTGGGAATTTAGCTTATTCACCCAGAGTTAGATAAGTCCATACATACCTTTTTCATCTCCGTGCTGTAACTCTGTCTGATGCAGCCCACGCTAGCTTAGCTTAGCACAAAGACTGGAAGTGAATGGCTCCAGCTAGCAAACTGCTCCCAATAAGTGACAAAATAACGCAAACATTTTCCTATTTATGTGTTGTGATTTGTATAGTCACACTGTGTTCCTTTAAGGGTTGTGTCAAGATGCACACCAGTATTGTTTTTGAAGGATATGTTTGTAAAAACCACTTAAATTGCCTAATATAACTAATTCAATTCAATTGAATTCAAATTTATTTATATAGCGCTTTTCATAATAGGTAATTGTTTCAAAGCAGCTTTACATTAAAAGAAGAAAGGGAAAACACAGAAAAATCGACAGACAACATAAGTAGCAAAATACAGTGGCTATGAATAAATTTTACAAGCGAATATATTAAGAATGTAATGTATAGAAGAGGGTGCTAAGTTAAGCCAATGTCCTAGGAGGAAAAAAACCCTTGGGAGATATATATCGACTATATGTATGTATGTATGTAAATGGATGAAGAGATTAAACTGGTTCCGCCAGTGGTTGTTGGTCAGGCATCGGCTGGGCATCACGTTGAAGGACGGTCAGTAGATCAGTGGAGTGTTGACCTCCAGGGCAGCTGGAACTGGGTCTGTTTGTTTCAATGTCCTCGGGTTCGAGGACGAGATAGGGAGAGAGAAACAAAATCCTATTAGTGTAGGGGCTGTTCGCATGTAAAGAAAGTTTCACACAGTGTTGTGTTTTAATATATGCTCGGTTCCAGACAGGCTAGCTATTGCAGCGTTAGTATATTACCAAGACAAGTTATGTGAATGCTTTGTTCCGTACAAGCTAACTATTGCGAGATAAGTATGTTTACTAGACTAATTATGTGAATGCTTTGTTAAAGAGAAAAGTCTTAAAGGCGCTCTAAGCGAATTGACATGTTTTAGACCATAAAACATTTTTTGTTACATACCGGAAACATCTCCTCACTATCTGCTTGCTGCCTGTCCGCTGATCAAACTGTAAAAAACGCAATCTCTGTAGACAGCCCAGGCTTCACAAACGGCAATATCAACATAGTGGCCAAACCTAGCACCACAAAACAAAACAAAGTATTCCAGCTAATAAACGACAAAAAGGATTTGGGGATGGGGGTTGGGCGCGTTCATGAAAGCACGGAAGGGAGGGGGAGGGGGAGGAGTTAGCTACAAAACAGTTCAAACGTCAACAAAAACTAACGTCTCGCAGATTCGCTTAGAGAGCCTTTAAGTTTAGATTTAAAGTGATCGACTGTGTCTGATTCTCGGACATCAGTTGGCAAATCATTCCAGAGCTTAGGGGCTCAGTATGAAAACGATCTACCACCTTTAGACACTTTTGATATTCTAGGGATAGTTAAGAGACCAGAATTTTGCTACCGCAGTGTACGTGATGGATTGTATTCTGATATTAATTCTGATATTAATAAGTTACGATGGTGCTAGCCAGGCCATTTAAGGCATTGTATGTGATTAATAGTATTTTAAAATGTATGTGATAATTGACTAGTAGCCAGTGTAAAGATGCCAAATTTGGGCTTATGTGGTCATACTTCTTAGATCGAGTAAGCACTCTTGCGGCGGCGTTTTGAATCAGCTGAGGCTTGTTTACATGATTTGCATGGCATCCCCCGAGTATTGAGTTACAATAGTCTATTCTAGAGGTCATAAAAGCGTGGATAAGCTTCTCTGCATCTGATATAGACAGCATATGGCGTATTTTTGAGATATTTCTAAGATGGAAGAATGCCGTGTGGCAGACTTTAGAGATATGACTATTGAAGGATAAATTGCTGTTGAACATCACACCTAGGTTTTTACAGTAACTGTGGAAGATGGCACCATGGTGCAGCCATCTATGAGCAACTTGAAATCTGACATATTCTGTTTGGGATGATTCGGTTCAATAATAAGTATCTCTGTCTTATTGGAGTTTAGCATAAGGAAGTTATGTGCCATCCAGTCACTAATATCACTAATGCAGTCTGTTAGCTTACAGAGCTGATGTGTTCCGTTAGGATGTGAGGAGATGTAAAGCTGGGTATCATCCGCATAGCAGTGAAACTAATGCCTAGTCCTGGATTCATCTAAACCTTGTCCTGGAAACAGCCCCTAGATTTTATTAAATCAGTATTAAATATATATCTTTTAAAACTTATGTGCCTGACTATATAGGCTATTTCTCAGCCAGCCCCCACTAACATTTTTAACATTATTTCTTAACAAATAGGCAATATTTGAAATGTAATGTAATCAAACAGTAGATGATTAATGTGAAGAGGAGAAAACTATTACACTGTACCTTGGGAGATACTTGAATTGTGAGGGGGTGCTCTGATTTCTGTAAAAGTATTGCGGGAATGTTCCTCTCCTGATGCATGATAAGATTGCTGTTGCGAATCTGAAAAACCAGCGAGCGCCTCAGACAGTATCTCAGGGCTCTACACTAACCTTTTCCCCAAGGAGTACATGTGCTCCTTAATGAAAAATTTAGGAGCACACAAAGAAATATAGGAGCACAGTAAAAAAAAGTTTATTAAACTGCTCAATTCATATGGATTAGTTTTATGATCTTTTTATGAACTTTTTTCAAATCATCAGGTCTAAAATTAGCATTAGTTTCAGAAATCGAATCAAATGTATAAAAACACTGTCTTCATTGTATAAATTAAATATAATTATTATTTTTTAGAGCTGTAGAAGTGATTTTCTCTTTGTCTTGGGTTGTTTGATTAACATTAATGACACAGACTTAAGTAGGTTAATTGAGGTAACTATCTCTTTAACCATGCATTCCTAATGTTAGGTTCCAACTATGGTTCCAATGTAAGGATATACAACGACTGTGTTCTTCCACAATCGAACACTCTGTTTACATGGGTATTCATAACAGATCACTGCGTCAAAATAAAAGTCTCTCAGGAAAAAATTATTAAAAGTCGTGTTGGATACATTTGTCAATCTTTAAAGACACGTTTATTTATTTTTGAGACACTGCATGCGGTTTGCTTTGCCCCTGGCCCACACGTGTGTCACGTGAAGCTGTGGGTGGGGCTAAAAAAGTGGTCGTTGTATTTTGGGTTTGGAGGAGGTGTTTAAATTCTATTATAAAACGGCCCGTTCTAGTTCTTCATTCTGATTGGTCGAAACGCGTTCTAAGCCGTGATAAAATACCCCGGTAAACCCATGGTTCAGACCGCATTACATAAGTATTAGGGGTGTAACGATACACCAATTGCACGGTTCGGATCGGTTTACGGTTTTGGAGCCACGGTTCGGTCCGATTCGGTTCGGTTTGCTGTGGATGTAGGGTTCCTGTTATTTTACCAGCAATGCTAAGGAACAATAGATTAACTTAACTTAATAACAACAACAAAAATAACTTGACGTTTACACCATGCATCACTTTACATGTTTAACATCATGAAACAGATGAATTAATGTTTTTTTACCTCACAGTGACAGCGGAGGCGATTAAACACGCAAACTTGTGCTGAACAGGCAAAAATAAACAAATCAAATCTCTGTTGCGATTAAAATAGCAACAAACGTGTAAACCCCGTGTTTTTACCTCAGACAGACGACGTCTTGTTACATTTTTACTTTTGTTCTGGAGAATGATCTCGCGCTCTTCTATTTCACTTCGGTTAACCCGATCTGACACGCAAGCACACACACACGCGAACGCAAGCACACGCACACAGTTACGACAGATTGTGTGTGATTTGTCTACGACACGAATTCCATTCCTGTACTCCACTGGAAACCCAAAATGTTCCCACACAAGAGACTTAAATGTGTCCGGGGGATCTGCAATCTCAGGCGGAGCAGCCATCCTGTGATCTGCGCTCACTCCCAAGTCACGTGACATGACATGACATGCACTTGGAAAACAGTAACTTTGGAATATACTATTTAGAACAGCATTTAAAAAAGCTCTTATTAGTCGTTACTAATACAATTTAATCAAATATATGCAAAAAAAATTTTATAAATAGATTAGTTAGTCAGAGATAAGTGACATTAACCTCAACAATGGGCAGCAGGAGGCGTGAGAGTACCGCGACACGGGAGGTTCGCGATTCGTATTGTGGGTGGTGTATCGCGATCGTTCAGTTCGGTTCATAATATCGTTACACCCCTAATAAGTATCACTGCGCCACTGTTGCTGTGTACTGTTTTATGAAACTAAACACCACAGTCTTTAATCATATTTTTAATTTGTCTACAATTGCACAATTAATGGCAATATCCAGATAAATGTCAATAAATATTGTTGAGTCATCTAATCAATAAAGAGAAAACGCTCCCTGAGGAGTTTCTACCTCAAATTCATATTTCCGCTATCCACTGGGTGGCGATCTTACCCACCTTAAACACTGACATTCACATGGCATTCACTCAACACTAAAAACAGTGTGTTTTGATCAGGCTCTGAATCTGATCTTACAAAAGTTAATCACATAAATGGAATTATCTCCGCTTTTAGCTTAAAAATCTGAGAGGTGATAAGAGAACAAATGTAGGTAGGATGAAAAGTTTTTTTATAGCAGAGCGTCTGTTCTTTCATTTGATATATTTTATGTTTATTTAAAGAAGATAATTTTAACTAAAACTGGGTGGCAGCTTAAAAAAAAAACACTGATGGGAAAGAGTTAAGCATGCTTCAACGCATATTTGATCATCACTTCAACTGTTGCACAAAACAAATGTTAATGTATAAATTAGATGAATGTTGATTTATGAAAATAAACCCCACCACAGTCTTAAATCATATTTTCATTGTTTCTTTGCTGCATCTGTGTTGGTTGGGAACTGTGCTCTGTTGCAGCCACACTTGATTCTGAGGAACTACTTTGTTTGGCAGAAGAGTAATATTTGTACTAATATAATTACACCTTATATGTGTTTTTTTTATGAAATCCTGCTATGCATATGAAGTAATCGTTTTATAAACACAATAACCCCCGCAAAGCAGTGGGGTTACCAGTGTTGAATTGAAGAGGGTCTGGGGGGGTCCCGGACCTGCTATAAGCCTCGTTTTTATTAAAATTAAAATACAACTTGAATTTAAAATTCTCATTTTGCGCTGTCACAAAGCGATAGGCTACTGTCCGTTATTTGTCCCAATTTCGCAATAAACTAATTCAAAATGATTTCTGTCTGAAATAAATATAAACTCGCAAGTGCGCCTCCCGCTGTTTTCTGGAGGAATTGACAGACGAGTTCATGTCTCTGTCTGCATGTCGTGTGAATTATATTCACCTCAGTGACGGTAAGATTGTTTAGTAATCTTTAGGGTTAGGGTTTTTTTATTCCTCTCAAACTATTATTTCATACCAGTGGCGAGGCTACACACTCAAATTGACAGCTGGTCCACCAAGTCAAAAGAAACACAAAATATTTTATTGGGAAAGCAGAAGAAATCACACATAAATGATAATAAATTAGGCTATAGTCTTTTAAAAAAGAAACGCTTAAATACGCATCATTTAGAAATAAATAACTATTTATAGAAAGCTTATCTTTTGCATGTGTGGTTTTAAACCTTGCAAATGTTAACATGCAAGCGATTTTAAACAATTTGAGCGCAAGGCAATGACGCGCACACATCCTCAAATGGACGCACACTCATAAGCGGACGCATGGAGACGTGCGATTCTAAAGCATGATAACACAAAATTATTTTGAAATATCACAGTCTTGGCACCTATTCTCATAAAAACATTCAGTTATGTCTTAAAGTGAGTGCAAACAGTTCAGAAAGAAGTCAAATCTTTGTGTTGGTCTGAAAGTAGCAGTTCTTATCTGCTTATGTTTGTATCATTCATATTAATTAAACAACAGAAAACAAAGGAAAATAACTTCTGTATCTTTAAAAAGATTAATTATATTTAATTTATATAATAAAGAAGACAGTGTTTATGTTTATTTGATTCTATTTATACCTAAATACTACTGTTAGATCTTACTTTATTTGTAACTTTGTTCTTTTCTATTTTTATATGCTCATAATTTCTTAATTTGTTCTTATTTTATTTTCCTAGCCCCAGTTTTGCTGATCCGAAAATTATTTGATCTATGATTTAAAAAACACAATGTAATCCATTTAACCACTACTAGTAAAAATATGTAATTTGAGGGGTAAAAAACGTTTAGGGTTTGAGTTAAGGGTAATTTGGGGTTTCTTTGATTAAAACCAGGATCAGATGATTGTTGATCCAGGATCACATCTTACTTTGTCAAATCACAGCGAACCTATAATTAGGGGGGTGCGGCTTGGCCAGGGGGTGGGGCTTAGGTAGGGACCCCATAAGCTTTGACATAATTCGAACACTGGGGGTTACAGTGCATTTTATAACAGCTAAGGGTTTTTTTCTAACAACGCCCCTTAGCTGTTATAAAATGTACTGGTAACCCACTGCTTCTTGGGGCTTATTGCTTTAATCTGACGTCACATTTCGGCACATTCCTGAACCGACCGTTTTCTTGGCTTGGTGCCATTTCACGATTCAGTAAAGAGGACGTTTTCAGTTCTGAAGCTTGCAGTTCTGAAGCTTGTTCATTTTAAAAAGGTGACCTCTTATATAACAGAATATCAAGTTAAAATGGATTTTTTGATTTACTGCCCCTTTAAACATTTTTTGGCCCATTTTAAATGTTAAAGAAAATGTGTCTGCACCTCTGAATATAAGGAGCTTTTTTCTTAAGCCAGCCATCATTAACAAAAATGTATTACTTATAAATGCTTTATTTACAAAATTAATTATAGTTATTAAGATTAATTTGGTTTGGAATTAGTAAAATATGTTTGATAAAAACAGTTTGATGTAGCTACCTAATAATTCTGCCCACATTGTATTTTATTTGCTGTTTTATGTTTTATGTGTCAGATGCACTGACTGCATCTGAAAAAAAGAAATGGGGGGTGGAGCCTGTTAAGAGATGATTGGGCCGGCCCAGTGTCATTATGGAAAATGAAGCAATGGCACAGTGGAAGTTGAACACAGTGTAGCCATGCTTTTGTTGTTATTTTCTTTATTTCTATTTCATGTAAAGCTGCTTTGGAATTACCAATTGTGAAAAGCAGTATGTAAATAAATTTAATCGAAATTAACATGACAGTTACACGTCATTGTAAAATGATGGCTGACTATATTTGAAGTTCACCAGGTGGTAATAGAACACACTCCTAGTCTGTGAGTGTGCATCCCAATATTTCTTTTTCAATAAGGCCTTCACCTTATCCAAGCATGCAGCAAAAGGTATTCCTTTTCTTGATAACCAGCTAACGATGCAATGCAAAAGTAGGCTGGAGTAGTTTTCCCTTTTTCTCCAACAGTTCTTTGCACGAGCCACAATTAAATTTACCACTCATAATACTAATGGCATGACATCACATAGTTCGGGCCCACATGACTGCGCTCACAGTACCTCCTGACGTAAACCGCACAATAGTTCAAAAAGCACTACTTTTCTTGCTCAAACAGCAGAGACAAAAAAATCTTTGCATTTCCTTACCATATTTGGAGCTCCGTCAGTGCACACATAAACAAGCGTCAGATTTTTTTCAGAATCCATTAATCCATAAACACACTCAGTATTTCCTCCAGGTTTTTTTGTATTGTTCATAGGCTGGCCAGATATTCTTTGCGTATTATGTTGCCAGATATATTGCTTAGCTGTGAAATATTACAGGTCTCTGTTGACTCATTCAGCACCAGAAAAAGAAAATCTGCCGAGCTAGACTTTGGGATTTGTATCTTTTGCATATTGTTAACATGTACTTATACACACTTACACACCAAAGGAAATTTAAAATCATGAATCAGATAACTGGTGCTCTTTAAGATTAGATTTTTTTAAACGAAGCAATACGTTCAGTGCAAATCAGACATAGCAAAGCACCATTACTCTTAATAAAAGCAAAAGTTTCACTCTAGTAACTTTTACATTTTCTATGCTCCTCTGAACTTTTTCTTTTTGCCATCTCTACAAACAAGCTTAAATATGAACGCGATATTCCAATAGAAATTAGAGGTTTGCCATAAATTGGTGTCATTATACTTCCAAACAACACATACGTACATTGGCTGGAATATTAGTGATTATTATTATTTTTACGATCATTGTAATTTTGAACAATTATGTTGGTAATGGATGAGACTTCTGGAAAATCATATGATTTTTGTCAAAGAGCAACGTGTTTGTATATTTGTGGTGTCAAAACTCATGATTGTATAAATACATTTAGATGAAGAGGGTTAAACAGAGTGTAAAAAGCCCTTGTGTTTCCTTTTTCAACAAGCACTTTTTTCTGTCTTAGACTGCTGTAATACATGTAAAACAATTACATGTCATCTGAATGGCAAGATTTCCTCAAGTTAATTATATTTGTCACTAATCTGTTCATATCTGTTTTGGGAATCTGTTTTCTTGCAACAGTAAAGTTGCTGAAGGCTTGCATATCCAGTTAAACTATGATGATTGTTGCAATGTTATGAATCTAGGGTGAGATATCTCTTCTACTCTTGGGGTCAGAAAAAGGTAACAAGTTATCACAGCATTCAATCTTCTTGAATAAGAACATTTGCACTAAACAGAATTATGATTATTTGTTTCAGGAGTAACAGCTTTGTCTGTGACAACTGTATGTTGAATTTACCTTAGCTGGGTCTTGCGAAGAACATGTGGATGACCTGCAGTTGCGATCAGTTGCAAATCATTACTGCTGGAAACTGTTGCTATGGCAGCCTCACTATGGTGATGGTAATTTAACAATTTTTAAGGATAGACTGACAGTAAAGCATGCAGTTAGTGTTTTGCTGGTTGTGACCACAAATCTACAACACAAGAACTGTCGAAAAAATAGACTTGTACCATGTCAGATGCATTGATCTCCCACATATTGTTTGCGTGGGAAACAATGGATTGTGGCTGGGTTGTAACAGATAGAAATAAAGGGGGCATGTCTCCAATTATGCTATAAATCTCAAAACAGCAAGATGATTAAGGGTGGAAATGAGGGTGAGCTGGACAGGGCCAGTGGAGATAATGGACAGCTGGGCGGGGCCAATGGAGACAATGGAGAGCTGGACCGGACCAGTGAAGACGAGGATTAGCTGGACGGGCGGAGACAATGAAAAGCTAGATGGGACTTGCGGAGACATTGGAGAGCTGGAGATTTCTCATTTTAATTTACGTTTTATTTTGTGCCACCACATTTGATCGTATAACTACTCGTATTAAATAGGGAAAAGGTAAGGTAATAACATTTTAATATGACAAAAAGATGTAGTATCCCTTTAAGAACATCTTAAGAAGTACTAAAGATGAATTTTTTGTATATTAAGTACAAAATCAGTGTGTGAAAATAAGGCACTTTAAGTACACTATGAAAGTGTACTACTTTTTCACCTGGGAACACTATTGCTTTAGCCCAAGTGCCGCCTTGACACGCTTATAGGCTGAAATGAAACCTGTTGGTAGAGTGCTGTTCCTCTCAACGTAAGA
The DNA here is from genome assembly GCF_030506205.2 of Paramisgurnus dabryanus. Taxonomy (NCBI): domain Eukaryota; kingdom Metazoa; phylum Chordata; class Actinopteri; order Cypriniformes; family Cobitidae; genus Paramisgurnus; species Paramisgurnus dabryanus. Next base: position 36,552,318 of record NC_133348.1, read on the forward strand.
ACCCCCGAGAATGCCTATACAGCGTTGTGCTTTCTTTCTTCAGCATGGGTTGAAGAGGAGGCTTTCCCCCTTTACAATCAAAGTAGATATTGCTGTCTCCTCTCACCATGCTGATAAACGGCAAATCAGTGGGTCAACACGACCTGGTCATTAGGTTTTTAAGAGGAGCGCGGAGACTGAATCCCCCGCGCCCTCCTTATTTCTCCTTGGGACCTGTCCTTGGTTCTGAAAGCCCTTCAGGATGCTCCATTTCGAGCCTTGATAGTCAGTTGGCTCAATAAAAACTCTGATCCTGGTTGCTTTGGCCTCCGTAAAGAGGGTATGGAACCTACATGAATTACTAGATCCTGTTTTGAAAAGTCTTGGAAAAACATGTTTAGTATTGTTTTTGTGGTTGCCTACATAATATTGTAGCCCAGTTTGTGCTGAACACAGTGTTATGAGACTTATGCCATTATTATGTTTTTAAGCAACTGAAAAAGCACCAATGTCAGTGCTGGTCAAAACTGCTCAAGGATGCAAAATCAGACCCCAGAGGGTTAATTTTAACTATAGAAGAGAACCAGATAATTAAATTTTTTTGCGCTATTTCCTATTTTGACTAACAGGGTTTAAAAAATACAATGTCACAGGTGTGACGTAGCGATGTACTGCAGTACATAATATCTCATCATTATTTATAAAACTGCATGTTCTTATCCAGTGAGAACATGTTTTTATTTAATTTCATGACAGAACAAGCATGGCAAAGGTGGGGTCTGGCAGGGTTGCCTTAAAACTAGGTACATCCCTCCCGATGATGTTGTCAGGTGTAGGTTTGGCTGTGGGTGGTTGTTTTTTGCGATAGAGTTGGACTTCCACTTTTCTCATAAAGACAGTTTGCGTCTAGGAAAGTATGCGATACCATATCCTGAGGACTTTTCATTCAAATACAGACAGTTTTACTTGACTTTTGTTTTAATTAAATATTCATTGTATTCAGTTTAATTCTTTTTGAAATAACGCTGTTACCCTTCTCAATAAATCCTAATGACATACAGTATGACAGGTTGTCCTCTCTATTTCTCCTGTGCCCCACCCACTCCTCACCGTTCTTCTCACAGCATCTACAGCCATATAAGTTGCATTTTTCAAAACGATATTGAGGTAGACTGGAACTGAAAGAGGGGTGACTAAGCCATCTAATTTCAGTGGACTTGGACAATGCTTTGATTAATGGTGGCTAGCCCAAGACTCATACCTGCACCTGTTCCCAAGATAGCTGCCATGCCTCTATCTGTGTCTAAGTTTTCTGTCATGCCTGTATCTGTTTTCAAGAAGGCTGCCATGCCTGCACCAGAGTTCAAGATGGCTGCCATGCATGCACCAGAATCCAAGATGGCTGCCATGCCTCTCACAGAGTCCAGGGGTGCGTTCCACTCCAGTTTTAGACACGCACTCGCGAACTTCCCTAAACACTTCCCCTCGGGGGAATCCCTGTCGCCATTTTGAAGTGCGTTCCACTTCGTCAAGTGAACGAGGGAAGTTTGTATGGACAGACCCTCGCTCCCTCGATTTTGAGTCTACTTCATATGTACACTTCAGGCAGCTTCATATCCCACAATGCAACACGATTGTGATGTCACTTCAGCAACTCGCGCTTTGCACATGGAGGGGGCGGTCTCCACTTTCCATGTGATTAAGGGCTTAGGGTGATCCATTTGAACCCACTTCAAGTGTTTCAGCAGTAGTGGGCACTCGTACAACGTAATCAATGACGTACATCCGAGTGAACGAGACTGAGGGAAGTTAGTGAGGGAAGTTCATAAAAAAACGAACTGGAACGCAGGGCAGGGCTGAATCCGAAACCGCATACTGCCATACTATATAGTAGGCAAAAAGCAGTAGGCGAACGAATAGTATGTCCGAAACCTAAGTATACGTAAAAGGGTGGGTGAGAATTAGCGGGATTTTGGACTATTTCTCGCGAGATTCTGAGGCACGTGTCCGAAACCGCCTACTTACTGAAAATGTAGTAGGGGAAACAGCACATGAACAGATTGGTACGTCAGAATTCTCAGTATCCATAAAATCAGTAGGCGAGAAATCCCCGGATGCCCTACTGAGTCCGCCCAGATTCTGAAGCATGCATCGGATGGACAATTCTATCCCAGCTTTCCCATGATGCCACGGGAAAGCAAAGCAATCGACCGGAGACCAGCCAATCGGGTGATTTCGATAAACACAGGGCTGTTCCTTAGCACCCAGACTTCACGCACAGACCCAGGATATACCACAATTAAAGTGCTCAGCTGATTCATGAAAATAAAGCTGTAGATTGTCACAGCTGTGTTGAGCTGACAGTAAATATGTGATGGTTTGTTAGAAAAATACATTTGAATAAAGTTTTGTTTCATATGGGATTCACTTCTATACCATTTCATTTATTGTGGTGGTTTTATTCATACATTTTTTTATTCATGTTTCCTGTTGTTTTAAGTAAATACAAAAAATTGCTTCACTAAAATGTATATAATCACATTGCCTGCATTGTCTAATTTGTATTCAAGCACAGCTGTCATCTGACAATAGATATTAAATTACAATCTGCTTGTTTTACTTATTTTGTCCACTACAAAATAATGTGTAATATCTGTAACACTGTTACAGATCAAGTTACTGATGCAATCAGGTGTTAGTGCACCTGTCCCTCATACACACGCATATGTTTTCATGTCTGTTATTAGGTTTGTTCGAGTTTATGCACCGCTGTAAGAACCAACAGCTGGATGACATCAAAGTACCGTGAGAGCGATTCCAGAAATCATACGGAGAAGTCTGATTTCGAGTTGCTCTCGCGGTATTGTGATGTAAATCTCCTGTCGGTTCTTGTGTTTCCGCATGAACTCGAACAAGTCTACTACGTCATATGTCACATGATAACGTCAACATGGCGAATGCTGTCCATACTTAACGCGAACGTACATACTGCTTTAGCGCACGTTAAGTAGGTACCCAGTGAAATTCAGTACCTACACAGTAAGTATGCGATTTCGGATTCAGCCCAGGATTGCTGCCATGCCTCTTACAGAGTCCAGGATTGCTGCCATGCCTGCACCTGTGTCCAAGATGGCCGCCACACCCATGCTAGTTCACAAGATGGCCGCAGCACCCAAGCCAGTTCACAAGACGGCCGCCTCTACATTGTGCGTGTAGGTGTTGCTCCTAGTCCGGTAATCTTCAGTTGTGTGGTTTCTAAGGTGTCTGAGGTATGTCCTTTGTCTTCTGTGCTCCCTGTGTTTCCAATGGCTCTGTGGTGTGTTTGGTATGCTCTCTGCACTTCTGTTTCTCAAGAAGTCTTTCAAGCCCATGAACCTGAGTTACCTGAGTCACCGGAGTCAGCCGTCACCATGCCTGAGCCCACAGCCGAGATGGCTAAAAAGACTTAAGCAGAGTCCTATGTTAATGCATGTTAATGTTGGATGCCTCCCACCATAAAAGAAGTAGTTTGAAGACAGTGGCTGAATCTGAAACCGCATACTGCCATACTATATAGTAGGCAAAAAGCAGTAGGAGAACGAATAGTACGTCTGAAACCTCAGTATACGTAAAAGGGTAGGCGAGAATTCCTGGGATTTTGGACCATCTCTCCCGAGATTCAAAGGCATGTGTACTTAAGTAGCGTCCGAAATGGCCTACTTACCTACAATGTAGTAGGGGAAACAGTACGTGAACAGAGTAGTATGCCCAATTCCTCAGTATTCATTAAATCAGTAGGCGAGAAATCCCATTATACCCTACTAAGTCCGCCCAGATTATGAAGCAAGCATCGGATGAACACTTCTATCCCAGCTTTCCTATGATGCCACGGGAGAGCAAAGCAATCGACATATCGACCAGAGACCAGCTAATCAGGTGATTTCGATACACAGGGCTGTTCCAGACTTCACGCACATAGATATAACTGTTACCACAAAGTGCTCAGCTGATTCATGACATTTTTTATCATGTTTTCTGTTGTTGTAAGTTAATAGAAGAGCATCATTGTTTCACTAAAATGTATATAGTCACATGGCCTGCATTGTCTAGTATCTGACAATACATATTACATTACAGTCTGCTTGTTTTAGTTATTTTTTTTTTCACTAAAATATAATGTGTAATATAATATCTTTAACACTGACAGAGACAGTAGTGGAGTTGTCAAGATACTGATGCAATCAGATGTTAGTGCACCTGTCCCTCATACAAATGCATACGTTTTCATGCCTGTTATTAGGTTTGTTCGAGTTCATGCAAAGCTGCAAGAATCAACAGGCAGATGATATCAAAGTACCATGAAAACAATTCCAGAAATCATGCGAAGAAGTCTGATTTTGAGTTGCTCTCTTGGTATGTGATGTCGTCCTCCTGTCGGTTCTTGTGGTCTAGTACGTCATAGGTCACATGATAACGTCAACATGATGGATGCTGTCCATACTAACTCAAATGTGTACTGTCTTAGCGCTCGTTAAGTAGGTACTCAGTGAAAATTTTGTACCTACTCAGTAATGCGATTTCGGATTCAGCCATGGGTTGTGTTCCACTTCAGTTTTAGACACCTAAACACTTCCTCTCTGGGAATCCCTGCCGCCATTTTGAAGTGCATTAAACTTCTTCAAGTGGACAAAGGAAGTTTGTACCAACAGACCCTTGCTCCCTCGATTTTGAGCGAGTCTACTTCATATGTACACTTCAGGCAGCTTTATATACCACATTGCAACACGATTGTGATGTCACTTCAGCAGCTTGCGCTTTGTACAATTCAAATGATGAAGGGGAAAGTAGTTCACACCTGTAAGTTAAGGGGCCCTATCTTGCACCCAGCGCAATTGACTTTGTCAGTGACGCATGTATCATTCGTATTTTGGACCGGCGCACAGCAGGGTTTTCCCTCCACAGACGCACGTCGGCAAACTAGGGAATGAACTTGCGCTCCCTGGGCGGTTCAGCGCAAAAAAAGAGGCGTGTTCCGGCGCAAACCATCCCTGATGCTATTTGCAGTTTCAAAAAACAATTGCGCCACTGACCAGAAAAAAAAAGTTTAAAGTCAGTGGCGCGTTGCTCGTGGTTCATTATGCTTTTTTAAGGGCGGATGCTTGACCATAATGTATAGCGTGCACAACGCTCATACACTTTGCATCTAATCTACACAGATGCAACAGTTGTTTTTGCAAATCATAAATTGTTACACTTAAAAATATTAATACACGAGATAAGGGGAATCATAGTGGTGAGCATTGTGGTGATAGTTTTTATTTATTGTGTGGCTGCGTTAAAAAATTCTCATGCAAATAACGATTAAAATATTTTCATAAGTTTGTTGTGTGGCTGTATTACGTTTATTTTATGTAAATAATAATTAAAATGTTTTCATAAGAAACCTTAATGTATATGAACTTGATTTGTAAGTGTACTTTGGGGTTGGACCTTGCTTGCGTTTCTTGGGTCTGATTTCAAAGCCCCCAAACCCTTTCGGCGGTGAGGGTGGATGCAGCGATGTCCTCTGCTGGCGTCTGTGTAGAGGCAGATCCACCTCCCGTTACATGGCGTACCCGATTTATGCTGGCAAGCTTGGGATTCCCCCATCTCCTGACATCATTGTAGCGCTTGGCGCAACGATGATGCCAGCTGATGAGACTGTAGCTATTTCCCCTCACGCCTGTTTAACCTACACTGATTTGGGCGGGTTTTCCCATCCCCATACAAAACAACTTCTCTGTCTTTGACTGCTCTTACAAGAACGTGGGTCTCCTCGGCTGTAAACCGTTTCTGGCGTGCACCTGGTAAATCCGTCATAATAATAGTAACCCGCCATGGAACTTGCGCCCTTGCGTTTAAAGGGAATGTTGGATAGCGTTCTGATTGGTTTATTTGACGTTACGCCCAAACCACACCTATGAATAATGAACCTACTTCAGACCAACCCCTTATTGATTTGCGCCCGGCGCAAGAGTTATTTCTCACGCCGGGAAAATAGCAACAGCGCCCAAGATCCGCCCACAAACTCACTTGCGCTTCGCACTTGCGTTTCAGATCGTTAAAATAGGGCCCAAGGTGTTCCATTTGAACTCACTTCAAGCGTTCCGCCAGTAGTGAGCACTCGTACAACGTAAGCAATGACGTACATCTGAGTGAACGAGACTGAAGTTAGCGAGGGAAGGTCATAAAAAACTAACTGGAATGCAGCCGTGGTCTCTTGTCACCGGGAGGGGAGTGGAGTGGAGCATGGTAGCCGATCTTGACCGTCAGATGAAATTCCTGGTTAAGAGCAATATAACCTCCTTATGGCCTGAATTTTTCTATTTTACCAGATATTACTAGCCTGGGTTTCCCTATGCTGCCTTGCGTACAAATTTATTCACGCTGCAAGTCTAGCATGGAAACTATGGACCGATTTTGCCCCTGAAATAGGGAACCAATCACAGAAAGGGGAGGGGGCAGCAAGACCATGACAACGTCTATGCGAAACACCGAAGCAGTTTTGTTTATCCAGCACAACAGCAGACGTGAAGTTACTTTTCAATGCAGCCTAAGACAGTGTTCTAAGTAGTTTTAAATGCAGGTTTATAAAAAAAGAGCTACTTTTGGCATTAAATAATTTCATATCCAAGAAGGATGTTTGGATATGGCAAGACATGATAGCCAGAGAGTTTTATAGGACCAACCTGCTAGGCATCGTCTTCGACGAAGTACAGTTAACTTATAAATGGTAAGTGGTAGTTATTAATAGCATATTGTCATTATGCCTGAAGTGTAGTTGTCACAGTGCCTCTAAATTGTGTTGCATTTTAATATCAATATACAGCTAACGGTTTAGTTGCATAGCTTTCAGCTGTGTGCACACAAACCAATAAAAGTTGTTTACATTTGAATTGATGTCGCTCTACATCTGGTATAATTGAAACGATTGGCTATGAGCTACGTACAGACGCATTTGATAGACATTTGTAGCGCCCAATAAACTGCTCTGGGCATCCGTAAACCACGCCTCAAATACGAGAAAATGAGCATATGGTTCCCATATGGTGTTAGCCAGGCTAAGATATTACACTATGTGTTAACAAACAAGCAGAAAGTTTGTATCAAACTTTTTCCTTTTACAGTGGACATCAACAGAGTACAGATAGGAGCAGATGTATTCTCAAAATCTCTAAAAAACTTATCAGCGTGTGGGTCTACGATAAGTACATTATTATTTGGCCTGGTGTCTGGTTTTACATGATAACATCACAGGCAACTTAAAGGGATAGTTCACTCAAAAATGAATTGTTCTAAACCTGTATGTGTTTCTTTTAAAGTTATTCTGTTAAAGACGCGAATAAAGATATTTTAATAAATGATGGTAACCACACAGTTGGTTGACTTCCATAGTACCGATTGACTTCCATAGTAGAAAAAACAAATACTATGGAAGTCAATGAGTACCGTTAACTGTGTTTACCATCATTTAGGAAAATATCTTCATTGTGTTCAAAAAACTTTTAAGAAACAACTCATACAGGTTTAGAACAACATTAGAGTGAGTGAATGATTTTCATTTTTGGGTGAACTATCCCCTTAACATTTGTGTTTATTTTATTCACGGTAGACCAACAGTAGATAAAGACAGACAGTAAAATTATTCTGGAATACCAACTTAATATATCACCTTTCCACCCACAAATTTTTGACTCAATTTCGAGGAAGCGGCATCACATTTGAGTCATGAACAGTTCTTTGTTCTTCAAGAGATGCTTCATAACTATGCAAGTGCTTTACTTACACAGCCAGATCATGACAAACGGAAAGTGAGAACAGATTCAGGCTCCCAGTGACGTCAGCATCATTATTCGTTTATCTGATACGACCACCATCCAGTTGGAGGAGATTCACCCAGAAAACACATCAGCTTGTGATTCCAGCTTTTAAAATCTGGAGCTGTCACTTTACCATGAAAGGTAGGCGATGCATTCATAAACTAGGCATTGAGATACCACATATACATAGTACTATATATATAGTAGTCTTTAGCCACCATGCTACCATTAGATTTGTTGTTTTTGCAATGTTATAGTGTTCGTATATAATTATTTCTCAGTCTCTTTATTAGAATACAACCAAAAAATACAGATAATGTGTATGTACTATTAAAAACAGTATCAAAAAGTATGAGCTGAAGTGTCAAGTATTTAGGGTAGCAGCTGCAGGATCAGCAGCTGCAGGATCTCTTAAACCTAAATGAAATTAAATCCTAATTTCTGATTCTAATCGAATGACTTCAGGATTTCAGTCTCCTCAAAAAAGCTTAAGATATGTCTCGTGCCAAGAAAGGTCACACTAAATACTGACTGATGCCTGAAGAAGACATTTAGTTTTGTTTTTAATTTTGTGTACATATTTCTTGTATTTTCTGTATGTATCTTGAGTGAAAAGAGTGAAAAATAAATATGGCTGGACATTAAAAATCGGTAAAACAACAAAGCTGGTGATGGTGGCCTAAGACTTTTGCACAGCACTATATATATATATATATATATATATATATATATATATATATATATATATATATATATATATATATATATATATATATATATATATATATACACATAAGTTACATAAAGAATGGAGATTAAGTGCTTTAAATTCGAAAAAAAAAAATTATGCATCCTGAGTCTTTACTGACCACATTCTTTAAATAGCAACTATTTAGATATGGCCAGGGCTGGAGTGGAAAAAAAATCGTCTCTGGACTTCATCCACTACATTTGCGCAAACACACAAAACTAAATGTAAATGAATCAGAAAGATTGCTAATGTGCTACACTCTTAGAACGAACTAAATGTGTTATCCCGGAATCCACTGGTGTTATTATTGAAACAACACATTTTGTGTTACTTGTAACCCAACTTGTGTTATGTTTTAACACAAAATCAACACAAAATGACACATAATGTGTTAAAAGCTTGACGCACAAAGATGTGTAAATCCTTTCTAAGAGTGTACCTATGCGTTTTGTCTTTAGGTAAAATAACTGATCACAATGTGTCAATCGGTTTGTTATCAAAAAAAAAAAAAAAAAATTATGAAAATAAGAATAGAAAACTCTAAAAACATTTAACATGCTTAATTGTAAATAGTTTTTATTTACGGTATGTTATATTTTATTAAACCTATGAAGCAGAGTAAATAATTTATTTATTAATTTATATAAATAATAAATGTATATAAAATGTAATGAATCCGCTGGCAACTTATAGTAGTATTATGATAATACCACTGATCAATAATAAAGAACGAGTAAGATTTATAAGGCCTTATAAAGTGAATAAATGAAGTATTATTTTCACAGCATATTTAAAATGTCAACACACTATAAATAAAATGCTGTATTTTCTTTTAATTATAAGCACATGTTTCTTTATACTCTTTGCCATTGGTCCAGGAATAAAATATGAATTAATCAAATTAAGAATATAAATATGACATCACAAGACTTAAAGGGACAGTAAGTAGGGTTTTAAGTGTTTTATTCATCAAAATCAGTGTCTTTATTCATAAATATGTCCTCGTTGGTGTCAAATGACCTCTGCCAGTGATCTGACTTTTCTTTGTAAGCTTAGAATTTCGTCTCTTTACTTACATTGAACGGGTAAGTCCAAGAAGGCTTCCATGTCGTTCCGCCATACTGATAAACTATAATAGCAGAGAGGGACAAAAAGCATTAGCCTACCAACACATTTCCACAATGTGTTTTCATTCAGAACACGTGAACCAGCTGAAACGGACAAGGAGATCAGTGATTTCATAACGGCTACCTTAGTTGCAATGCAAAATACAATTTCACCACTAGATGGGGGTAAATCCTAATTATTGTCCCTTTAAACATTTTAAATCATATTTAAGCATGCCATGTATTTTAACATTCCAGTGTCCCAATGGAGCTAAATTCATCGAATCCCCTCTGCAACAACACAGTTGCCTGGATGTGGTTGTCTTCTCTCCAGCCTCCATTTCTGTCTCTTGTCATCATCCTGGGAGTGGTGGGCAACAGTCTGGTCCTCTGTGTGTTCTGCCTCCAGCAGAAGCCTTGCAGTGTAGCTGATTTGTATCTAGGCAATCTGGCAGCTGCAGACCTTGTCATGGTGGTCTGCTTGCCCTTCTGGACGGTTACAATCAGCCAAAATTATCAATGGAATTTTGGTCAACTGCTTTGCAAGCTGGTCAACACTGCCATCTCTATGAACTACTTTTGCAGCATTCTCTTTCTGGTGTTGGTCAGTGTGGACCGCTACCTTGCTCTGGTCAAACCCATGAAGCCCTGCAAGCTAAGACGCCCTGCCTGGGCCAAACGTATCTGCTTGGTGATTTGGGCAGTGGGCTTTTTGCTTAGCCTTCCGGCTCTCCTATTCCGCAGAGTCCGTTTTTTTTCCGAGATTGGGGTGGAAGCCTGCTACCTAAATTACCCTCACCGAAGCTGGATTCTTCAATGGAACTTTACAACAAATGTGGTTGGCTTTCTGTTTCCACTGCCCGTCATTTCATTTTGCACCTATCATGTGATAATGGCACTAAAAGATAGTGTAAGGATCCAACCGAGGGTTCATGAAAAGAAAGCCACCCAGCTGGTGCTTACAGTTCTTGCTGTATTTCTCTTCTGCTGGATGCCATTTCAACTGGTCCGTTTTCTGGACACTCTGCAGTATTTTCAGCTCCTACCTGGGTGCCTGTGGGAGAACACCATGGATATCAGCATTCAGCTCGCTGCTTATTTAGGGTTTAGCAATAGCTCAATAAACCCTTTCTTGTATGTTATTGTAGGAAGCCACTTTAGGAAGAGAGCTAGCCGAGTTCTTAAGAGTCTTCTGTGTCCTAAATGGAGGAACGTTGGGAAATGCACTGAGAGTTCCAAAGGATCAACACATAGAATGGCCCTGAGCTCAGTTTGTTCAAATACTCCATACATTTCATCGCATTTCACCCAATCAATCAATACCCCTGTTGACCCTGCACTAAGAATATTTTCTTAGTTATGTAGTACAAAACATTTGCTTGTAAACATTTTATTGTGTGTATGTGTATGTTTGTATGTATGTACACACACGCAAACACACACACGCGCGCAAGCGCACGCACGCACGCAATGAAATGTTTACCAGTAATATAAAGACGAGATATGTAATATGTTTACTAAGTAAAATGTTTTGTAATATACAGCCAGCTCCATAAAAATTGGAACAGAGCTTTTTCACAACATTTCCATCCATATTTATTTTTTACCCTAAATACTTGACACTTTACCCTAAATACTTGATACTTCTGCTTATACTTTTTTAATAATACTACATACATTCCTGTATTTTCTGGTTGTATTTTAATAAAGGATTGATAAATAATTATATGTGATATATATTTACAGATGGTATGCCTGAAACCTGTTTTTCTTATTATACTGTAAATACATACATTTTATTTATATATTACAATTACATCATTAAGAAAAAAGTATAGAAAAAAGTAATGAAATTAAACAGCTGTATTTTTAACAGAGTATTTAAGTGTTTAAATTGTGGAGCTTGGATTGCCTGAATAAACCTGTCTGCAAAATAAATAAAAAATGCAATCTAAGAAGAGATTTTGATATGAACCCTTCTTTTAGAAAATTTTTATATTAAAGAGAATAGCAGAGTTCACACCACAAAATGATGAAGATACAATAAACAAAATCATTGGGATCACTTTCTGAGCATATTTGCAAATTATTTTATGAGATTACAATGATTATGTAGGATATCAATACATTTACAGCAAAAAGCCTGCTATTTTTACTTCCATGACTGAAACAAAGGTTTTAATCAAAACATTTTTTTATATAAAAATAAAAACAACATAATTTTTTAACATTAATCTTAAACTGGTGGTCTTCCTCTGCTTAGTTTTTCAGTTGATAATTCCACTTTCTAAATAGGGATTAGGCATGGAGCCAGTCACAACTGGCTTTTAAAGGGGATGAGCGCTGAGACTCTAATTGGTTTATTGTACTTTACACCCAAAACACACCAATTACTCATTATGAAAATAGGAGCAACCCTTTTAGGCCGCGCACTTGGCACATAAACCATTTTTCCTGTCCTTAAATTAGCAAAAGTGGGTTCGGACACGCCCATTTACACCGTGCCCGTGTGCTTTAGACAATGCGCTTAGATCGTTAAAATAGGACCCCCTGAGTCTACCTGTTAATGCTCTTCATGTCTGTTGTCCTGTTGCGGTTTCTGTGGTGAAACTGGCGAAACTCTGTGAGATGTGGGGGATAGGTTTTATGCATGCCAAAATTAAAGTGGGTTTCTTCCGGTGTAAGTTGCAGTTTTTGAGTACATATCACACATTTTATTAAGTGAAATGTACCTTTTTTCTTTCAAAATAAGTTAAATAAAATAATTTTGTTTAGTGACTTTCACAAATCTCCTAAATTAGAATTGAAATATTGTTAAAATTGTAATTGTTATTGATTAACCTGTGAAAACTTTTTTTTAAATCTACAAAACCTACAAAAATCAATAGAGGTTTCTGCTATCTGTGCAGGCCTGCTTCGAGCACTGGTTAAGCTACTTACACCATGCATTCTGCCTTGCTCTTTCACCATCATTAACAATCTAAAGCATCACACAGATGGCTTCTGTGATGAGCGTTTTTAGGCTGTGAACTGATGCAAACCAGATATCCATAATAGGTAATTATTTAATTACTTTTATTACAAACCATGGGATCATGGTCCTGTGTAAGAAAATGGATGTGTGGCTTGAGTAAACCTGAAAATGACAAGCTTACTTACTGCAACACATACTTGAAATGTGACATCTGCATTTAACCCCCCCCCCCCCACACACACACAGAGAGCAGTGGGCAGCTAGACTTTTGAAGTCTAAACGCATTTACTAGAAATGAAAGCTAAACTTACACTGTATATAAAATCCTGTAAAAAAATTCCAACATTTATTTTACTGAGTTTGTACTGTCAATTAACAGAAAGAAATGTTTTAATTGATGGTGTGCCTGCAGTAAAAAAATACATTTTCTGCTAATTAAGCGTTATTTATGTTATTTTGATAGTAAAACACAAAACATTCTCTGTGTTTTAATGGTATAACCTTCATGACCACAGCTACACTCCTGTTTCCTGGGTCACAGCCACTGTGGACGCCCCCCCTCCAGGTAGTACTCTGCTGCTGTTTCAGGTGCAAGGACGCCTTGTTTTTCCCTGTCATCTTCCTATGGACTCTATTTCCCATAATCCTTCACGCTCCCTAACCTGTGTCTCGTCTTCAATCAACGTCACCTGTCAGCCATAATCTTTTCTACATAAATACCCTGTTGTTCCCTTATATCCGTTAATATTGTGTTGGTATATAGTTTGTTGTATTCAGATCACCTAATTCATTAAAAGTTATATGTTTGTTTAGATTGTCATCCTCGCCTTTATCCTCCACCACCAACCCTAAAAGTATCTTCTATAGGATCTGCTGTCTCTCTCTTTAAGTTTATTTTTTTTGAGAGAGATCAGATCACATATTGCAATTTTAACATAAAATATACAGTATATGTAAAAATATACAGTTAATCAACTGTTAATAGCCTATACAGATATTTCTTACAGTGTATAAGTGAACTACACCACACCACAGTCTCTCACCTCAACGACAGCTCTTTGAAACTTTTTTTAACACATTTAAACATGTTTCCAGATAAGAAAATACTCTGGGGATGAATGTTTGTTGGGAATTGTTGCAATTGTTTTTCAGATCACTATGTGTGATGACATTAAAGATTTCACTATTTAATTTATTTTAGTTTGTGATTTCAGATCAGTCTTTAATGTACAGCATAGTTCAACAAACATTCACAAACTGCATCACAAACTTGTGTGGTTGGAGCCAGGGTTATTATAGTAAACGAAAACTATCACGAAAACTGAAACTAGTGAAAAAACATTTTCGTTAACTGAAATAAAATAAAAACAAAGATTTCCAAAAAACCCGAAAACTAAACTACAACTATAATGTGGACCTGCAAAACGAACTAAAGCTAAATAAAATTTAGGAAAACATAACTTGCGTTTTCGTTTTTTAAATGTTATTGGATCAGCAGTTGAACACTCGTATTACCGGATCATAAATAATCAGGGCTGCGTTCAGCCCCGACAAAACGTTGCACAACGTTTATTAAACTGAAACGGTGATGCATTGAACACCCTGTTGTGATGACGCAAGAGTTGCAACTACGGTAGCTGAGAGGCCATTCTTTGTGTTCTTTTTTAAATGTCTCTAAAGCCTGATGAAATCGTTATAAATGTGTGTTTATTACTGTAAAATACCCTCAATGTTTCAGTCACTGACCTTGCTGTCCAGAATGAAAGACAACATTCCAACTTGAACCCATTGAGAGAGCTGTCTCTTTACTATCGCGTGGTTTTATACATCTTGCCGCTGATTGGACCGACATTTCTGACACACCCACCAAACAAGAGAAAACGCTTCTAAAACCTGTTGCATTCCGTTGCACACCGTTTCCAGGAAACATGTCGTTCAACCCGGAAATCGTAGCAAAACGTTGCGCACCGGTGTGAGATTGAACGTGCCCCAGATGTTGCTGGATCATTAATGACCAATAGGGGGCAGACTAATGTCTCAACGTCATGTGATGTGTATGACGCTGTCCGGGCACTGGATCCATCTCCCCGAGCCAACAGGCCCGTTCAGAAAACATCATCTCATTGCTAACGGTTAGTTTACTAAGACAACCTGTCTTCTGCTGGCAAACCATTACAATAACTGAAATTATTTCAGTGTACTGTACACCGAAGCATTTAAACGTGACTGAAAATGCCGACCGCTTGCGTGGCAGTGTAAGCGGATGCTTTTTGGTTGCTATGATACAGAATGTCCGCTTAACAAATCTGATACTATTAAATGCTTTCGCGGATAATCAACAATGGCTTAGTCAACAAATAATTAGTACAGGGATGTCTTCTGGTAAAGAAATGGACACTCGTAGACAAAACATTAAACTTTGAATTGATTTTCAGTTGTTGTGCACAGACATAAGTTTGTAGGATGTGGTGATTCAATCTAAGTTCGGCTGGGTTATTTTTTACCCATGCTGGGTAAATATTAGACAGATCACATGTTGGGTTATAAATAAACCTATGCTGGGTTGATTCAACTAATGTTTGGGTTAACAACAACTCAGCATAGGTTTATTTTATTACCAAACATGTATATTTATATTTGTATATTATATTTACCCAGCATAAATAACCCAACATAATTTAGAGTGTTGGGTTATTTTGGTATTTAGCAGCCCAGGTCAAAAAGACGTAGTATTTAATGTATTAAAATATACTTAAAATACAAATAGTATGTTTATAATACATTTGTATTTCCAACATACTTATTTGAAGTGTATTAAAAATACGTTAAATTGCATTTAAACATATTTTTTAAAAGTATACTAGAAGTACACTTGTAATAAATATATACTTAAGTACATTTTTAAGAAATATGCTAAACTTAAGAATATTTTAAATGTATTTATATTAAGTGTACTAGAAGTACATTGGTAATAAATATATACTTAATTACATTTTAAAGAAATATGCTAAACTTAAGAATATTTTTAATGTATTTATATTAAGTGTACTAGAAGTACATTGGTAATAAATATATACTTAATTACATTTTAAAGAAATATGCTAAACTTAAGAATATTTTTAATGTATTTGTATTAAGTGTACTAGAAGTACATTGGTAATAAATATATGCTTTATTACATTTTTAAGAAATATGCTAAACTTAAGAATATTTTTAATGTATTTATATTAAGTGTACTAAAAGTATGCTGGTAATATATATATATGCATAATTACACTTTTAAGAAATATGCTAAACACAAATGTACTTCTAGTGAAGTTTTAGTATATTTGGATAAAACATACTTTTTTCAAAACATGATTCATTAATTGTAATAAGCTAACATTGAACTTTCCTCAAGCATTTCAACATTATATCATTCCGATTGCACAATAAGCTATTTTTTCAAAGATTTGCTTAAAATCTTACGTTTGCTAGTGTTTAATTTCAAACAACACACGTGACACACGTGACTAAACCTGATTGGTTGTTGTCATAGTAACACGTCACGGTGCTATTTGAAACTTGTTCAGTTTAGTTCAGTTGTTCACGGTGCATGCGGTTGCTTGCATTAAACGTATAAACTGTTAAATTAGATGGCGACTCTGCATTAAACGTATTTATTTAATTAATTGGCGATCATATTTCACCAGAGGACTAAGATAAAACAACTCGATTTAAAATATGAGCAGTTTTAGTGGATCTGACGTTGAGGGAAAAAGTATTTCGCTTTTTGTTTGGAGATGAACGAGACAACACGAGGGTAAGTGATGACAGATTTTCACATTTCTTTATTTAGTTAACTATTAAATAAGTAAAACATTACATTACATTTAACCCAGCTTCTTTATGTAATGTTATGTCTGTGTTGCGTGTGGTAATTGGAACATCTTTATTTTCTGACTAACGTTAGGCATTTCTCTTAAGCATTTCAGAAATCATTAAAACCTTTCTTTTTTTTTAGCACTGCGACATAAATATGACCAATCAGATCCCAAGTAGACAGGAACAAATGAAGATATAGCGCATAGAAAGACTTATTCTTGGTGGTAAGTTTGTTGTTGCTATTTGATTTCACGTTTAAGTTTTTCTAATGTTTCTCTTGCAACGCTAACGTTAGTTTAAAATGAATGTTTGAGCTGTCTTACCTGAAAATACCATGATATGACCATATGGTTATTATAACTCCAGTAATGTTCAATGGCTAATGTTTATATCAGTTCAATCTTGACAAACTTATTGTCTTTTTGTTTATTTTTAAATGTATTTCTAATTACATATGGACACAAAAATGACATTGTAAGAAGGGATACTTTTATGAGAGATTGTAAAACTGCCGAGGCTGGGTTTGATTATATTATATTGTCTTAATATATTGTACTCGGGGTAAGTAAATCTTAAAACGAAAACAAATCATTAATCATCATTTACCTGCCTGTTGTTTTTCAGATCAACTGCTATTGACATTTTTGAATCGGGGCAAATGTGGAGTGAAGAAAAACGTTTGCAACACATCCATTCCAGGTGGCTAATTTCTGTCCTTTTGAATTATTCTTGTAAAAAACGTTTTTTTATTGTAAAGCTGTAAGGGACTTGACCTAGTCATCATTGCACCATTTGGCAGGGCACCAGACTAACTTTTTTTACTAGGAGCACAGTGGCCCCCAACTGAAAATTTTAGGGGCGCAACCAGAAAATTTAGGGGCACACACGGTAAAACAACATGCTAACCAAATATTCACATGTCTACTAATTTAGACTGTATTACTAATAAATACTTTAATTATAGATTCAGAAAGTACAATGTGCTGTTTCAGATTAGTGTCATATCCACTGATCTATATAAATGACTGGATTGCGCATGACGTCACACTTGTGAAGCCACCACGCCGCCATGTTGGTATACCCAAACGTTCTATTTAATCAATGGACGTTATCAGATTTTAATGATAAAACATCACTTTACTCGTCTTCGTTTTTATATCTGAAGTTACCCTGTACATTATTACAACACAAACGTCCAAAGCATGTAAATAGTTATTTACTGAAAGTTGTACATTTTGCGTTTTAAACAGTTATTATACATTCATCTTTATTACAGTATCAGATCAGCAGACAGACCGCAGCATATTTAGTATTAATGACAATAAACGTGCTCATTTTGAAATCTATATAAATAATCATGCTTTGTACAGTATGTGCATGCAATAATTTGCTAGTTTTGTAATTATGTTATCTTAACTTACAAGTTACCTAAACTTATTTAGAGATATAACGCTGACCGTCACAGTGTAGCTGAATGTCAAAAAAAACTTTATTTATACCCGTGTCATTAGCAAATGCAGCAGACACACTCACCTTAACGTTTTTTTATAAATCCGTTATCCTGCCCGATTAAAACATAAACATTGCAAATAACACTAGAATTAACAAATACTTAATGTACACATATCCTAAAAATTAACCTTGTGTAACTGATACGCTGTAAAGGGGGTAAATTTTGATCATGATTTTGAATGGAAGTCAATGACGCTCTCTGCCGGTTGGGTATACCAAGATGGCGGCTCGAACTCTGCGCTGGCTTCACCTCACGCAGTTACGTCAAGCGTTCTATGCGCAATCCAGTCATTTATATAGATCAGTGGTCATATCACAAAAAAAAGGTCAAATTTGCTGGTCGCACATGTTCGCACATGTAAAATTCAGTGGCACACTCTCAAATTTAGGTGGCAAAATGCCACCATTTGATAGCAGTCTGGAGCCCTGTTTGGCATCATTTCTGATTTCCTTAAATCTCCTTAAACAGAGGTGAACCTTAAGTTTGCAAGACCACAATAGACAAACAATGGAAAATGATCTAGGTTCAAATAAAACACAATGTGATGTCATGAGAGGCTACACAGTTTTCAGCAGGATGGCTCAAGTAGTGTGAGGAGACAAAGTTCAAACAAAACAAGGATTTTATTATAGTTTTTGGGAATTAACAACAAAAATCATT
This sequence comes from Paramisgurnus dabryanus, assembly GCF_030506205.2. Classification (NCBI taxonomy): domain Eukaryota; kingdom Metazoa; phylum Chordata; class Actinopteri; order Cypriniformes; family Cobitidae; genus Paramisgurnus; species Paramisgurnus dabryanus. The sequence continues at coordinate 36,571,003 of NC_133348.1, forward strand.
CTGGCATCTTGTTGACCTTCAAGCATCAAACTTCAATGAGGTCTCTTCTCATAGTCCTGATTCCCTCAGGTAAATAAACATTCTTCTATTCTTACTTCAGTCCATGTAGATTGTGGTCAACCCAGTAACAAGCCCTTCTTCAGTCTGATAAGGATTTCCAATGGCAAGGTTTTTCCAATGTTAGTTTCTCCAGCTTTTGTGTTCCTCTTCTGCTAGTGCAGCTTAGAGTTTTATTTCTCAAACCCCACACACACACTGATTGTGTCTCTCACCCTTAAAAAGCCTTCAGCTCATCAGATCCTAATCAGTCTCAGCTGTGTGGGAATATTGATTTATTTGAGGGGTGACGTTCCCGACTAGCCCAGCAGATGGAGCCATAGCTGTTTGTGATTGAAGCCATCTCAGAGAAATGTACCGTCCCTCCAGGACACAGCCTCTAGTGACATCACACATTCCTCCCCTCGAGACCGACGTCCTCGTCGGGGTAAAGGCAGAGAAGAAGGCATCACGCCGGGAGAGGGCATCTGCATTGCCGTGGTGCTTGCCAGCCCTGTGTACAACAGAAAAGTTAAACGGTTGCAAGCTCAAAAACCATCTGGTAACTCTACTGTTAGTTTCCTTGTTCTTTGCCATCCATTGCAAAGGGGCGTGATCAGATACCACAGTGAAACGTCGACCCAGGAGATAGAACCGCAGGGACTCCAGGGCCCAGGTTACAGCAAGACATTCCTTTTCCACGGTTGAATAATTCTTCTCCCTTGGAAGTAACTTTCTGCTTAGATAGAGAATAGGATGTTCTTCACCGTCGTGTGCCTGGGTGAGGACAGCACCTAGACCCACCTCTGATGCATCCGCTTGGACAATGAATTCTTTCTTAAAGTCAGGCGCCACCAGGATTGGACTGGAGCAGAGTGCTCGCTTTAGGAGGCTTGCTGTTGCCGCTGACTGGCCTCTAGGTGTTCACGCATCATGGGATAGATGGCCTTCATTCTGTCCCTCATGTTCCCGACATGCTCGATCAATGTTCGCTGTTGGCATGGCTGCTCTTCCCAGGCCTCCTTGGCGATGTCGAGCAGTCCTCTGGGTTTGTAGGAAAGCAAGAGTTCGAATGGTGAAAAACCAGTAGAAGACTGAGGTACCTCTCTCACCGCAAATAGTATGTATGGTAACAGCTGGTCCCAGTTGCGTCCATCTTCCCCAACTGCCTTCCGTAGCATGGATTTTAGTGTTTTGTTAAAACGTTCGACTAAGCCATCCGTCTGGGGGTGATAGACTGAGGTTTTCAGCTGTTTAATTTTCAGTAACGCACAGAGTTCTTTCATCACCCTAGACATAAATGGAGTCCCTTGATCTGTCAATATCTCCTTTGGGATTCCCAGACTAGTTGAGAGGAGGAACAGCTCTTTGGCGATTTGTCTGGATGTAGCCTTCCTCAGTGGAATGGCCTCAGGGTAACGGGAAGCATAGTCCAGGATGACTAGGATATACTGATGTCCCCTGGAACTTCTTGGTAAGGGCCCAACTATGTCTAACCCAATCCTCTCAAATGGAGTTCCGATAATGGGCAGGGGAATGAGCGGGTTTCTATATGTGGGTTTTGGCGCCACCTGCTGACACTCAGGGCAACTACGGCAGTAGTTCTCTATTTCTCTGTGTACGCCTGGCCAAAAGAACCGTCGCAGGATTCTTTCCTTAGTCTTCTCTATGCCTAAGTGGGCCCCTAGCAGGTGCGTGTGTGCTAGGTTGAGTACGTTGGCCCGATACGGCTGTGGCACAAGGAGCTGTTCAAGCACTTCATCATTTTTCTTTACTACCTGATACACTAACCCTCTATTTATTGCAAAATGGGGGTAAGTGGGGCTTGTCCTATCACCTAACACTACTCCCTCTAATACCTGCACATTTCTTAAGGCATTTGCAAGAGTGGGATCTTGTAATTGAGCCATACCATACTGGCCTGTGAGAGGGGGAAGCTCTTGGGTGGCTTGGACGTCTTCGTCACTAGGGACCGGAGCACTTTCCTGGGCCACTTCATCTTCTCCCGTGTCCGGACCAGCCTCTGTGTCAGTCTGGTCATCTGCCACTCCTGCCAGGGCCCAGGTGGGCGTGAGTGATTTAGAGGGTTGCACTTGAGCATTCTCAGGGTAAGTTTTGTCTCTCCGTCTACGAGGTACTCGGATTAGCCTCTCTTGAGTTTCTCTCCAGAGTGGGTAAAAGGCTGGGCAGTCTCGCCCAATTAGGACAGGGACAGGGAGGGATTCAACCACCCCCGCCGCCGTGAGTATGGTGCCCCGGGTGGTGGTCATTGTGAGTTCCGTAACGGGGTAGTCTCTGGTGTCTCCATGGACACAGGAAACAGGGAGGATTTTCCCTGGGGTCAGACATGATGGGCTTACCAGGTCCTTACGCACCAGGGTGACCCGGCTACCTGAATCTAGTAAGGCCTCCACATCCTGTTGATTCACCGTCACCGGGCAGGTGGGGGGTCGATCTGAGCCCCCATCTACGACTCCAATGAGCGAGGCATAATGGTGTGCGGGTGGTGAGCTGGAGGACTCAGCAGTGGGCATAGGTTCATCCGCTGGTTTCCCGCACTGCCAAGAGATATGTCCCATCTCCCCACATCGGTAACACTGTCGAGCTTCACTCTCTCGCTGTACTCTCCCTGAACCCGACTGGTTTCTGGCTCCCCCTGGAGCTGGGATAGGTCCTGACATGGCTGGGCTCGAGACCTTGGGGTTCTTTAGTCGAGCTCCTCCTACCTGCAGCGGGGACGAACTCCTGGGGTCTTTCCGCGAAGCCCGCAGCATCTCCGCTGTAGCCTGGTATCTTTCTACGGCTTCCACGGTCAGATCAGCCGTGTTCAAGGCCTGCTGACTAATAACCCGCTTCGCCTCATAAGGCAGGGCACGCAAGTAACGATCCACTACAATGGCCTCCACCGCTGGCCTGGCGTATTCCTCTGCGGATCTAGCCATTTCCTTGTGATCCGGACAAGTTCATGCATCTGCGCCCGAGGAGGCTGGTCTGGTTGGAAGGTCCAGCTGTGGAAGCGCTGGGCCATACTAAACTTGGTGAGCCCATTTCTACTGAGGATCTCAGACTTCAGGGCATCATAGTCAGTTACCTGGTCGGGGCCCAGGTCCCGGACGGCGTTCAGCGATTCCCCAGTTAAGAAGGGGGCTAACAGGCCAACCCACTGCTGCTTGGGCCAGGCTTCCCTAGTTGCCGTGGCTTCAAAGGCATGCAGGTAAGCCTCAATGTCATCGGTGGACCCCATCTTAGATATAAAATCACTTGCCTTTATTGGGCGGGCATTTTGGACGATCATCCGTCTCTGCAACTGCAGTTCCTCTGATTTCAGAAGATTGGCTTTCTTTTGCTCCTCCAATAGAGCGGCGTTTGCTTGCATCTGGGCTTGCTGGCCAGCAACAAGGGCTTTCAAAATTTCCTCCATTTTATTCGGTGGGGGGTTTACGGCCAACTTGGAAAACTGGGTGATCAAACTTTCAGTATCCTCCTCTGACATGCACTATTGAAGCTTGAGCAATGCCCGCATTCTCCACCATCTGTGATGTCATGAGAGGCTACACAGTTTTCAGCAGGATGGCTCAAGTAGTGTGAGGAGACAAAGTTCAAACAAAACAAGGATTTTATTATAGTTTTTGGGAATTAACAACAAAAATCATTCTGGCATCTTGTTGACCTTCAAGCATCAAACTTCAATGAGGTCTCTTCTCATAGTCCTGATTCCCTCAGGTAAATAAACATTCTTCTATTCTTACTTCAGTCCATGTAGATTGTGGTCAACCCAGTAACAAGCCCTTCTTCAGTCTGATAAGGATTTCCAATGGCAAGGTTTTTCCAATGTTAGTTTCTCCAGCTTTTGTGTTCCTCTTCTGCTAGTGCAGCTTAGAGTTTTATTTCTCAAACCCCACACACACACTGATTGTGTCTCTCACCCTTAAAAAGCCTTCAGCTCATCAGATCCTAATCAGTCTCAGCTGTGTGGGAATATTGATTTATTTGAGGGGTGACGTTCCCGCCTAGCCCAGCAGATGGAGCCATAGCTGTTTGTGATTGAAGCCATCTCAGAGAAATGTACCGTCCCTCCAGGACACAGCCTCTAGTGACATCACAACAATTATCAATGTAAAACATATCCTGTAATACACACAGGTTGCTTTATTTCATGAGCCTGTTGTAATCCTATCTTCATTCCCACTTGTAGAGTGCTCTGACAGATAAAACTGACACACTTGATGAGGACCAGTGTTTGGAATAACGCCGTTTAAAAGAACGGCGTTACGTAACGACGTTCATTTTTCAGTAACGGGCTAATCTAATTAATTACTTTTCCCGCCGTTACAACGCCGTTAACGTTACCGGACGTTAAATGCGGTGCGTTACTATGCACTGACTTAACATGTGTGATCCAAACGCAACCCTGGCTCACACAGCTAGTGAGGAGGTAGGTTAATAACGAGATAAGCGATTATGATTGGCTAAGGCAGAGTAATGTGTTTCATGGTAGCCAATCAGAGCCAGTGTTGTTATACACATGCCAGCGCACGCGCCTGCGGCGACACACACACAGGGCGAATTCCAATCGAAAGTGATGATCACTATGCCCTAATTCCCTTCGAAGATCAAATCTCTTGATGTATAAACTCTAGATAAAGTTGCGCAATGTTGTCTGATAGTGTGGCTAATTAAAATACACTTGGTGATAAAATACAGCGTCTTTTTCTGTTTATTTGGATTTTACATCCCCTTCGCGAAGTGCCCTTCAAGGGCGCACAAACGGCATTTGGAATTTACCCACACACACCGAACAGCTAAACAGAGATTCGCGGCAGCAGAAGAGATGGCGAGTCAGGAGGAGCAATCCGATGAAAAGTTGGCATTTTCAAGGTGGAGATATACTTCAAATTCATTATGGTCAAAGCAAGAACGTGCATGTAATGTGTACATTATGTCCGGGAGCGAAGACTTTGTCGACATCCGTTGTAAGCAACTCTAATTTAATGAATCATATTGTTAAACTGTTTACTTTTTTAATGAAGAAAACGAAATACAGTAGCCTATGTCTTCCAGACTATTTATCTCAGTTTGATTTATTTAATTTGCTACAGTTATTGCAAACACACTTTATATTATTTAACTGTTTACTTTAAAAGAAAATACCTGAAGTACAGAATGTCTACCAGACCAGTTGTCTGACATTGGGAGTTTGATTTATTTAATTAAGAATACGACTACAGAGCAAACACACTTTTTGTTGTTTAAAAGTTAACTTTTGTGAACAAAACACTTGGAAGTACAGGTTGTTTACTTGACCAGTTGTCTCAGGTTGAGAGAGTTTTATTTAATTTAGTTTGCTGAAGTTAAATGCACTTTATATGGTGTAACTGTTTACTTTTCTTACAAAGATAATACTTGAAGTGTAGGATAAAACTCTTGCTGTCTGTTGACGTGCAATAAATATGGAAAGTTATGTATGAACACCTGTCTGTTCTACTCATTTCAACTGACATGTGAAAACTGCTAAAAAAATACAAATTCTTTGACATATAGCAACTTTTTTTTAACCGTAACGCAAATAGTTACTTTCCCTGGTAACGAGTTACTTTTATTATAGAGTAATTCAGTTACTAACTCAGTTACTTTTTGGAACAAGTAGTGAGTAACTATAACTAATTACTTTTTTAAGTAACGTTCCCAACACTGATGAGGACACAGTCAAAGCTTTAAAAGGTAAACTGAGAAGTTAACAAAACTTCCATACATGCATATCTATGCCAATTTATTTTAAACATGGATATCCAAATGTTCATTCATTATTGGTTAATTGGTATATTCTGTTTCCTTTTCACAGCCCGTGTGATAAAGCAGTCTTCAATGACTACGGTGTCTGAATTGCAAGAAGAAGTCACCCTCCACTTAAACATGTGACATCTAAACTGTTTTGTGTTTTAGTTCAGCTTTTTATAGGTTTATCTTAAGTTGGTTAAAGGCAGAGTGCACTATTTTTGAAAGCCAATGTTAACATTTGAAATTACCTAAACAAACATGCCTCTACCCCAATAGAATCTGGACCTACGCGTTGGACATACGCAACCCCGGCAAGGATGTCAGTTAGTAGACACGCCCCTTACTGCTGGTTGGCTACAAGTGTGTTTTGGTAGTCGGCCCAATTTCCTTTTCCAAAGCGTTTTTCAAACATTGTGCACTCCGTCTTTAAATTGCACTTAAACATTTTTTTTCATTAACTTTTTATGCAGAGAATTACATTATGATTATTATATAATCATTGCTTATGAATATTTAGTGATTGCATATTCATAGTGTACTTTTCATTAATACATTTAATGTTAATGTTGTACAATTTGATAGAAGTAGCTCTGTAATTGCATTTCTCTGATATTTGTTTTATATTGTTTCTCTTTGGTCAAGAGATTATGTATGTCTCTGTGCTTGATTAATTTACTTTAGATATTTTTGTAATGTACACAACACAATATGAAGTATATTAAATGGTTCTGTATTCAAAATATGTGTATGTGTCTTAATATTTAATGATTTTAATATAACATTTTAAATATTAAAAACAGCTTTATAATAAAATAGAAGTGTAATGCTAATACATTTCTATTAATGTAATGCTAGTATATTTCTAATATGCTGAAGTACTATTAAAGTGTTCTTAAAGCACAGTTAAATTAAGCTTTAAATGTATTCTAACTGTATTTTTAAGTGTATGAGAAGTGCATTTCAAATGAATTTTAAAGAAGTACACTTAAATTGCACTAAATATATTTGAAGTTGTTCCAATTTAACACAATTTCAATATATTAAATATAATGCAAATAGATTAAAATTGACTTTAAATATATCTTGAAATGCATTTAATATATTTGAAGTGGGTTCAATATAATACATTTAATATGCATTTAGTATAGTAGCTTTTAAATATATTAAGTATGTCCCAAAAAATACTATTTAAATATATTTCTTTTTCACCTGGGAGGACTATATAAAAACTAACTTTATTTAAAAAAAAACTCTTATTCTCCTCTTATTTTCAACATTTTCAGATTTTGGCAAGGTGTAGGTACACTTTTGACCACCACAACCATGATATTACGCTAAAGACTAAAACTATACTAAAACTAAATAAAAACTAAAAGTAATGATTTTTTTTTTAAATAGAAACGAAATCAAAACTATTTATGCCCCACTAAGAAGAACTAAAACTAAACTGAAATAAAATAACAAATTACATAACTAAATAAAAATAAAAACCAATTTTTTTTTTTTAAACTATAATAACCCTGGTTGGAGCTACACTCTACAGTACATTCTGCATACAGAGCACTTGTTGGGATAATAAATTAACCTGTGCTGGGTTGATTCATTGCAATGCTGGGTTGTTTAACTCATAGTTGGGTTAACAATAACCTAATATAGGTTTATTTTTTAACCCAGCATGTGTTATTTACTCAGCACTGGGTTAAAAATAGCCCAGCAGAATTAAGAGTGCTCTTGAGCAAGCAACATGCAGGACGTGTAATGTACATTATTCCAAATGTATACAAATTCAAATGTATGTCTTAAATTTATTAGGAGTTTTTAAAGTTGTTAAAGCTCTGCTTTTGAAAAGTGAACATAAAAAGTGAACATAATCTGTCCTGGGAAGCTGGCCATGTGGTCACTGATTTAGTAGGATTTTTTATATTCAAGGGGGAGACAGAAGTGCATATAATTCATGTAAATACATCAGTTTCTTCATTAGCATGCACATGGCTAGCATTTCCCTTTACGGAATTCCCTTAAGGCACAGCAATTACCTGGTCAATTTGCCGGATAAGCTCATTTGAACTGTGTATGGCCTGTTTAGAGGGGTAAATGACATCTGACGGCTTCAATATTCCACTTACAGTAGCCTATTCTGTCATGTTTTTTGTCTTGGCAGTTGGCATGTTTATGCTAATTGCATTTTTAAGAGACTTTAACTCTCAGGGATCAACTCAATCACTGTGCAAAGAGACTTTGATTTCTCTGCTGATTTTGGACATATATGATTTATACAAAGTGTTAAAAATGTATTTTTTGTGGCCACTCCCAATTAAAATAGAGTATTGTGCTTTTCGCAATACTTTTTTTTTATCTCCATCAGTGAAGTCAGAAATGAGTCACAAACTTAACTGTAACTTAACAAATACTTGTCATAGAAACAAAATATAAATGTCTACATAATGCATGGAATGTCTACTTTTAAATTTGATGCTGTGAGTTGTTTTATCCAAGTGCAGGAAATATGACATCTTAGAAAGCAAAAGTGTCTTAGAAATTCTAAATCAATATATTGTTTTATATAAATGAGTAGGCAGAATGAGTTTCACATAATTTCGAAGAAAAAAAAAAACAACAACTCTAGACTACTAGATCCTGTTTTGAAAAGTCTTGGGAAAATTATTTTTAGTATGGGTTTTGTGGACGGTATATATCAGTGACTTAAATCAGTGAAAAAATGTAGTTTTTTCAAAAACAATGCACACTCTAAAAATGGCTGGGTTATTTTTGACCCATAATGGGTAAATATTGGACAAAACACGTGCTGGGTTAAAAATGACCCCGTGCTGGGTTAAAATGACCCAATGTTGGGTTGTTGTTATGCAACCATGGGGGTAGAATAACCCAGTAGGTGGGTTAAAATAACCCAGCAATGGGTCAATTTTCAACCCAGCACGTGTTCATTCCAATATTTATCCATTATGGGTCAAAAATAACCCCAGCCATTTTTAGAGTGCATGAACATTTTATCTTAAAAATACAAACATACATACATGTTGCTCACATAATATTGTAGCCCAGATTGTGCTGAACACAGTGTTATGAGACTTTTGCCATTATTATGTTTTTAAGCAACTGAAAAAGCACAAATGTCATTGCTAGTCAAAACTGCTCAAGGATTCAATATCAGCCAAGACCCCGGAGGGTTAAAGGGTTAAACATAATACAGAATATTGATGTCAGTATCATGTGAGTGAAAGTGTAACATTTTTCATCTTTATTATATATGGTTTACATTATAAAGTGCAACCGTTTGCAGAAAGAAAACATGCATGCTGACCACCAGAGGTCAGTACAGGACAGCAGATAATAATGTGTGACTACTCTTATCAATATATAACAGCTATATCTTTTAAACTCAATTAAGTTACTGCATTTACATTCCACATACAAAATCTTTGTAAAAATCTTATCCCAAAGTTTACATTAATTATAAGACTAGTATTCACATCAGCACATATGACCATGCTTAACTTCTCTACACTTATCAGATTCTATTCAGATACATAAGTCAGATTTTCCTTGCTTCCTTAGTTCACACAAAAATTCTGTGATCACTAAATCATGCTCATGTTGTTACAAACCTGTATACATTTATTTGTTCTGATGAACACAAAGAAAGATATTTTGAGGAATATTTGTAATGAAATCGTTTGTGGACCCCATTCACTTCCATAGTAGGAAAAAATAATACAGGTAGACCTGAGAAACTACATTTTACACAGCACCGCATTAGTTTAGTCTTGCGCATGAAGAATGAGGAACATATTCCACAATTCTTTTATCAGTACACAATCAGATCACTACAACAATCTTTTTGTACAACATTAGTTGTAAAGTCTAATGACTGTTAGTAAAAAACTTTCTATAACGTTCGGTTGTATTAATCTTGGTCTAAAAGCACTTCCGCAAGCTAATACCAATTCATAAAGAGGATGACATTCATAATTCATCATGTTGATCGGTTTGTCCGTCATTCTAACCTGGGCTATGTCGTCTATAGTGGGAAACACACCCCACACAACAGGACTGCTTTTTTATTAGCTTATTCAAGGCAGAGTGCATGAGGGTATTTAACATAAACCAAAGGATCTCAGTCTCCTTAATAAATGAATAGGCCTACAACTCACCCTATTTATGAATTTGTGTCATGTTCTCAGACCAGATCAAGCTCATTGTTCAAATATACACCCAAGAAATTATATGATCTGACAATCTCAATATCTGACTAATATAAATTCACTGGCATAACATGATAAGGATATCTTCCAAAAGAAACCATCATTTCCTTGGTCTTACTATTATTTAGCCCAGTGTTTCTCAAGGTGTGAGGTGGGCCTACACTAGTATATGTGTGCTATACAATACTACATGTACAATATACCTCCTTATCCTAAAGATGTCACTATGTCGTAGGAACATGGTTCAGCATGTGTTGCCAAGGCAACAGCAGGACACCATCCTTGGTCAGTTTGCATGTGAACAGTTCCACCAGACGGCAGCAACGAAAGGTTCTTTGTGCCTTTGTTGTAATAAGCGTGCTGTCTTCTTTGGAGGTCCTGAAGAGTAGAATGTGCATTAGTTGGTACTGCAGGTTGGAGCAGTGTGCTTGAGCTTGGTAAAGTGCTTCTCAGGACCCTGCCCATAAGCAGTTGGGCTGGAGAATAACCCATACCTGTGAGAGTTAGAAGTGCCAGAAATGGGTCAGTGTTGGTTTGTATGGGCTTCTTTAATAGATGCTTAACAGTCTTCACAGTTCTCTCAGCCGGGCCATTTGACTGCTCATAGCCCTGGCTGGAGTGAGTGAGCTTAATTCCCCATGCTGTGGCAAACTTTCTGATGAAAGCGCTTCACTGAAAGCGCAATAGCCAGAAGCTCCTTCTCTATCTGTGCACAGTTTTTTCCTGTGTCAGTTAGACCTCTGGATGCATAGAGATAGGGTGTCCATTTTGCCTTATACATGCGCCTAAATCGTCCTTGGATGCATCTGCTTGTATCACGACAGCTTTCTTTGGGTCAAAGAATCTAAGAACAGGAGCTGTTACGAGCACATTTTTTAGATTCTTTACAGCTTCCTCATGTTCGTGTTGCCATTGCCATACACTGTTCTTTCTCAGCAGTTGTCTCAGTGGCGCTGTGGCTGTTGCTTCTCCAGGTATGTATTGTGCGAGATACTTGATCATCCCAAGCATGGGTTGCAGTGCAGGTCTTTCTGTGGGTGATGGCATGTCAACTATTCCCTTAACTTTTGCATTGTCCACTTTGACACCCTCTGAACATGACCCATGTACTTGACACTGTTTACCTTGTATTTGATCTTCTCTTTGTTGAATCTGACATTAGCTTCCTTTGCTCTAGTCATTACTTTTTGCAGATTTTTTTCTGTGGATAATCATGTCATCAGCAATTATATGAACACCCATGATGTCCCCAAATGTCTCACAGTTGCACTGCTGAAAAACTTCACTCACAGACTTAATCCCAAATGGTGGGCGCTTAAACCTATAGCGCCCCCATGGCGTGTTGAAAGTGCACATTAGCAATGACTCCTTGTCGAGCTTTATTTGCCAATAGCTATCCTTCTCATCCAGCCATCATTTTCTTACAAGCGAGTTTATACAACACCTCTCAACGCCACATCTGCTGTGGGAATTGAGTAATGCTGTCTCAAAATGGCCTTATTTAAGTCAGTAGGGTACTAGGAAAACCCTCAGCTTCTTCTTGTCTTTCTTTTCTGTGATCACAAGACTATTGACCCATGTTGTTGGCTCAATCAATCACTTGTTCAATAACATCAGCTTTTAACAGGTCATCAAGCGTGTCTCTCAGTCTATCCATAACTGCCAGTGGTACATTCCTGCAGCCATATATACCCATTACAGGGTTTTAAAAGCCTTTCTTTGAGCCGTGTATCATTCAAACTAAATACAATCTTGTCTCTGATCATGTCGTTTTCTAATGCACTGAATTCACTGTGCTTGCTTTTCTGTCTCAGTCACATATTTCTCAATGGCGGCTGACTCTGCCATGGGATATGCCCAAAACTGATGTCTTTCAAACACAGTGTTTTTCTTTGACTGGCAGTATGTTCTGAATGCATATAAAATATCATCCACTTTTAGCTCTGCCTCTTCCGCCTGCAACATCTAGTGTGTTGTATACTTCGAGAGCATCCTCTCCGAGTGCGTGCAGTAAAATAGCTACCTGTACTTCAGCTTCCTTTTCTTCAGCACCACTTGCAATCATGTATATTTGAAAGCGTTGTTCCCATCTTCTCCAGTTTTCGCTTACATTGCCTGTAACCACAAGTGGGGATGGTAGTTTAAATTGTTCCATCTCTTTATAATTTCTGAGTGTAGCTGCCTGCTCACTCACGCTAGCTTAGCCATTAGCAAATGTTTGTGTCTAGCTTCGGAAAAGCAAAGATAAAAAAATCAGCGCACTGGACCACTTCTGACACCATGTAGTGTTTCAATTTGTCACCATTTATATTGTGCATGAGAAATGAGAGGAAGGAAGCCACTAAGTATACTGTTTGCTCTTTTTAATAACTGCAGTGCCGGCTACAACCTGCATCAGTCAAAACACAAAAGAACACACCACTTGTCACAGGTCGGAGCAGACCACCACTATCTGGAGTCTCGCTCCTCCCTCTGTTTCCACCCGAGGAGGTCCCAAAACACCCCAATGACCAGACAGACGAGAAGTATAAAATTTACAAGGTTTATTAAATAAAAAAGGGGAGGGGGAAAGGGGAAATCTAAAAACTTCTGCGACCAGGTGGAGGGGCTGGGGGACTGGCGTGGATGCCCGTACTCGTCCTCTTGGACTTAAAGGAGCGTGGAAGGAGATGCCTCTTATTAGTCTTCGTACACTGCGGGTAAGTACTCCCGGCTTGGCTTCCTCCTCTCACCCGTGGACTGCAGGTGGGTACTCCAGACTTTTGTTCCTGGACTCACAAAAGGGCGTAACAGGTGAAAGTGTACTGGTACGTATGCAGGTAAGTACAACAACTCTTAGCTGTAAGGCATTCAGGGGGTATACAGTCCATACACTGAGTTCTCCGCGTTAGGTGTACAATAGGCGTCCAGGTGAGTATGCAGGTACATATCCCAGCTCTAGACAGACAAGAAGCATACAGGTGGGTACTCTGGGCTTTTAGCTTTGGACAGAGCACTGGTTTGTGAGGCCCTACAATGGATAGAAATCTGTGTGGAAGAGTTTGTGTGAGAGGAGGTTGAGGTGGTCAGCGAAGACAAAAAAACAGTAATATCTAATGAAATTAGAGCTACTGTGATTGACCATGTTCTGCATAAGATTTCTGTTTTTTGTCTTTTTGTACAAGTGCTAAATGCATAGTTTGTTTTTGTTTTGCAACATGCATTTAGCCTACAGTAAAAAATAAACATTTATTTCTCAAGAATCAAGGGATAGTTCACCCAAAAATGAAAATTCTGTCATCATTTACTCACTTTCATGTTGTTACAAACCTGTATAAATGTATTTGTTCTGATGAACACAAAGGAAGATATTTTGAGAAATGTTTGTAAGCAAACCATTCATGGACCCCATTTACTTACATAAGCCCTATTCGGACGGGATTAGTTTTCCAAACAAGTTTGAGTTTCAATGTGTCCCCCAGGACGTCTTTGATTTTATGTACCGATTTGGACAGGATTAAAATGATGCAGGCTATTCCAGAGATGGGAGTGTCTGTTTCATGCATTTGGGCGTTGCAGAAGAGCACGTGCTCTGGATACGCGTGTTTGTAATGTTTAATATTTTGCTTTAAATGTAAAATGATGACAGAACATGTAATTTATTCATTTAATTTTAACAAATCAAAATAAAATATACAAATCCTACTAAAGTAAAGTTGGCCTACGCATTTTATATAACTGTCTGCTTATAATAAACCGAAAGAAATTAAGAAATAATGATTAATAACAATTTATTATCTTTATTAATTAACATTACCATTCCGGAGTTGAACAACTTTGAACGGAGTTTCTTATAACGTTAATGATATTACAGTGGCCAGTCTTAACAGTGTTTGATATTCAGCTCGTCTTGATTTAATTATTTTATTTTACCGAATGCGATAAAACATCCATATCTGAATGAATGGGACTCAGGAAATACAATATACGCGCATTAGTAAGACCTTACGGCAGATCACGTTGGCCAAAACACGAAATTAACCGCTTTTTCAAAAGATATTGCGGGCAAACACAGAAATTTGCATCCGGACGGGATTAAATTTCTCAGAGGACCTCTGAGTTCGGCGAAAAACAGTAGGTAAATTGCTCTGGAATTCTTATGGAGGTCGTCTGAGAAAAACACAGACATGGCCGATTCGGACGGGATTAAAAACACAGAGGACCTCTGAGAAGCACGATTTTCTCAGAGGTCCCCCTGTAAAACTAATCCCGTCTGAATAGGGCTATAGTATACTTTTTTCCTACTATGGAAGTGAATGGGGTCCACGAATGGTTTGGTTATAAACATTTCTCAATATATTTTCCTTTGTGTTCATCAGAACAAAGAAATGTATGTGGGTTTGTAACAAAATGAGGGTGAGCAAATGATGACAGAATTTTCATTTTTGGGTGAACTATCCCTTTCATGTCCTGAGCATTGTGTTTTCTATTTTTCTACATAGTGTTTAGTGACTGTTCCATAGTGTTTTTTATTTTGATTGACCCGGGGCACGATTTGACAACATAATTCAGTTTTGAGCACAGATTGAACTGTTTTGAGGTGAAAGTTTGGTTTTGCAAGAAGAGTCTGAGGTTTTGTGAATGTAGCTTGAAAATTGGGTTTAGAGAAAAAGAGAGCAGCATTCAAGAAATGTGTCTTAGCAATCGAGAAAAACTGTAATATGAAAGAACATTTTTTTCTTGAAGTGTATGTAGTGTGGGCCGATTTGGGCCAAAATGCCAGGGCCGAATTTTTGTCCCAGTCCAGCCCTGCTGGGCTGGTAGCTTTGGGCGTACAGGTGAGTACATGGGGCTTTTAACTTCGGGCAGACAGATAAGTACACAGGGCCTTTAACTTTGGGCAGATCGGTAAGTGCATGGGGCCTTTAGCTCTGGACGTACAGGTGAGTATACTGGGCTTGTAGCTTTGGGCATACAGGTTAGTACACTGGGCCTTTAACTTTGGGCATACAGGTGAGTACACAGGGCTTTTAACTTCGGGCATACAGGTAAGTACACAGGGCCTTTATCTTTGGGCAGACAGGTAAGTGCACGGGGCCTTTAGCTCTGGACGTACAGGTGAGTATACTGGGCTTGTAGCTTTGGGAATACAGGTAAATACACTGGGCTTTAGCTCTGGGCGTACAGGCGGGTACACTGGGCTTTTAACTTTGGGCAGACCGGAGGCATACAGGTAAGTGCATAGGGCTCTTGGTTTTGGGCATACAGGTGAATACACTGGGCGGGTAGCTTTGGGCGTACAGGTGAGTACACGGGGCTTTTAGCTTTGGGTGAACAGGAGGTTTTAGAGGTAAGTATTCGGGTAAGTTTAACTTACGGGCAAGCAGGTGGGCACATATACAGGAATTAGCCCTTCGAGATGCGGACGGGTGGAGGAGACGTGTGTGTACACAACCGAATCGTGATCTTCCACTTGCAGGTAGACTTACAAAGAACTCCCGATGGTTTCACTTCTCAATACTCAGTGGAAACAGTCCCACGTCAATACGAGCTCTTAGCTCGGGACCTATAGGCTGGTAACAGAGAACACACAATTTCACTCAATATAATCAACTCCAATAGACGTACAACAGGACATACAACACCTCTTTACACAGACAGGAGGGACAGAGGGGAACACAGGGCAGCGGTGCTTCAGTTTTCGGGCGAGCCCACTAGCCCAAAGGCGGTGGCAATGAAGCAGGGACAAAATGGTGTGTAAGTAGAGCTGGGGGTCCTTATTGTGCAACACGCTGCTGGGAGAGAGGCCAACTGCTTCCGATCTCCTTCGCTGCAGGCAGCGGGACAGGGCGTTTAAGCACAGGCTGGCATCTGGACGCACTCAACAGGTGAATAGTTATGCACAACGACAGCCAATGGATTTTCCAGCACAACAGGTAAACACAAGCTCTCTCTCTCTTTGGACACCAGACACACTAATCGAATCAGTCCTTACTTTATACAGCCACAGCACCACCACCAGACGGGGAGGAAGATTGAACTGGTCCCTCGGTCATGTGCGTGTATGAAAACGGCTGTCCAACGCCACCACTCGGCTCTTCATACGCAGGGCTCTTTCCTCGGCCTAGGATATGACCACTGACAGACACTTATGACAGCACAGCACTACAAATTTCCATGTGTACTCACTTCAATAAAATGTGAAATAAACTTTCCTTTCCTCCGTCTCCGCTTTCTCTCCTTAGATCTGCTTTCTATGTTCTCTCAACATATGAGGTTCCTTCAAGCTTTTCTGAATTCAAACCCAAAATATTAAACCTTGATGACGTATGCGGTCGACCAACGCGACTTCCGGAGAACGAACCCGAAAACGTTCAGGACGTGTCCGGCGGAACTGGCACGAATGGCCACCCTAGCGAACACCGGAACAAACTTCACCCTTCCGGTTTCCTTCCTGCCCTATTTATGGACCTCCTCTTCCTTTGAAACCCCAATCGCTGATCCCCACATTCGCCTTACACACCTGAGCGCTATTAATCCCGATTTTGCCCGGAGTCGACCAGAACCGGTCGGGTGTTTACTGAAATCAGTCTGGGCGGAACTATTTCCGTCACTTTTCGTTCCACCTGTACTAAGTCACTCCGTGACACCACTCCCAGAAAATCCCTCGGCCTCTACGCGGGAACTATTTAACACTAGTATATGTGCACTATACAATAAACTACAGGAACATTACAAGTGACAAAGTGGAGGAAATTTTGTTATTTTGTAATCTCTATAAATTCCTTTATTTATTCAAGATACACTCGAAACAACTAGGCCTGGCAAACTCGATTCATTTTAAGCATCCGGGTTATTGTGAGTCACTCACTAAAGTGAACCGGGTTGTGTAAGTCACTTGAGTCAGTATTGCTAAATCGCCAAGGAAATTCAGTACAGACCCACTTGCAACCGGCTGATCCACGCGACTCGAGATTCTCAGAGCCGGAAATATGCAGACTCGCAGACCATGGGACTCATGAGCAAAATCAAAATCCACAACAAAAGCCTTTCACTTCTGAAATAACATGCTTATAGGTTTGGTGTGTATGGTCGACCAGTTAAAAAAATAGACCTAATAATAATAGCATAATATTAGAGAAAATATAGAAAAAAACTTTGAAATTTAAATTTAAATCACCTTTTATATGTTGTTGTAGGAGTTTTAGTTTTTTTAATGGTCTGACTAGTTGCTAAACTGAAATCTTGAACAAATATCTCGTTGAAAATAATAAATGTTTTGGTTTTCTAGGTAATCTACATGTTGTTTATTTTGCTTGTTATATAAATAAACTACTATAAAAGGACTTTGTTGTTATTTATTCTTAGCGGAGTTTACCAGAAATTACGCGTTGACCACGAAAGCCGCTTGTTGTTACTGCTGAAACGTCTATAAAAAGTAAATTAAAACAGTGCCAAAACCATACCTTGAGGGTACCCAGTGCTACACGATCCAGGAACATAAGATATGCAATTGTCATGTAAGGTGTAAGGGTTTTTGTCTTGTGTTCTGTTTGTTTTTGTTATTTGTACTTTTATTTTGACACCCTGTTCTGTTCTGACTTTTATTTTGAAATATCATCATGCCATGCTTCACTTCCCACTTCCAGTTTGTTTTCTATAAAGCCACTTCCTATCTGTTCACTCCCCGCTGATTATTGTTTAGCCTGCCTGCATACTACCCGTTATCCTGTATACTGTTTTGTGTTTGCCTGTTTTTGACCTGTGGCTGTTATTTTTGGATATTGATTGTTTTCTGCCTGCCCTGACCTTTTGCCTGTTATTTGGGTACTCTTTTGGATTGCCCTTTTTGGATGTGTTTGCCTGCCCTTTGTGGAATTTATAAATATACCTCTTTTGCACATGGATTCAACTCTCCTTTGCTTTGTTTAAAGCATCCCACGTTACAAGTGCAACTTTTGTTTTTGAGTCACTCAATTTTATTTTAAATCTAGATGCGCAGCAAAGCGCACTAAAAAAATGCAGATGTTAATAAACCTTAATGCAAGAATTCTTCCAATAAGTGGGCGGGACACAATCAACTTTGGCATAAAGCGGTGGGGACATCTTTCACTCGCAATTACGCGAGTAGGGCTGCTGTGAGTACTGGCAGCATAGGGACAGCAGCAACCTTCAACCCGTGGCATGACAACACCGGCCCTTGTGGCCAAAAAACAGTCCGGCCTGTACAGTCTCCAATTTCACTAACGAGATTTACAGAGAAGACAACACAACTTAAAAAAATCTGTAATGGCACTAAGTAACCAAACATACTTTCCAGTCAACGGACAAATATCTGGATAAGGGTTCATTACTTGAATTTATGCAACAGCCACTGGAGAAACTGAGTCATTCATTAATGTTTGGCCATGTATTTGTTAGAAAAAAAACACAAGGCATAGAAATGCGTCATGAGCCCAATCAATTGTAACCCAATTTTGGAGTGTGTCTCAGTTAAAAGAACAGAAATTGACCAGCTGAACAGCAGTTGGCAGGCAACATCCGTCGTCTTAAGTCATGCAGGCCATGGGAGTTCATCTGTCAAACTCCAGTAAAGCTGCTGACATCATTTTGTTTATTTCTTATCATTGTTCATAGGGTCCCTCCTACAGCTTGTATGTGTCACCTAATGTGTTTAAGTGCTTATTTTTTTGTGTGTTTGCCATTTACACCACACTTAACTTAGTGGTTATTACTATCTTACTTATATTTTTAAAATTATATCACATATTATCAACATGCTACTGTATACGACAGATTTTATACCTTTAGTACATCTAACCCATGCATGACACAACACAGCTAGGCATAGCATGGCAATTGTACACAGACCTTAAGAACATCAATTCTGAAAAGTGCACTTTGGAAAGCAGGGGAAAGCAACGCGCCCTGCGTTCCCCAAAGCTTTTAGATTTTAATTGACACTAATACACATCTAGTGAAAGAATTCTTTTTAATACTTAAAATAAGTAATTGGGACACAATCGACTTTGGCATAACTAAGAGGGGACATGTCCAACCCATCCCACTTGCAAGTTACGCCTACAGTTTGCACCCCAGTATCTTTGTAGATTAACAGAATGCATTAATAACAGAGTGTAAATCATTACAGTATATTTTACAATTCTTTATAAACACTCTTTAGGCACCTTATTTCCTAGGTAGCAAGATATGCAAAAGGCATTGTTTAAGCAGCGAGTTTGTGTCAAAAGCTAGCTCCACAAGCCATACACTCTACTAGAGTTCTCAACGGGTCAAAAATATAAGCAAATGAGTCGGGTCGGGTCGGACCTCGGGCTTAATCTTTTACGCTTCGTGAAAAAAATTATTAATCATCACTGCTGTTCACCGTAAAGAAAGTCTGGTCTGGCTGCTGCATGCATCACAGAGAGGGGCGGGGGATAGCAATAAGCTCCGGCGCGGATCAGCAACGGATCCAGACCGGAGCTGCCGGCTTCAGAGCAGATCCGTTGTGGATCCGCCCCGGAGCTTATTGCTATTACTGCGTGCACGCCTGTTGTCTGGAGAAGAAGAGATGGAGAAAAGTAAACTTGCCGCAGGTGAATTCACCGCTGCTTGCTACTACAGGAGGAAAAGTCGCTGGCTGGGTACATGTTTGAGTTCTTTTTATTTATTATTGTGTCATTTTTATTTAAGGCATATTTATATAGCCTATATTTAAAGTTTATTGTTTCAGTTGTTTGTATTGTTAAAAGGCGTGAACATTAAAGCTTGATTTGAATTGCCGTCTGCTGGTCATGATAATAGCCTACGTGTATAAGAAAAAAAAGGCAGGAGGGGGATCGGCGGGGTCGGGCCGCGGGTCGGGTTCGGACAGATAATTCACGTTGATGTGTCGGGTTACATCGGGTCCGGGCTTTAAAAGCCACGGGCCGGGTCGAGTTGTAATTTTCAGGCTCGTTGAGAACTCTACACTCTACTGCCTGCACCTCTGCAGTTGTTGATTTTAGCGGATCTTTTTGTACATTCTTCTGATGACATGATCCACCTAACACTAAATGTTGGGAACCAAGGTTTCTTCCATGTAGACACAGAACCAAGGCATTTGCACGTAGCCCTGGTTAATCAGAAAAACATTACCCTTGGGAAGAACCCCTTGGTCCTGATCCATCACTGCAGGTTTCCACTGTGCAGCAGGTCCAAAACGTTGGTCAATACAAAGTATTTTTAAATAGTTATTGTAAGAACAATTTTTTGTCGAGCTAGTGTAAACAACATTTGTCAACAAGGGATGCTTTTTACACTTATTTAAATGTAGTGTCTATTTACACAACATTTAAATAATTTGCTTCACACAAAATTATAACAAATAATTATTGGAGTTTAATGTCTTTATAGTATGATTGTTTGTTTTAGTAATAAACAAATATTTGCAGACCTATTGTAACATGGACAAAGGCAGGCAGAGACGGCGGATACAAGTGCAAGTGACTTTAATGTGAACATAAACAAAGTAATATAAAACATTGAATGGTTAAAACAGAAAAACAAGACATGGAACCAAACCCGGTAATCCACATACAACAACTGACACAAGACAACGGAAACACTGGGGTTATATACACATGGGTGAACAGGATAACAAGACACACCTGGGAAACAATCAGCTTAAGAGCACGAGACAGGGGAACACAAAACATGACCGTAACATAGCCCCCCCTCAAAGGAGTGGCTTCCAGATGCTCCACATGAAAAACAACAAAAGAGTCCTGGGCTGCGTTCCACTCCAGTTTTATACATGCACTCGCGGACTTCCCTAAACACTTCCCCTCGGGGGAATCCCTGTCGCCTTTTTGAAGTGCATTCCACTTCGTCAAGTTTATATGGACAGCCCCCTTGCTCCCTCGATTTTGACAGATTACCGATTACTTCATATGTACACTTCAGGCAGCTCCATGTACCACAATGCAACATAATTGTGACGTCACTTCAGCAGCACGCGCTTTGCACAGTTCAAATGATTGAGGGGGAGGTCTCCACTTTTCATGTGATCAAGGGCTTAGGGTGATCCATTTGAACCCACTTCAAGTAGTGAGCAGTTGTACATGGTAAGCAATGACGTACCTCAGAGTGAACGAGACTGAGGGAAGTTAGCGAGGGAAGGTCATAAAAAACAAACTGGAATACAGGGCAGGAGGATGGTGGAGCAGAGGCGGAACCGGGGGAGGGAAGGTGGGCCTCACTAACTTCCCTCAGTCTCGTTTACTCGGATGTACGTCATTGCTTACCATGTACAAGTGCCCACTACTGGCAGAACACTTGAAGTGGGTTCAAATGGAATGCCCTAACTTACAGGTGTACACTACTTTCCACTCCATCATTTGAACTGTGCAAAGCACGAGCTGCTGAAGTGACGTCACAATCGTGTTGCATTGTGGTGTATGGAGCTGCCTGAGGTGTACATATAAAGTAGACTCGCTCCTTCGGTCAAAATCGAGGGAGCGAGGGTCTGTGCATGTAAATTTCCCTAGTCCACTTGACGAATTGGAACGTACTTCAAAATGGGCAGAAACCAGGGCGGAGCTGCGGGCAGAACCAGAGCAAAGTTGGGACCAATAATGCTGCCAGCGGTAATAGGAACCTAGGCAGAGGGAGAGAGCAGAGAGAGTGCCCTCTGGGTCAGGTTAGATAGGGCAGAGAGTTCAGGGAGCTTGGGGACGGCCATCTTGGGCCAGGCAAAGAGTTCTGGTAACTCTGAAACTGCCATTTTGGCAAGGGTAGAGAGTCTATGGGAGTTGTGCATGGCCATTTTGGCATGGGCAGAGAGTCTTTGGAGCTTGGAAGCGACCATGTTGGCTGATCTACAGGACACAGGAAACTCAGGAGTAACCATCTTGGCCTTCACAGGAAACTCAGTGAACTCGGGGTCGAGGACGAGACACTGAGAGAGAGAAACAAAATCCCATTAGCCTAGGGGCCATATATATGTATACACATGTACACACACACACACACACACACACACACACACACACACACACACACACACACACACACACACACAAATAGACAGATAGTAAGGAGAGATTAAATGGGTTCTGCCGGTGGTCGTTGGTCAGGCATCAGCTGGGCATCACGTTGAAGGAAGGATAGTAAATCAGGGATGGTCCGACCTTCACATTTACCGGAACTGGGTCTGTTTGTTTCAGTGTCCTTGGATTGAGGACGAGACAGGGAGAGAAAAACTAAATCCTATTAGCGTAGGGGCCATTCACATGTAGTGCAAGTGTCACACAGTGATGTGGCTTAAATGAGTAGTCCACTTTATAGATGGGGCCCATTGACTTTAAGACCCCATCTTTAAAGTGAACTACTCCTTTAAGTCAGCTCGGTTCCAAGGAGGATAACTATTGCTACTTAAGCGTATTACATATAGTTGAGGATTTTAGCAAATTTGTGTGCCCAGGGCGAGTCTATGTATGGGGCTCCCCATATGATCTTTAGAACGAAAACAGAAACTCGTTTGACCAAGGCCAGAAGCCCCACTGTAATTACTTTAATGTGAACATAAAGAAAGTAATATAAAATAACACTAAAATGGTTAAGGCAGAAACCAAAACAAGGACCACAAACCCAGTAATCCACAAATGACACAAGACAACTGAAACACTGGGGTTTATATAGTTATATACACATGGGGGAACAGGATAACAAGACACACCTGGGAAACAATCACCTCAAGAACCAATGAACAAAAGAACTACAACAGACTACAAACATGGCAAAAAATAACAGTACTTCATAATAAGAGCACGAGACAGGGGAACACAAGACATGACCGTAACACCTATGTATATTAAATGTATGCACCTATTAATCTTCCTTAAAGACTACATTACAATTTATAATGTAAGACTGACCTCTAACCATACTTAAATGGAGTATACAAAACACATAAACATATGACGCAGCACCAGTTCCCTCGGAAGAAAAATAAGTTTTTGCACTCTTAATTAGGTGTTTAAATGTTCTTGAGATATTTGACACTTTAGAGTGTCTCCACAAATTGTGAGAAAATACAATGAATGTATAAAGGCGAATGTGCTATATGAGATAAAACCTTAAATGGTTTATTCTTAAATACAACATTAAAAAACAAGCATCTATAATACATAAGATAAAAATAAACAAACAAATATAAAATATATAACATAACAAAATCAAACAAAATTGTTAAGATTTTTTTGTTGCCACATATTGTTATCAACAATCTGGACAATTTTACTGATAAAATTATTAATTACAGTCCAGCCAGTAAAAGGTCAGATGTTCTAGATTTAATGTGACATTTTAAGTCACAAACTACTAGCAATACATGTGGCATATACAAACCAATTTCACATATTTAACAAAATCGCTACGTTAAAATATGTAAAGTTCTGTGTATTACCCCTCTTTTGATTAAACGGTTGGTGCAATTTTTAAATATAATTACCTAATTATCATTATATTTACCAAACTTGGTACATATATTGCTCTTAACCTGAAAGTTAAATTCATAGGCACCTGTTGGTACATGAAGGGCCCTATTTTAATGATCTAAGCGCATTGTCTAAAGCGCACAGTCTAAAAGGGGCGTGCTGAATCCACTTTTGCTAATTTAACTACTATTGTCTATTTATATTGGCCAATTTGTAAACTGAAAAACTAAACGGAGGAAGAAGAGCCCCTCTTGATTGATGTTAAAAATTGCGTTTTCTCATGTGTACTGAAATTGTTATTTTTGTATTAAAACCTTACAAACAGGAGATAAAGAATTGATGATTGGAGAGCACTCGGACAGCGCAATGAGTGTTTTGAAAAGCATTACTTAAAGTAGCAGTATGTAATAAATGTTTATCAATTAATCATAAACTGGCCCTGATATGTCACTAGACATTTAGAAATCTTTTCCATTTCAAATACTTATATCACTCACAACAGTGGTCTGGCCAGGATATTGTCATTTAAAAGAGTTGCAACCCTTAACTGATGTTTATGTTGTCATGTTGTGTATTGGCCACCAGTTGTGTGATTGCAAGTAACAGTTTTAGCCACAAGTTTTGTGATTGCAATATCAGTTTTGGCCGCAATCCTACATACTGTTTCTTTAAAATAGGTTCTCACCATACCCACAGGTACAAAGTAATCATATAGCAGTGTTTCCCAATCCTGGTCCTCGAGGCCCCCCTGACATAAAGTTTTAGATGTCTCCTTATTTAAAACACCTGATTCAACTTATCAGCCTCCTTCCAAAATGGTAAACATGTCTACCTAACGAGCTGATGAGTTAAATCAGGTGTGTTAAATAAGGAGACATCTAAAACTTTCTGGGAGGGGGGCCTCGAGGACCAGGATTGGGAAACACTGAATACAGTATATCCGTAGGATAGCATTAAAAAACATTTAAAATTAGATGCAATATTTCCATTTGTTTAAAGCAAAACATTCAATTACATACCCGGCTACAGGTGAAGCAGCTCTTTACACCTTCTAACGTCTCAAAATCATTTCTCATTTATGTCCAAGAGACTCAATAATAATCTTTTACATTTTCATCCTTTAATTTTTCATATTTTAAACAGTTTGTGTGTTGCTGCGCATCCATGTGTGTGATAAGCAAACACGCATTGTTGTCTCATTTATAGGCGCATATTACTAACATGCTCACCATTACATACATTACTGCTTGCATTTGTATTTCACATTCATTTCATATCTCTGCTCATCTCTACTCATATCTCAATATGGATTATCTGTACATATGTACGTATGTCACTCAGTCCTTTCAAAAGAACCACCCTCACCCTCTTTTTAAAAAATGCACATGCGCAACACCCTACCTGCTCCCGAGAGGGTACGCCTATTAAACGTGTGCACAAGCTTACATCAACTTTTATTAGTACTAGAAGTGATTTTAAAAGGATTTCTCCAAATAGCATGCCAAATCTTACCTGTCAAGTAGAAACTTCACAACTGAGGTATCAGTGGGAAGCCCAACCTGTGCTTTTAGCCCACACCAGCTTGTGAAACATTCTCCCCAAAACACTCTTGGGGTCTTGTTTCTTTCTTCAGATGCCTTTCTCTTCTTGTCATACAATTCACAGACACTTTTTCTCTTGCACCCTCAAACATTTTGAAAAACACGGGGAGAAAATGAAGTTCAATGAATGGCTAAAACCGTACATCACCACACATATAGAGGGTATGCATTGACGTCACTTTTCCACATGACCACGCCGGAGCACGCCCTGTTGAGTGGCAAACGTTCAACAAAATGGCTGGTTTTCATAGCGGCTGCTGTGAAAATGCCAGTAAAACTGACTATTATCAGCTTAAACTGAATTTAGTTGGACTTGATAGCAGAGGTGGACAATACTTAGTTGCATTAGTTACATTTTCCAAGCATCTGTGCTTTATTAGGGTGTTTGTCTTGGGAAAATTTGTACTTCACTACATTCTAAAGCATAGAATCATACTGTATATTCTTAAATATTGCATATTAAAATGTATTTAATTCTTAATTACATTATAATTGTGTACTTTAACTTGAGTAAAAGTATGTTAATGTACTTAAATATTAAATGTAAAACAAAAACTTGTATTTATGAAATGTAATAGAGTAGAAATTACGATAATATGCTTTGGAATGTGTGTTTTCCAAAGAAAGACACGGATAAAATACAAATACTTGAAAAAATACTTTTAAGTAGAAAGTAAAACCTCTGCTTGATCGTGACCCTAGCAACTTCCCACCTGTTGTCTGTGGACGTTAACATGGACGATCCATTTACTTCCCCATAGGGTGTTTCTGTAAAACGATAGCTCCGACTTCTTGTTAAGTCTGTTAGTACTACCTATCGCACAACAGCTTTTCCCATTTAGACGTGTTTTCCCCATGTTTTCGCTGATTTCACACTGTACACAAACTCTGCAGCTCTCTTTTGCCACTCAGTGGGCATAACCGCAGTCACTTTCATTTCATTTTCATTTTTTATTTATTTAAAAGAGGAGAGTGTACATTCATCAACATTACCATAATGTAAATGTACCCGAGTTAGCTCAAAAGTGCTAATTTTCATCGGCAGTCCTCCAGCCAGGTGTAAAAAGGCAACCTTAAAAAACGATCACATTCATAAAATCACAAAATAAAATTACATAGAACACATTGTAGGTAGCAAGTACAATTCATAGAAAATAATTATAAATTAATAAATACACACAAAATAAACTTGTGCTCACAGGTTTGGCTCTCTATAAGCCATTTTTTTGCATTCTTTTTGAATGAAAAGAATGACAAAGACTCTCTGATGGCTACCGGTACTGTGTTCCATTGCTGTCCTGCCTTTACCGAAAAAACAGCCTGACCAAAAGCTTGTTTTTCTACTGCTCCTCTGGTTACCCTAACCTCACTTGATCTAAAATGTACAAGGTCACATAATGGAGAAGGTGCTAAACCATGTCTGATTTTAAAAAATTATACAGATATTGTTGAACTTGATTAGATTATCCCAAGTAACTGATATTTACTCAGAATTCTAAAGTGATGGTAATGGTGTGGTTTTAAATCCAATATTTTTAAAGCTTGTTTATATAAAGTTTCTAATAGTTTTATTGTTGTAGAATGTGTATTAGACCCGCTTATTAAACAATATGTTATGTGAGATAAAATCATAGAAAAGAAATATAAGTTAGCTCCTTCAGTTGAAAGGGAATCTCGGATAAATCTAAAATTCACTAAACTAAATGTAATTCTATTACTAACTTTTTAATATGAGTCTTAAAATTAATGTTTGAATCTATATATAATCCTAAATATTTAAATTCTGTGACGACCTATAATCCCTCTCAAGATATTAAAATTTTTGGTTTTATGATAATATAATTTTTTTGAAAAGAACATAGCAACTGTTTTAGATATATTCAATTGCAAATAGGATTGCTCAAGCCAGATTGAGATCAGTGACATGGCCTCTGTTAGTTTTGAGGCAACTTCCTTTGTAGATTAGGTTACATATGTTCCCATCCCTTTCAGTCGGTCACTATGACGTCACGTCATGACCAACGAATTGCGAATCCCTACCAAAGCGCAACTGAAGCTGACCCTTCCAGTACCTGTGTAAGCCCTCTGGCTCTCCTTCTTTAGGGAGACAGAAATGTGGTTAGAGCAAAGGCCGGTCACTACTTGTTCCTTAACCCACGATAGTGAACTAGGCGAACTCATCAGGCGGAACTAAGATTGCTGCAAAAAGAGTACCATCTATGGGTCTACCACTAAGGTGATGGTTTTAGAGAGGCACAGAGCGAGCTCCACTAAGGGTAACGTGGTAAAAAGAGGACTTCCCACGGAAATACTCACATAGGAACCCTTAAGGGCAGGGGCGCCGTAAAGGGGGGAAAAGTTAGGACGATTCTAAGGGCCCATGAACTTTTGAGGGCCCCAGCCAAGGACTGTGCCGCACACGCAACCCCCTTAAGCTGAGCCCTCTTAGCTCCGCCCCGTCTTTACTCTGCGTTTTAGCGCCGTCTTCAATCCACGGTCTCACAGTGCGCGTGAACTTCAGAAGAGAACAAGGTGTGTGTATTTACTGCTATTTCCTATGATATCTGCATATGTGCACTTCCTTACTATAAATGCAGTTTACACAATGTGACGCTGGAGCAATACAATGCAGTTTTCTTTCCACTGTAAAGTCTTCGCTCTGTTCACCCCAGTTTAAAAAAACACAAGGGGATTTACGTTCCCTGTTTTGTGTTATGATTCTAATGCGAAGTCAGCCCTTATAAGCTGTTTAAATTAACGTAGCCCGTATAAGCTAATTAACATAAACTAGAAATGTGATCGGTTACACACTGTTTTGTTTTGTAACGCAATATGCAAAGAAAGGATTTTTATGCAGTCTTAAATCGAGTTGGTTGTGATAAAACTGAAATGCAACTAAGGCTAAACTAGTCAAATTATGTATATTAAAGCTTCTCAACTTGCAACAGGGTTAAGAAATCAATGGAAATCTATGTCGTAATCTGCTATAGTTGTCATTCATTTCATTTTAGAGCCCCGTTGATTAAAAAACAGTCTCATTTAATAACAGTATAGCTGTTTTCTTAAATAATAACTCAACCCTAAACCAACTTTTTTTAGTTAATGATCTGTAAGAATGGGGTTTTATTAGTGCTGTTCATTGATTTTAGTAAGTTTTTTGACATTTGGATATAAAGTGTTTCAATACTGGTGTAAAAACGTCTGAGTGCTGCCATCTTCAGGTTGAACGGTGGCTACTGCAGTTGAATTTTCTTATTGAATGTTGGGTCCAAAAAATGCCTCGTAATGTAAGCAGGTTCAAGCCAACCCTATCTCACGGCGAATTCGTAATAATTCAAACGATTTAACCAAGTGGCTAAATCGTATGAAATCATACGAGCTGGCTCGTACGAAATCGTACGATTAGTTCATCGCATTTAACACAGCCCTGTGTTGCAGGGATTTCGTGCTAATTAATACGAATAGATTAAATCGTACTATACCATACGATTTTGTTCATCGCATTCAAGAAGCGTGACCCGTAGCCAGAAAAAAACTCTGGGTGTGCATCTGAAAATCTGCGTGTGTCACAGGCAAGATAAGCAGAAACGCTGGGGAATTCAGGTGCTGTAAATTCGGTGGACAGGACTCATCTCGTTATAGATCAAGATAATTTATAAAGATCTTTAAACGAAGGATTGGAGTATCAGATAGTTGACATGGTAAGCAAGTTAGTTAATATTTTAATTAAAAAAAGGAAAAACGAAATAAAACGAATAGAATACATTATTGTTGTTGCGGTGTGTCACGTGACAATCATGACCCGTCGCCATGGACACAAGGGGTCAGATAAAATATTTTTAACTTACACGTGAAAGGGTTGATTTTAAATATATATATATATTCTAAGTAAACAACAACAGCCCAAGTTTACAAATGTCTGTTAGCGAGGAACCACGAGCCAATGCCAAAGATGATGCCACGCTTCTTGTTGAATGGGCTCTTAACCCAAAGGGGAAAGGAATGCCCTGTTCCTTGTAAGCAAGGGCGATTGTGTCTACAATCCAATGAGACATTCTCTGCTTGGTAACAGCTTTCCCTTTTTTGCTGACCACCGTAACAGACAAAAAGCTGTTCTGAGGTCTGAAAGCTTTGAGTTTGATCCACATAAAAAACTTAGTGCACGTACAGAATATAACTAAGCCATAGCTGGATCTGCCTCCTCCAAAGGCAGCGCTTGCAAGTTCACCACCTGATCTCTTAAAGGAGTGGTGGGAACTTTAGGGACATAGCCAGGCCGGAGTCTCAGTGTAACACTGGATTCAGCAGGCCCAAACTAAAGGCACGAATCATTGACCGAAAATGCATGAAGGTCCCCTTTCCTCTTAACGGAAGCCAGTGCAAGAAGCGTTAAAGTTTTCATAGAAAGAAACTTAATACTTAGGTATGCAGAGGCTCAAAGGGAGCGTCCTGTAAGGCTTTCAGCACCATGGACAGGTCCCAAGGAGGAATAGAGGGAGGGTGCGAAGGATTCAGCCTTCGTGCACCTCTTGAAAACCTAATAACCAGGTCGTGCTGACCCACTGTTCTACCATCTATCTGTATGTGGTGTCAGATATTGCCGCTATATCTACTTTAATAGTAGATGGTGACAGCCTTTTCTCCAAGCAGTGTTGAAGATATAAAAGAACAACTCTGATCGTGCATTCTCGGGGGTCTTCTCGTTGAGAAGTACACCAGTCAAAAACAGGTTGCATTTCAGCGTGTAAGCCTGTCTCGTAGACAATGCAATGGTATTAGATACCGCTTGGGGTAAACCACCTAGAACCTCCGCACCCCGTCCTGTGACCACACATGGAGGTTCCACAGATCGGGACGCAGGTGCCATAATGTGAATCTGCTAGGGGGGGCTGTTGCGAGGAGCGTGAGTTCCGGAAACCAACTATTGGTGGTCTAGTACGGTGCAATTAGAAGAATGCACTCCTCGTCCTCCCTGACTTTGCACAATGACCCCGCAGCCAGCTGTGTTCCAATGGATCCCCACCGAGTGTTCCCTTGGTTAATTAATAAAACAGGCGACAATGGGTTGTCTCTGGATATGCAAACAGATCTATCTGTGCTCTGATGAAACGTTTCCAAATCAGCTGAACTGACTAGTGGTGGAGTTGCACTTGCCGGGGCGCACTGCTCATGAATGGCATGAAGAGACCTCCGATTCTTCTGACTCCAAAGGAGGAGCGAGATAGGACAGGTGACCAGAGCGCAAACCACCTTGGCGATTCATATATGCAACAGTCGCAATGTTGTCAGTGCGAACTAATTCATCTTTGCCCCGCAACTCGTTGCTGAAACAGACAAGAGCAAGCTATATAGCCCACAACTCAAGGCAATTTATATGCCAGTGAACGTGGGGTGGTATGTCGGTGTAATATTAATTCGATGTAGAGCGCTGAACCTTGCTCTCCTTGGGACTCGGTCGTGAAGCCAATGCTGAAGCGGTCTCATATGGAGAAGACCGAGCAAAGTCACAGCCGCTGCTGCTGCCATATGCCCCGGGTGCCTCTGAAATTGTTTCAGTGGGACCGCCGTCTTGCCTTTGAACTTATTCAAGCAAGTCAGAATTGACTGGATGCGCGCCTTTGTTAGACATGCTGTGAGATCGACCGAGACCAATTTCATACAGAGAAAAGAGATCCTCTGCACGGGGCAAAGTTTGCTCTTTTCCCAATTGACCTGAAGACCGAGATGGGCGAGGTGTTTGAGCACACAATTGTGTGAGTGAAAAGTCTCGTATGAGACTGTTCTAGTACGAGCCGAAAGTGATAGCCCCCCCTTCCGATGCTACGGCAGATACCGAATCCTTGGGAGGCCCAATAGAGGTAGAGAGTGACGTAGAACAAGCACCCTCCATCTCCATCGGAACCTCAACTGGTTGCTGCGGGCCGCTGGATGAACCAGCTGACCGGTTCAGCATCGTAATGCGGAGGTCGTCTCTCCGGAGCTTCACAGCCGCCTTCTTATGGGCGATCAGCAACTAAGCGTAGCGATCACGAAGAAACGGCACCTGACCCCGCAGATTCGCAAGCGGAGCATGTGCCTCCCACGAAAGCCGCCTCAGCGTGCTCTATGCCAAGACACAGCGATCGTGTCCATCACAGGGACCCATGTACTTGCCACATCCAGGAGTCGAAAATGGATGGAAAGACATCTTTAAAAAGACGCTTAACGCCAGTGATGCAGAGAACGGCAGTCTTTAAAAAGACCCAAGATCAACTGCAAGCTCTTTTAGGGGATACACTCTTTTAGCTGTGTACAAGCTGATGAAGCACACAGGGGAGGAAACGCACACACTCAACTTAAAGTGAGTAAAAAGGGAAAGGGGGTGGAAACAGCGAGCCCCCGCTGTGGTGCCTTCACCCAACCAACTCGATGCGCAGAGTTCTATTCCTTAGTAGAGCAGAAGAGATTTGCTTTTCGTGAGCAGATTGCTGCCATATAATATAGAATTTATAAAAATCCCCACATTTACACGTGAATGTTTGTTAAATACATACATGAATGTGTTTTTATTTATATATACATTATAATTACACACAAACTCATATATTATGCAAAAATTACTTTTATTTTGTATGAGATTAATCTAGATTAATCTATGCACAGCACAAAAAAATTAATTCAATGTTGTATTTATAATATAACAAATTTCAAATACAAACAA
The DNA here is from genome assembly GCF_030506205.2 of Paramisgurnus dabryanus. Classification (NCBI taxonomy): domain Eukaryota; kingdom Metazoa; phylum Chordata; class Actinopteri; order Cypriniformes; family Cobitidae; genus Paramisgurnus; species Paramisgurnus dabryanus. The sequence continues at coordinate 36,602,801 of NC_133348.1, forward strand.
ATTATATGTGGGTCATTATTTTAAAAAAAATATGTGGCTCATAAAACCTTCAATCAGAAATACATCACAATGCTGAATTCTTGTTAATGGGGACTTTAAACTGTGAACCCTTAACATTTTTAAATGTATACATTTCAGAGTGATATCTGTGGAATAATGGTGAAGGTCAAAGTTAAGAGAAAACACAATAAAAAACAACATTTCTGATTTTTATTCAACTGTGTTTATTTCCAAAAGGCACTCACTACATTGAACGTAATGGTTGCACAATATATACTGCAGACAGCAATTTACTAGCATGTGCATCCCAATAGAGCTCAAACATGGACATTTCAGTTTCAAAAAGCATGTTTGTGGTACAATCACTACCATAAGCATGGTAACATTAACACAATAGCATGCTTATAGGGATCCATGTCTCTAACATGTTTTAAATGCTTTAAAATGTTTTACATTTAACCTTTTATTACAAATAAAAAGCCCATCGTTGAATTCACTCTAGACTGCTGCAAAAAGAAGAAAGTAGCTAACAACAAGCACCTTGCTGCAGCTGTAGATGTTTGTATGTGCGCTTTTGAGTTGGTGAAAATAAGGTACTTGTAAGGTGTTCTGCCTCAGGGAGTTTTTATTTAATACAGTCAACAAGACAACAAACACATCAGATGATGCAACATTTCTTCAACACAAACACACAAACAAATATGTTATATGCTCCTGGGTGAGAAGCAAAAACAACCCTTTCAATATCTATCACTGCGCCAACTCCAAATGTTCTGTCTGTAGGGAAGAGGGCAATAATCGTAACACAAAGAAACCAATTTGTAAAGTTTTGCTTTAAATATACAGATATTTAATATAAACAAAGGCTTTCTGGTTAAAAAAAATAAATAAATGACATTTTCATTTGTAAATGAAGCACCCCAATTCTAATTATACCCAGAATTAGTGTGTGCACACCAAAAGCGAATATATACATATACAGTCTTGTTCAAAATAATAGCAGTACAATGTGACTAACCAGAATAATCAAGGTTTTTAGTATATTTTTTTTATTGCTACGTGGCAAACAAGTTACCAGTAGGTTCAGTAGATTCTCAGAAAACAAATGAGACCCAGCATTCATGATATGCACGCTCTTAAGGCTGTGCAATTGGGCAATTAGTTGAAAGGGGTGTGTTCAAAAAAATAGCAGTGTGGCATTCAATCACTGAGGTCATCAATTTTGTGAAGAAACAGGTGTGAATCAGGTGGCCCCTATTTAAGGATGAAGCCAACACTTGTTGAACATGCATTTGAAAGCTGAGGAAAATGGGTCGTTCAAGACATTGTTCAGAAGAACAGCGTACTTTGATTAAAAAGTTGATTGGAGAGGGGAAAACCTATAAAGAGGTGCAAAAAATGATAGGCTGTTCAGCTAAAATGATCTCCAATGCCTTAAAATGGAGAGCAAAACCAGAGAGACGTGGAAGAAAACGGAAGACAACCATCAAAATGGATAGAAGAATAACCAGAATGGCAAAGGCTCAGCCAATGATAACCTCCAGGATGATCAAAGACAGTCTGGAGTTACCTGTAAGTACTGTGACAGTTAGAAGACGTCTGTGTGAAGCTAATCTATTTTCGAGAATCCCGCAAAGTCCCTCTGTTAAAAAAAAGGCATGTGCAGAAGAGGTTACAATTTGCCAAAGAACACATCAACTGGCCTAAAGAGAAATGGAGGAACATTTTGTGGACTGATGAGAGTAAAATTGTTCTTTTTGGGTCCAAGGGCCACAGGCAGTTTGTGAGACGACCCCCAAACTCTGAATTCAAGCCACAGTACACAGTGAAGCATGGAGGTGCAAGCATCATGAAATGGGCATGTTTCTCCTACAATGGTGTTGGGCCTATTTATCGCATACCAGGGATCATGGATCAGTTTGCATATGTTAAAATACTTGAAGAGGTCATGTTGCCCTATGCTGAAGAGGACATGCCCTTGAAATGGTTGTTTCAACAAGACAATGACCCAAAACACACTAGTAAACGGGCAAAGTCTTGGTTCCAAACCAACAAAATTAATGTTATGGAGTGGCCAGCCCAATCTCCAGACCTTAATCCAATTGAGAACTTGTGGGGTGATATCAAAAATGCTGTTTCTAAAGCAAAACCAAGCAAATGTGAATGAATTGTGGAATGTTGTTAAAGAATCATGGAGTGGAATAACAGCTGAGAGGTGCCACAAGTTGGTTGACTCCATGCCACACAGATGTCAAGCAGTTTTAAAAAACTGTGGTCATACAACTAAATATTAGTTTAGTGATTCACAGGATTGCTAAATCCCAGAAAAACAAATGTTTGTACAAAATAGTTTTGAGTTTGTACAGTCAAAGGTAGACACTGCTATTTTTTTGAACACACCCCTTTCAACTAATACCCCAATTGCACAGCCTTAAGAGCGTGCATATCATGAATGCTGGGTCTTGTTTGTTTTCTGAGAATCTACTGAACCTACTGGTAACTTGTTTGCCATGTAGCAATAAAAAATATAATAAAAACCTTGATTATTCTGGTTAGTCACATTGTACTGCTATTATTTTGAACAAGACTGTATATATATATATAGTCAATATTAACAAATATGTCAATAGACACAAATTCTTGACCGGTAATGCAAATGCCGCAATGCTGAATTACAGCGAACATACAATACTTGCTTTTGTCATGTCATCTGTTAAAAAAATTCAACTCCGGCATGAAATTTACACGATGCCATTGCGCAAGCCAATAAGTAAAGAGTCCATGTCCGGTTTACATTTGTGTGAGTTATGTGAAAAATCAATAATATCCTGAAAGTAATCTAGAGCAAATAAAAAGCAATGCGCATATTCGCTATGCTTTTGGGATGCACACACCTTTGGGATAAACCCAAGTATCTCATATATATCGCAAAGGTTGTCCTTCCTACACATAATCATAGAATGTCTAGCAGCATTTATTCTTTGGACAGATGTGTTAAAAACAACACAATCAGTGTTAGTTTAGGGACAACACGCCTAATGCGATATTCCAGAATACACACATTTCTGTGTTATTATTGGAACAACACATTTTGTGCTACTTTTAACACAAAATGACGCATAATTTGTTAAAATGACACATACTGTGTTAAATAGCATAACACAAAAAAATTGCAAAAATGAACACATTCTTTCTTATAGCGTTTGATTAATTTGACAAAAAATGAATATGCTACCCTGGTTATTTAAGTCTAATGATGTAAAATGGTGGAGGGGTTACAATACTATGAAATTATTACCATCAGGCAACTAGTGGTAAGGCAACAGGAAATGTCAAGACTCTTCAGAATATCTGAACAAAAGTCAGTAAAATTCAGTATATGAACAAAAATTCAGTGGTTTTAAATTCTGCTAGACATTCCATGCATTACTTTGTCTTTCTACCTTATGGCTTTTCTTCCATCCCAAATTATGAAAACTATATTTTTTAAACAGCCTCAGATATTTCATGAAAAAGCGGCAATTTGTTTGTTGTAACACAGTGTGCCAAACAATTTAACTACTACAGTAGGACAACAAGACCTGAGATTTTAACTTCATTAATCTATCACATAACTGTGCACTTACTTATTTTACAGAAAAGTATAGCTTCGTGCATATACTATGTCAATATTTAAATATTCAAGGTTTTCTCATTTTTAATATCAGTGAGTCATTAGGTACTGTAAGTTTCTTCACATGGAACGAATGGGACTGAATGTCAGACACTGCTTTTAAAACAGTTAAGTTTTGCAGGCAAATTATCTTAAGTATATAGCTGAGCCGGGCAGGAATTATTCCAAGCTGCAGCACTGTCAGTCTTTTGCAAAAAAACTTTCAACATATGTGATTCTTTCCTACTCGACTTCATACAACCATTTTTATAATTAATAGAAACTGAAGATGTAAACCAGCTGCCTGAAAGATTTCCAGGTGCTAATGTTGCCAAATTACTATAATCAAGTTTTCAGGACACAGTGAACAGTTAAATGAACAGCAGAACACGGTAAGGGCTACACAAGGCACTTTTGGTATTAGTATTTTAACCACCATTTCAGTGTGTACTTTGCTTACTCTAGGGTTCCATCTGCAAATGAAACTCCTTGTCTTCAAGTTTTTTCTCATTTTCCTCATCTTTGGAACGTGGTGGCAGAGGAATGAATCCATTTTGTTTATTAGGGCTTTCCACAAATAGAGGCAAGCTGGTTAGACTGATGTTCACCTCTTTATCAAGCTCATCATCCTCTACCTCCTTCTCTTCATCCATCGTAGGATTATTACAACTAAAGGAGTCTAAAGCTTTTCGACCATCGTCTGGGATGTTTTTCTTCAACTCTTTGTTCTTATTCCTCTTGGTTAGTTTTGTGACAGAACTGAGACGGTTGAAGATGTTATCCTCAGAGTACGCCTGGCTTGGGTCACTTAGTCGATGTTCGTTCTGCTCAACTCGTAGACGAAGGTTGTTTAGCTTGGTATCAATGCTCTCCTGGGAGGATGTCTTGAAATTTGTGGCATCCAAGCTGTTGAAAGCAGCTCGACGTTCAGGTGACAGCATGTCAAGCGAATGGGCCCGCTGGTCGAAACCCAGCTGCCTGCGCTCCATACTACGAATAGTGGCGGCCCTCTGTAGTTTATCATGGACTTCCACGCTGAGACGACGCCTGGTTTCTCGAAGCTCTGCTCGAACATTGGCCTTCCACTCAGCAGCGTGGGCCTTAATTTCCCCCACCTTAGGCAAAAAGACAACACTTTATAAATCTGGGTGCCTTTAGTTATCCAGGCAAAAATGCAAGAGAAAACGTTTTTTTCTCGAATACTCAAGGTACACAGCAAAAGGTCTTACCTCCTCTTTTGTTTTCTTAGAAAGTACCCTCAGCCAGTCTCCGATCATGCTTAAAACAGCAGCAAAGTAAGCCAGTCCAACCAGGATCCAAAACCACACAAGAGGTCTGTACCATTTACGGTAATCTATTCGTCTGTTTCCCCCTGAAAGAGACAATGACACTTTTATTTCCAAGCTGGTGTAACAATAATCCACGGATAGGTGAGCAGAACGGACCCAAATAATAATACGAGAACATAGATTTTACTTGACATCATTTTACAAACCTCACCTACCAATTGACAACAGAAACAAAGCTAGACAAAGGACAATTGGAAACACTGTGGTATTTACCCAAGACAATCAAGCGTTACTAGACACACCTGGACACAATTAGGGCAGGGAAACATGACAAGACTACGGCTGCATCTTAATCAGCTCCCTTGCTGCTGAGGTCGTGAATCAGTAGGTGTGAGCAGGACACAAACTAATGCAGGCCTAATTGTAACATGACTACTTTACAGATTTATTCAGGGCCAAGCAATCTGTGCATTTGTTTTATTCTCTTACTGTCAGAAGCTGATCTCCAGTGAATTTGTGAAAAGTTTTGATGTGTTTTGGATAAGATATTGAACAAAGAGTGTTTTGGAGGCATACTGTAAAAGTACATTTCTTCATCTTCAAATTTCTGAGTTGAATGTGTAAGTCACCAAATCCAACTGTATATTATTTGATTCACTGTCTTGTTACCTAAAACATAACAGCATTTTGAAACTCCTACTAACTAATAGCTGGGATTGAAAACATTTTTACTCAGCGGGTTTAATTGGTGCACTTTTACAAGCTATAAAATGAATATAAAGACTCACTGACCTAAGATTGGAATAAAAAATCCTAGACTTGGAATAAAAGTTTAGGTGAGATCTTTTCACCCAGTTATGCCCAAGTCATAGGCAGCTATTGTCTGGCAATTGCCAGTCATGCAAGAACAGCCCCAATCAGACTATTGTTCAGAGCCTTTCAAGACCTTCTGACTTGAGACAGTGTACATAACTCCAACAATACTCATATTTACCTGAGCCTATCTAGTATAAATTTAATTCTGTATGTACCTGCAACATAATCTCCAATGCCAACTGTAGTCAGGGTGATAACCACAAAATAGATGGCCTCTAGCCCAGACCATCCTTCAATGTGTTTAAAGATGACAGCTGGTATGGTGACGAAGAGGATGCACCCAGCCAGGATAAACAGCAATGTAGAGGCTACTCGAATCTTAGTCTGGCTTATCTGATTGTGTTTGTGCTGCAGGGGTAAAACAGAAACAAAGCAACATGATTCAGTAAATTAAGCAAAATAGTATGAGAGTCATTCTTAGTCATGCATGCAGCACAACATCACTGCTAGCAGCAGCCACATTCTGCATGAAAAGACACTTTGTGACTTAGTCAAGGTCGCGTGTGTTCATTAGCTCTCCGCAGGGCGTAATGATGATCTGAAGCAGACTGATTAGGTCTAATAAAGTGTCATCTAAACCGGTAAGATCACAAGGTAGGACCAACCTATCACAACCCAATGCTCCAATATCCCTTTCTAATGCCTTCCAGGAAGTCATGGACAGAATTACAATTTGATAAACATCTAATCTGATATGCTTACTTTGACATGCAAGTATTTTAATACTAGAATCTTTAACATCAAAAAGAAGCCTAAATCACAGTGGAGTGGAGCTGTATGGTCCCAGTAAATTATTTAAGATCACGTACATCTGCTGCATCCTCCACAATGGGAAAATGTAAAATGGGCTGTGCATATTGTGACAAATTAGACAACATGATCAGTGGTCACAATTTTCCTAGAAGCATCACTGCAGTGTCCAGTATTTTCAGTAAGTGTACTCAAGAAATGTCTAATTAAACATATTTTAATTTCTATTAGCATGAAAATAAGGCTGCCAGTCTGTTCAATGGTTGCTACTTGTGTATGTTTTGATGTTGATCTAAGCACATATTATATTACAAATACATATTCCAAAAAGCTCATATATATGGTGTATACTCTCACACACACAAAAACCCAGTTGTGTTCTCCTCTTTTAACTTACCCTAAACATCTTCTCCACTTTGGCAATGCTTTTGACAAAAATAGTCCCCAGTTGATCACCAACACCAGCCAGCAGAAAACCAAAGAGTGGGATACCAAATATTGCATAGAGGATACAAAAAATCTTCCCACCCTCTGTGCTTGGAGCGATGTTGCCATAACCTTAAAATAGACAAGAAATTGATGGTTTATTTTTAGATCTAAAATATGGAATATAAAGTTAATATTTTTAAGTTATAAGAATGCATGTAGTACGAAAAATGTATTGCAATAAAGCTTAAAAACTCTTACAATAACACACTAATTTACAATTCAGTACCATTTTTTGTTTTTGAACTTGTATTTTTATTTTTGAACCACAACTTAACATACACTGCAGTGTATCATGTTAGTCCATCATATTTAAACAATATAAGCCACAGTTCAATTGATAATTGTATATCAAACAAAATATACTTAAAAAAAACAAATACACCTAGTACAAGGGAGGGGGAGGATAAAAAAATATTAGTAACATAAGCAATCACAGGGGCCCACCTTTTCTGAAGAGTTTTCTGAAGCATTAAGGGAACAGCGGATGAGGTTTGTTTTACCAGGGCAGCAATGGAGTTGCAAGTGTGTTTGTTTGTTCTAGGCATTTCAGTGATGAATGTTTTATAAACAAGGTCCAGTTCGACGCTAAATTCAATGATAGTGCAGCCCCAGCAATAAAAGACCCAGTCATGTGGTCGTAACTGCATCCGTAAAATAAAATTGAATCAAATGTCTGCGTTTTGCTGGCAATCAGTGCATTAAAGCATATACTGTAATGTAAACAATTGTATTGTATTGTGTGCTTGGGTCTTGCTCCTCCAACGTTTTGCCTTCAAGAGCTTGGCTCTTCAAAAAAAAGCAGTTTAGCTGTATCTGTCTTCTATAAATCTGATAAAACTAAAGACTCTTTGGAGATATGAAGGATGCAGTCCTAGTCTATAGGTACCCACAGTTATTCTGATCCTGAGAGTATATATATATTTTTATTTGCTCAAATAAAAACCATTGTGAAATAATCGGAAACCAGTAGACAGTGCACCAGTTAATAAGATATAATAATATTGTATATCATAGAAACCGATGTCTGGTGCTCACAAAATATATGATTTTTCTTGAATATTCTGTTGAATAAATTAATTGTTAAGTTTGAAAGTCTTTAGGCAAAATAAACAGGGGCGGTTCTAGAGGCGAGGCCACAGGGGCCCTGGTCCCTGCTGAAATCTGATTGGCCCCTGATTGGCCCCCGTTCTATCAATCATCGACGAGAAGAGCAACCGGAGAAATAAGTCACAATGATTACAGCTGCAATTCCACCCCGAAACAATTGGCGGCACTCGCGGCAGTAATGTGTTGATGCAACTTGGGAGAAGAAGCAGAGGTCTTGGCGCTTATGCTTTAAACTGACTGCGAAATGTGCGATCGGCTTTGGCTTGAGCGATACCAGAACATTCTCATACATTATGCCAGTAGGCGGGAGAAAGAATCCATGTCTGCGTCCGAAACCGCATACTGTATAGTAGGTACTGAATTAGATGAAGTACCTACTTACTTGGCGTTAAAACAGTAGGTACTGTATAGTATGAATCCTGGTAGTATGAATGAGATTCGGACGTACTACATCCGGCATGTTGCTACATCACGTGACATACGTCTTCATCGCGTCATGTCATTTCAGCGCGAAAACAGCCGCATGCCTCTTCTTCTTCGTTGGATAACTCCTCTCCCAGGGCATCATGGGATAGTGAAGCGTCCATCGTATGCACACTGCAAAATCTAACCGGAAGTAGTAGGTCATCTGGGTACTTTTCGCATACTGTTTTTCAAATACTATGTATTCGGACATACTACTCGCCTCGCCTACTGCTTTTCGCGTACTATATAGTATGAAGTAGGCGGTTTTGGACGCAGCACATATATCCAACTTGAAGTCATTTCTTGGTGAGTCACAAATCCTCGTGTTGGCTGTCATGAAAATATGAAAGGATATTTAGCTGCTGGTCTCACTTATTTTAGGTTTGTTAACTTAATTGCGGAAGGAGCGCTTGAAAGCACTGTCGAAGTAAACCAATAAATTTGTTAACATGGCTAAAAAGTTTAGTGGCTTACATGTTTTTGCTAAGATAGCGCTAGCAAAGTTTCTTAGTTAACTTATTTATTTTAATTAGTCAGTTAAGTATGCAATCAGAAAGATATTAATTTATTTTAGAAAATATGACACGTTGATGTAGATTAAACTATTCAACAGTATATCAAATTAATCAACCTTAGAAATATACGCAACATAAACAGAATGATATTAACACAAAACATAACTTTAATACTAAAACAGTGACAAGAAAAAGTTTTCTAATAAATACACACTTTTATTTAATAAAGGTTTTAATTGTTTACTTTAGAATATCCAGCCTTTATATGCAGCCGTTGTATGCGTGCAATAAATCTTGGGATAGCCTTGGCTGTTAAGGGTCCAATCATTGACTTAACAGTGCGGAGAAATAAGGACGCATTTTGAGGCTTTATTCTAAGCACCCTTTATAATTAAAACAAAGGAAATAGAAGGTCAGAAAAGGGTTGCCTGGAATAAGTTTTCCAAAGTGGTAAATAAGGATGACATCAGTGCAGGCTACGTAATTTGTGCGTTTAATTTAGGCTATTTATTTATTTTTGTCCCTGTGCGCCGATCTGAGATGGAGTTCACTGCTGATATTCTGAGAGCTTTAGTCTCGCAGCTGTCATCAGCAGCGCCTTGCATCGCCCAATCAACGGATGGCGGGCGGGTGCGGTTTTGAAAATTGGTCAAAAACGTTGGTGCGGATGGATGGCGGACGGATGATGAGTTTTGTGATGCGGTTGCGGATGAAATAATAGCCCATCCGTGCATCTCTAATACGTACATGTTTAAATACCTCTTTGTTTGTTCTGAATTTGCTGTGCTCTGCTGCACTTTACCTTATTTAAGTGTACTGTATGAGATGTTTAAGCTGGGATGTATAATATATCCACACCGTTATTGTATTATATTTGCTTGATTAATCGCTGTGCTGTAATTCTGTGAGTGAGTGACTGACTGACTGAGTGAATGACTGACTGAGTGAGTGACCGAGTGATGCATTGTGTCCTTTATGCACAGTATAAATAAATGAAAAAAATAATTAAGAACTTTACTGGCTCATTTTTTATTAGAGCGTTTGATAAAGGAATGACTGCCAAAATGTATTCGCACCATACTGAATAAATTATTTTGTGTGCTTGAATGTACCCTGTACTTGGCCCCTGAATGTAACATGTGGCCCCTTAATGGCCCCTGTTACAGAAAAATCCTAGAATGGCCACTGAAAATAAACAAAATCAAATAAAAGCGCTACAGTATATAAAATAAATTAAAAAGTTAGATTGCTTAAATGCACATCACAGTTTCTACAACTCAACATATGTTTACTGGTTAATTTTATTGTTTCTCCATCAGATATACAAGGTTTACGGTTTATTATAGGAAAACAAAGCATACAGGTATGGTCCCTATGGGTCAAATTTGTGGCGTGCACAGACCTCCTCAGGGGCAGGGGCTGACGGACTTAAAGGGGCATAATTTTTTTTACGTCAAATAACAATCAAATGTATTCATTACTTTGGTGTTTTTATTCTTTCTTTCCTTGGCATTATTTAAATAATGTTGTAACAAATGAATAATACATCAAACTAAAATAGGCAAGTTAGGAAAATATTATTTACTTTCGCAAGAATTTTGAGAAAGAAGTTTTGAGGACTTATGTGTATATGTATAAAAGTGTTAGCTATCATTAAATCAGCAAGTTAACCGGTCTATCACAGTGTTTTAATTGCTTATTTCTTTGATTAAATGTCTCACTTACAAAAAAAGAAACAATAAGCTTAACCATTTGAAATTATTCCTAAAACCTATTTTTCATAGCTAAAACACACCACTTTGTTAGTTTAGCACACGACAAACACGACAAAACACGACAAATAGTGGGATTAATATTTTTGCTCCAAACTAACTTTATAGCAGATCAAGTGTTTTGAGCTGATGTGGCTTCAGATCGCAAAATGAAACAGATAATACACGCTTTCTTTTTGGTATTCTGCACAGTGCTAAAGTGTTGCATTATAATAAATAAATATACTGCATTATGAAAATACCCAACATGACCGGAACAACACAGATATACCATATATAATCCTAATTAAGTTTATTGTCTTCTTGTTTTATCCATCAGAACATCTTTATTTGCATGTTATTGGCAGCAGGGTAGATAAATGCCCTTAAAAGTGTAAATTCTGAATCGGACCGCAGCGTTCTTCGTGTGTCAATTCTAAAGTGTCTCTGCGCGATGGTGCACGAGGGCGCCCTCAGGCGTCACGTATGAATGAACAGACTCGTGTAAAGGTCAGTTCAACAGTGGCTCATATCACCGCGTTTGGAATAAAAATTGAATAAATTTTACTCTTTTCTTTAGAAATTAGAAGTAAACATATAAAATCAATCAATGTGTTTCCAAACATGCATGCCTTTGAACCAGAAGCCCCGAAGATGTTGTTTTGTGAAGTGCTTTCATGACGACCCCGGGTCATATTTCATTTTACAGGTATGGAGTCCGATTTTCATTTTCATAACTTGTGACACAAATTAAGACATTACTGTCTCTATTATTTTTTTTATATAATATAAAGGTCAAATACAAACGCTTGAGCCTTAGACCTTTCTAATGATGTATTGTTTGTTGTGTTAAGTACAATCTTTTACATTAAATAGGTAAACAGCAAGAATCAGGCTGCGCTCGCGATGATATTTGATCAGTAAGAGCTTTTAACTACATGTTAACATGAACCTAATAACTGCACTTATACAGCATTCATGTAAAGCATTACCATGAAATCAATGATAAGTTCCATCCTTACAATTTAGAGATGGACATGGTCTTAGGGTGTTTTCACATATATAGTTCGGTTCGTTTGGTCCGGACCAAAAGCAAAAAATGATACATTTTAGCTTTTTTAGCAGTTTTGGTTCCTTTTCACACCATACTGATCATTATGTTCCGCACCAGTTGAAACGAACCAAAATGCAGTCATGTTATAACATCCACATTACTCATTGGCCACATGTATTTGAACGTATTTCCTAAACTGCTTCTCGATTGGTCAGAATAAACGTGCGGGAAATTCCAACGAAACTCCGGAAGTAAACAAAAAGAGGAAAATACCTATGGAAAATACAGCAGACACCATGGAGAGACGACTGCGCGCTGTAATTATGTTCGTGGTTGTAATCTACTACATCGCTTGTATACAGCACTCTATGCAAACTCTTCATTTTCAGAATGAAGCGCGTCTGCAGCTTGAAAAAAAAATTTTAATGCACTGCAAACGGCGAAGACGCATCGCAAGACACTTCAGGAGGCGGCGAGCATTACTTTTGCAAAACTGTGACATGCTCATCTTCCGCAAATATTGCCAACGACCGATGAGGTAATGTTATGTGTTGTCTTTTTTTTAAATTGTTTTCTGTAAGCTTCTGTAAAGCCTCCAAGGTCTCATTATTAGCATTCTCACTGTGTTATCAACCCCTTGCTTGCCATTAAACCGTTTGTTATCTGTCCACTGTGCCAATGCATTTAGTACTTTTATTGAGAGTGACAAACTTATTAAAAGTGTAAAATATTAATAGCAAAATGAGATCGACCTATTATCAGTTTACATATGATAATAATAATAATGAAAATTAAGATATCTTTTCTTAAAAATTATCATAATAACATCTAATGTCACAAATTTCATCTTTTTTAAACCCAGGAGCATTTGGACACGTGCACGTAATGATAGTTGGTGGCCCCACATCAATGCAACCTGGACAGATGATGATTGGCTGAAAAACTTCAGAATGCGAAGAGGCAGTTTCAGACTACTGTGTGACACTCTCCGGCCCTGGCTGACCCGACAGAACACGAAATACAGAGAGGCTGTGCCAGTAGAGACTCGTGTTGCGATTTGTATTTGGAGGTTAGCCACAAACCTGGAGTATAGGTCTATCTCACAACTGTTTGGTGTTGGGTTATCAACTTGTTGCACTATCACCCAAGAGGTTGTGACTGCCATAAATGTTGTAATAAAGCCTCTGTACATCAAGCATCCCTCCGCAGCTGAGTTCAGGCAGATAATACAGGGTTTTCGAGACAAATGGAGATTCCCTCAGGTGGCAGGTGCAATAGATGGAACCCATATCAAGATCAAAGCTCCACCTGACAACTCCTCTTGTTATTACAACCGGAAGGGAGACTATTCTATCGTTCTGCAAGGTGTGGTGGACCATAGAATGAGATTTTGGGACATTAATGTTGGGCGACCAGGCAAGATACATGATGCCCGTGTTTTCTCCCTCTCTTCACTATATGAGCGTGGCAGTGCAGGCAATCTTTTACCTCATTGGACTGAAACGTTTGAGGGGGTTGATGTTCCTCTTTTCCTTTTGGGTGATTCGGCTTACCCTCTACTAACTTGGCTCATGAAAGCTTACCCAGAAGGAGGAGCAGTAACACAAGAGCAGCTTAACTTTAACTACAGATTAAGCCAAGCCCGTATGACAGTTGAGCGTGCCTTTGGGTGCCTGAAAGGACGCTGGCGTTGCCTTCTTAAAGAAAATGATGCACACATAACTTTTATAAGCCGCATTGTTTCCGCTTGCTGCGTGCTGCATAATTTCTGTGAGGTACAGAAGGAGGAATTTCTGGAGGGAGAAACAGTTGCAGAGGAAGAGGGACCTGTACCTGATGAACAGGGGCCTGCACAGCAGCAACATGACATAAGAGATGCACTGTGTAGCTACTTTGCTACAATGTGAATAACCAAAGCCTGTAAATAGTTTTGTTTTCAGTATTCACAATAATAAAGAATAGTAGAAATGTGTAATCCCACTTAATGATCTGTCTTTTTTTTAAAGAAAAGTGCTAGTATTGGAACCACCTTATATTGTCTGATTTAAAATGGATTAAAAGAAAACATTTTTGATGTAAATAGTTTTATTTTCTGTTTAATTTGTAACAAATGTACAGTTGACACATTTTAACAAACATTCTTTTCTCCATGTACTATGAATAATTGTGATAAAGTGCTGTGTCGTATAGATAATAAGAAATTACAATAAAACATTTTTAGGTAACATATTGCTTGTGATTTGATTTTAACCTCCATTTACCATGTAAAAGGCAATACACAAACACAGTAAGCAAAGGTACTATGTTATTATTTCAGTGAATAAGTGGTGCCCTTTAGGGTCTCATTGAGGTTTAACTGACTGCTAACAATAGGCACTGGATTAGCTTTTACACTTGTAAACATACACAAAAAATTTTTTTTTTAAAAAAATAACATTCTTAACTCTAAAACTGCCTGTTTAACTTCAGATGAATGTAACTTTGCCATAACTGTTTGCTGAAAACATTAAGAAATATGCCAAACATTACGTGCAATATGTGTAATTTCAAAAAAATATATTTTTTTACTATATTATCCTTGTGTATCCCACAAGTTGAAACAAAATGAGGTAGCATATTTCTCAGAAATGTAAACGCAGAAAGTAGTACTTTTTGCTTATTCAGAACACTGAACGGAAACCATGACCATTACCTAGCAATTAAAATGAAAAAAAATAAACATTAACTGAACATTATAGGCAAATCCTTTCCTATATTAAAAAAAAACAACAGCTACAAGTTGTAGTAGTGTGCACTATGTATAATTGAAGAAGTGCTAGGATGCTCATCTTGGGTGGATGGAGATTCTGATTGCCGATGCTGATGTGGATGATTCACTGGCAGCAGGGCAGTAGGCTGGGTTGGCTGAAACTGCTGGGACAAGGACCAAGCACTAGGGATTGATGTTGGTGGGATTGTCGTGGTCCAGGCTGGTAATTGTAAGGAATGAGATTGAGGCTGACTAGGCATTGCTGCAGGATGAGGTTGAGGCTGAGGCTGACCAGGCATTGTTGAAGCATGAAGATGAGGCTGACCAGGATTTAACGCACTTGTAAGAGTGCCCATTAGTTGGAGAAACATTTGGTTAGTGGCCTGTTGCTGTGCCTGCATTACCTGGAATCTTCTCTCCTCGGCTTCCTGTTGTGCCTTAAGTATTCTCTCAAAACAGGCAGCCTCTTGAGCCACTTGGCTTTCTTCAGCTCTTTGCAAATCTGTCAGCATCCTTTTGTTGTCCATCATATATGACTGGACTTCATCATCAGTTTTACAAGACTTTTTCTTTCTTTTTCGAGCTTTGGCTCCAGGAATGGGCAGTCTCCCTCCTCTGATGCTTTCTTCATTGACATTGCTCTCTGTGCTTGGATCATCAGACACTCCTTCATCAGCAGCAGCAGTGATTGAGATATCAGTATGGGATGATACATTGCTTGAATCTCCCACTGTTTGGAAATACACAATTTCTCAGTGTTAGTCATATCATTTTAATGCGGATGAAAATATATATTTCAATGCACAGTGCAAAGTGTGTGTGTGTGTCTAACCGTTCCTCAAAAGGAAGGCTACATCTATCTGGAGGTCGCATATGCAGGCTGTTTCGTCATCAAACCTGGTTTATTTAAGTTAACTGAGCAACAAACAACAATTTACGATTAACTAAGAATAATAGTCACCTTTATAATTGTTAATATTCTGAAATAAGAAAGTCTTGATGACGTACACAGCCTACAAATGCGACATACAGAGGATGCAGCCTTCTGTTTGAGAAACGTACGATATAACATGATTACTTTAATGTGAAGTAAATTGATGTCATTTTGGCATAGCGAATGCATATTACAATAGATAACTAGTTAAACCATAACTTTCGAAAAGTGGTAAACTCACCGTCAATATCTGTGTCAGATGCGGTAGCCCGGTCACCTGTGTTGGCATCATTGGAAGAGGACGAAGTTGAATTTTCATGGGACTCAACAACATCCACTGGATCAACGTCCGGTTTTGTCCCAAGTATTTTGTCCAGATCATCGTACCAGGGGAACTTGTCTTTCTCGTTACCCGAGCTGCCTGTTTTATTAAGTGCATCTCGCACTTGGATGTACTGCTGGCGGAGTTTTTTCGCCTTAATCCGGCACTGCTCCACAGACCTATGAAATCCCCTATCCCTGAGCTGTTTGCTAAATAAAGAGAAAACCGCGCTGTTCTTATGAGTTTTTGAAAGTTGTGATCTAATATGTTCATCAGACCAAATTTCTATGAGGTTTCGCACCTCCTCGCAACTCCAAGTCTGTCCGCGACCTGCCATTGTTGTGCTAATACTGCTAATGTAAACTGTCAACAAGCACTTCCTCATCCCATAATGCACAGCGCCGCTGAGTACGGCAGCTGGTTTAGTTCAAAATGCGCAATAATTTTTGCAGTTAGGTCTGTTCGGTCTCGGATCGTGTTCTCACCACAAACGAACCGCTCCAGAGTTCGTTTGAAAGCGTACCGAGACCACCTCTGCAAGCTGGTCTCGGTCCGTTTGTTTGGTCCGCTTTTGGTGCGCACCAGAGTTCGATTGCTGCATTCTCACCTGCCCAAACGAACTGCACCAACTGAGCAATCGAACTCTGGTACGATTCAATCGAACTAAACAAGGCAGGTGTGAAAACCCCCTTAGATTTCATTGCACTAGATGAATTTCTCCAAACTAATAACACGAGGATGTAATGTAACATTGGCCTTCGATGATAACATTACAGAAAGTATGAGAACATTTTCAGAAAGCAGCTGAAATCTAGTTTTACGAATTGGTTAAGCATAACTCACATGCTGTCGCAAACCTTACAGTAGCAGCATGTAGGATAAATGTCTATTTTCCCTATTAGCTTACCTGCTGCCCTGCTGCTCGTGACACTCGTGTAGCTAATAGGGACTTTAAAGGGACACTTCACCCATTTGCATTAAGCTTTGTATAGTTAGAACCCCAGTCATGTTTTTGAATGGTCATGCATCATTTCCTCAGTTGCCGCTGAGACAGGAGAAATACAGATTTCAGTGCTGCACTTCCTTCTTTCAATGATGTAAAAATCATCATTTTGCATCATTGAAAGAAGGAAGTGCAATATCTTTGTTGAGGGGGTGAGACTACAAACACCCATTTTCTCTGTCAAAT
This sequence comes from Paramisgurnus dabryanus, assembly GCF_030506205.2. Classification (NCBI taxonomy): domain Eukaryota; kingdom Metazoa; phylum Chordata; class Actinopteri; order Cypriniformes; family Cobitidae; genus Paramisgurnus; species Paramisgurnus dabryanus. Next base: position 36,619,943 of record NC_133348.1, read on the forward strand.
AGGCACCAAATTCTAAATGTATGTTACATTTCAACTACAAATATGACACATTTTTAATAAAGATTAATGTTTTCACGGGTGAAATGCTCCTTTAAGCAACAGCTGGGAATGGAACGGCTACGGCGACCGGAACTATGCTGTCAGACCGCCGTAGCCAAGAACGTAAAAATCACTAAGCAACCGTAAACAGGACAGCGCAACGCGGTATTAATTCATTTATTAAGATACAAAAATATGTCATTTAAAAAAACAAGAGAAGGATTGCTTTTGGCATTAAATGACAATCTTCTGTCAGAAGAAGAGTTTTTACTATTGTATGATGTAAATAAATCTTAAAACCTAGATTTAAGCAATACTGAAAATGTTGAATACTTAAAAATCTTTAAAATTTGCTTAAATTTCAAACATTTGAACACATATTATATAAAAGACTTTTGGTACAATCATAAACTGATGCAATTACAATGTCATATGCCATAAAACATAACATTTATTTACATATTCTCTCACGTTGTAGCGACTACGGCAAATCAGCTGTTCTCCCGTAGTAGACCGTTACAGTAGAACGTCGCAAAGTAGCAGTTAAATTCGCGCATGCGCAAACCAACGTCAGAATGCCGTTGCCGTTCCACCAGAGGCTGTTGCTTAAAGTCCCTATTTTTGAAGACTCGCGGCTACCGCTACGTAGTGCGTGCTGCAAAGGAAACTCCGCCTACCGCCCCACCTCCGCCAAAGGATAAAACTTTATATTATTTTTTGTATTATTAATGTTAGTGGCAGTTGTATATAGACACGTATTTTTATTCATAATAATATTTATAAAAAAAAAAACATTATTATTTACTATTAGTGGAGAGGGGCACATTACATTTTAAGACAAAAGGGGCAGGGGCTTGAGCCCCTGCGGCCCCTTCCCTGTGCACGCCACTGGGTCAAAATGTGTATAGTGAGAGCATGTTCAACTGAAGTGTAAAAAACAATCTTATTTATGCCCTTGTCCATTGCCTGTTGGATGGGTGAGCCAATAAGAAATGACATTAAGAGTTCTGTCAGCATCTAGCTACAACATGTATTGCACAACAGCTCCAGGTAATCAATCAAAAGCTGACAAGTAACAAAGTGAGCAGCTTATGGACTCAATTGAAAAGCAGGGTAAGTGGTAAAAATATTGCCTCCTTTTTCACTCCTGACTTTGTCTTTTTAGAAAATGCACATGCATTTGATGTGTTTTATGTGATTACATAAAAGATTTCCACTAATTTCACCAAGACTAGAAAGAATGTTTACAACATAAATAAATGAATCGTTCAGAAAGCATTACTAGTTCCATTTTGTTTGACAGCCCGAAGCAGGACCAGTTTCATACATGAATTAGGTCTTGCTAAATTGATTGAATTTGATTTGTGGTAATAAGTGGTTGGTGTTCTGGCATATTGATGACAAGTGTTACCATAAATCTATGATACAAGACAAGAGGATGCTTTGTATTTTGCTCAGGTTAAAAATATAATCTGGTTTGGAGAAGAGACTTAATTAAACTTACATAACACTAGTGTTTCTGCTCATCTAATGTAAATCTTGAGTACCTAGAGTAGTATTGCATCCTTTAAAGCAGTGTTTCTCAAACTTTTTCAGCCCAAGGACCACTTCATCTTCCAATATGAGGACCACCTAACAGAATCTGACTCTAACACGCCCCCAAAAAAACAACAAAATAAAAAGGATAAGCTAAATTTAAGTTTAATATGCAACTGTTTTAAGTCAAAAACAAATTTTTTAAACACAAATGCAATGCTATGTTCAGAAATTATTATATGAATTTTATTTCATTTGAAAAAGTAAATGTAAAATGAGTTGCAGCTTAATATGTCATTCCAAAGAGCCATTAATTTAAAACTGAGGTGGTGGGTATGTGAAGTTTATGGTTGTATCTATGGTAACAATATAATGCTGAAAAAAAATTCCCCATAATGTCCAAAATCACTGAAATTACAGGGATTTTACACATGAAACAAAAACTAGTACATTACAAAACTAATAGATCTGTGGATTTTAGCTGCTTTCAGTTTATGCTTGACATTAAGCTTTATTCTACATTTAAATAGGTAAATAAGATCCATATCACACTCATTGAGAATTTAACTCATTTACTCACTTCAGTGCACACATATCAAAAAAGATCAAAAACATGGAACATAACATTGTTTTATGCAGTTTTTTGTCAAAGCTAATTATTACAGTAGCCCTATTTCAACAACAACAGCCATCTTAATAATTGGCAAACATTAGGCTAGCTTCTAATAAGACAGAATATGTTTTTAGATTTCGCAAGAGCAGTGAAATCAGGTGTATGTTTGTCAGCACGATATGCATACAGTGGTGCAAATGAACTGTTACTCGTTTAAATTGCATTATTGTGTGAGAACGATGCTTTGAATTTTGGAAAAACGGCAGTTTCATTTATTAAGACATGTAACGTAAATGTCATTGTTGATAAGCAAGTCATAATTGAGCAGACTTATCAGACAACAATTGTCGGAAAAGGCAGTGTTTTAAAGCTGGAAATACAACAAATAAAGTTAAAACAGCCATAGAGTCCGGTCTCTTAACTCACCACAGTCAGCTATCGCGTCTTGAGACGCGTGCGCAAGCGGGGGAGGCGATCGCGTTGAACTTGTGGACCAAACCAAAGCGCGAATATAAACACGTGATACAGCTGCTCGCACCAGTCACGTGACTCGCGCTCTGCAGCTCATGCTGTATGAAACAGACGCCCGCGCATCAACTCGTAACTGTAGGGCCCGTTGTCTAACTTACTAAATTTATTCAAGAGATGTCTTTTTTACAGACTACATAAAGGGACGGATCAAATTACCTTGGGGGCCGGGTCTGACCCGCGGGCCGCCAATTGAATAGCCCTGGTATAAACACTTGCCTAATTTAGGTCATCTTTTGGCGGACCACTAGGGGGGTTTGGCGGACCACTAGTGGTCCGCGGACCACACTTTGAGAATTACTGCTTTAAAGGGATAGTTCACCCAAAAATGAAAATTCTGTCATCATTTACTCACTTTCATGTGGTTACAAACCCGCATAAATTTCTTTGTTCATTTCTCAAAATATCTTTCTCTGTGTTCATCAGAACAAAGAAATGTATGCAGGTTTGTAACAACATGACAGTGAGTAAATTATGACAGAATTTTTATTTTTGGGTGAACTATCCCTTTAAATCTCTAAAAAGTCTTTAGTTTTCAGATTTATAAAATACAGATCAGCTCTAGTGAATGTTTCTGGAAAAGCATGAAATCCAAGAGGCATCTAGCGGGAGAAGCGAGTCAAAACACAAAACATTATCCCCCTATCTCTGGATAACTTATCATTTACTACATGTTTGTGTCATTATTTAATATGCACTTACGTGCCATTTTCCAAAATAACAGACATTTGATGCATTTTTACTTACTTGACATGACCTTGGTTGGGACTTTTTAACGAAATCCAGCATTAAAGAAATGTGTTTATCCTCTTCCCTGGACCAACAAATTATATCTATTGTTTCCATAAGCTGACTTACTTGGAAAGCTGAACAAGGCTTTCTTCTTGCGTCCAAAAACATACGTAGAGTGTTTTCAGACCTGATTCTTTGTTTCGGAAACTGGTGTCTCCCTTGGTTTGGTTCGTTTAGGCATATGTGAACACTGCAATCGCGCTCGTATCGGCCACCAAAATAACAGCCAAGACTGCCTGAACGAGGTGGTCTCAGCCCGATTGCTAAATTAACACTGGAGCAGTTCGATATAACTGTGAAAGCCATCTGACCCAGACCAACGAATTGGCTTCTTATTGCTTTTTAAACCATGAACATATCTGACAGTTCTTTGGTGATGAATTCTGAAGTCAACACCATTCAAAGCGCACCTGTTCCTTATAAAATGTCTTCTAATTGCTCTTCTCTGCAATAGGTACTACTCGAAGAAACAGCAATGCTAATGAGCGTCCTCGTCATTCTCGCTCTCACTCTGATTAACATGTAGACGTGCTTTTTGGGGGAAGTGCCCATGAAAGGAATATGGAGTCACCGATACATAAGGCATGTTTGAAAAAAACTTTCAGAAACTTGTAGGAAAAGAAAACATGAGTTTGGGCCAGAAAAACACACTCAACTGCTTTTTGACCCTTTGCTTGTTTAGCATGAGGATTACAACTCTTAAACTGTGTTAATATCTTAAGAATGCACAAAATATCTTTAAACCCCTCTTTAAATGGTAACTTTGTATAATGTATGTAATATTTAGAGATTTTAGGTATTTAAGTTACCTATTGTTGTGATCACAGTTCCAGCAAAAAAGAAAGAACTTCCCAGATCCCAGTGACTAGAGTTGTATGATGTGTCTCCAATAGGACTCACTCCAGCATTAACTGCATCCACAGAGTGCTAAGAAAAGATGACACACAAACAGTTTGGCATATTAAACAATAAGCAATGGTTAATTAATGTCTTTTTTACCCTTTTTCAAGAACTTGAATTATTTGGATTATTAACCCATGGATTGCTGTTCAAAAAACATTATTTACATTTTTGCAATAAATTTAACCTTTACACCTCTATTTTCAGCCTGTCTCAAATGCTTTGTTACTTTCAGACTTCTTTCTGAACTGCTTTGATTAAACAAGTTCGCCCAGTCTGTTGTGACTGGTTACTTGTTTAGAGCATGTGAATTGTCCTGCGCTTACCACGTTGAGCTTATGAGGAAGCACCTGCTGTAGCTTTTCAGCTGTTAGCATCACCCTTAGACGTCATACCCACGGCTAAACATCTAATGTTTACATCAACTGCACTAATCGGAAACACTTTGGTCAACAAGCCAACACCTCATTTGTTGAATTCTACAGAAAGTCTGACAGTTTCGTGTAAGGCCAGACTGGAAACAAAGCAAATATATTGAAGTAAGAAAATGCATACGCTTAAAATTTTACTATGGGAGATGCAGCAATTACAATTTTTTAGATATATTGGTAATATATTTTCTTTAGAAGACATTTATTGACCTAGTTGAACCCTGTGCAATAGCATTACAATGCCAAGTAGAGCTACGATATTGATTACTGTAACTCAGAATGTGTTTAGCCCTAGAAAGAAGGATTTTGACGCCCAAGGAGAAACCCCTATTGGCACCCTCCCCCAAAACAAGATCATGCAATTATATATGCTATATTACATACAAAAACACAAATCATGTAAAGATTATGTGATCATGTAACACTCAAATCTTAATCCTGCCGATCGGTATTGGTAATCCTGCCGAGTTTGCCTGCAATCACCTGCAGTCCCTGCCACATCCGCTGCGAATCACGAGTATAATTATATATATATCAGTATAATCCTGCTCCATTTTCTTTCTGTATCAGCTTTAATAGCTCTCCGAACCTCATTTCTGGACCTTTTAAATTGTCCTTCATCAAAATTTACAAAGTACAAAATTATTTGTTCCAAAATAGCACTCTTTAAGTAAATTAATCAATAGCACACTTTAAGTATACTGGACATTAGTGTGACCGCAAGTATACTGAAGTATATCAAAATTAAATATATTTAGTATGCTATACTATTTTTTCACCAGGGAGAACATTGTTGTTGTCATATATTTGAAAAATTTGAAACATTCTGTTTTCAGTTTTTTGACATGGGGGTAAAAATTTGACTGTAGTTGTTATTTTATGTTTATGTGGAATCCAATACAATAGATTTACCAAAAAATAACAGATATACTATAAAGGAAACTTATATAAAAAACTAGTACTTTAGTAGTTTACTGAGAGTGCTTTAAATAAAGACTTGCAAGTGTTCTGTTAGTGTACTCTTATAGTAAGCTAGTAGGTTACTAATTGTGTGCTGCAGGCGTACTTGCAAGCATTCTTTTACTACACTTTATGGACAGTTGAGCAACTAGAAGCCTGTATTAGACAAGAATGGGACAACATCCAGCTGCTTCTTATATGTACATTTAACAACTTCGGCCTCTTATTGCTACATGCCCAACTTTTTTGGAATCTGTAGCTCTCATAAAATCCAAACTGAGCCAATATTTGGAATTACATTTCAAAATCCAAGTGTGCTAAAATATAAAAAGCTAAACCTCTGTTGGATTGTGGAGTTTCTTTATATGTGGACTTACCATTCCAGGCATGTTTTGTGGGCTACACTTCAATTGTATATACACTGGAGGACACTTTGAACACTTGGACTTTTAGCACACTTGGACTTTTAGATTGTTTTAGGTTTGGTTTTGATATTCCTTTCTTTAAAAAGTCTTGAGTTTTAGTGTGTTCTTTTAAGTACCTTGTCTTTGTAAATACATTTATTTAAGCTGATTACACTTGTTTGTCTCATCATTTTAACTCGTTTAATCTCACACAGTAAAATCGGACCCCTTTTATTTATTTTGTGACTCAACCAATAGGGCTGATTGTTACAACTGATTGTAAGTTATCTCTCTTTAAGAAGTGGGCTTGACCGGCATTGTGAAACGGTTTCCTTCATTTCAGTTTTAACATGCTTTCTAAAATGGGTCTCTGGTATATACATAAGTACATATTTACTTCATCCTGTGTCCATTAACTGAATTGTCTATTGGAAATTGACATGAAAGAGTAAACTAATATATCTTGCCTGAAAAATATATTGCAGTGGCAATCTAATAAAAATAAAAATCTATTTTATTGATAAATTGAGGATGCACTGACAAAAGCCACAACATGTAAAAATAACAATGATCATTTTCATTTGTTTCTTTTTTTTCTCACAAATGTACACCTCTAATTACAACAAAATTTGTAAATAAACATACTCCTGTGTAAATCAAACAACTTTGACCAACAACTTTAGGCATCCTATACAGGAGCAGTATAAATGAAATGAGCATTAATGTGCCTTTGATGTATCATTAATGGAGAGAAAGTGAGAAGACAAGTCACAGACAGGTCACTCAGCCCTACAGGGGTTTTAGTAACAGATGGAAATCTCATACTGAAAACAACAGGAAGCAACTCAGGTGTGAGAAATGAGTTTGTGGGCAGCTGAAGGGCAGGTACACAAGGGCAGAGTCTAGACAGGATGCATAACACTGATGAGTAAGTTTTAGTCAAAATCATTTCACACATTAGGAATAAACGAGACAAGGAATACAAGTTTTCCCGATTTTTAACTGTTTCCACCATAATTATTATTTTCATCTAAGCGAATCTGTTTGACCTCCCTTCCTGTTGATGTTCGAAGTGTTGTCAAACAAAACGGAGCGTAGCTAACTCCTCCCCTACCCTCCCTTAAGTGCTTTCTGAACAAGTCATGTCGCTTAGAGCACCTTTAACATGACAATAGTGCTCAGCCCTACTCTCAATGTGCCTGTTACACCCCAAGCAGTGCACAATGCATCTCACGTGCCACCGATCAGTGACCCCGGATTTGCTCTATACTATACTGCATTGCACTATACACGCACAGGCAGTAGCAGTAGGCTATATGTGATTAGCCATCGCCATCCCCATTAAGTCTGGCTACGTTTAACCTTATGAGCTTGTCATACGCAGTGGAATATCTCACTACAAACACAGGTATCTGACTCCCTGTGTGCAAGTGTTTCATTATTAAGGTAATGTTTCTCCTTCTCGCTCGTGTTCTGCATCCAATCCTGCCCAAAGCAGCGAACTGCTGCAGACCCAAACTTGGTTTTCTATGGCTGCTAGCAGATCACTCCTCTAGATTATACACACACGTCTGCGTTGCACACTGTGTGGTACAGTGAAGGAGTTTGCAACATCTCTGTACAGCTGTTGACATCCTGCACACAGTATATACCTGTCACCCGACACACGTGCGGCGGGCCAGTACTACCTGTTTTAGCGTATAAAGAGTTGTATCTCCTCGCTTGGTGCTGCTGAGCTCTCCACTCTTACATTGCTGTAAGAGCATCTCTTTATGCTTCAGAGATGTGCTGTGGGCAGTCTTTCTCTGTACCGCAGAGGCTATGGGGTTGGATTCGTGCAACATGATCTCACAAAATTCCGTGGGATAGTCACGGAATTTTGTGCTCATTTTTCCGTGGCATTCTCACGGATCTCCGCATTTTTCCGTGGCCCTGCTACGTACTGTCTTTTTCCGTGGCATTCTCACGAATTGGTTACTCAACTGCTTTTTCCTATTTTCAAACCATTTTCGCTTCGGTTTAGGGTAAGATTTGGTGTTTGCGTTAGTATATCACTTTAACTATTGGTTTATACTATTTTTTCTGATTTATTATTTTATATTTTCTAAACTTTAAACAATTGACGCCTGGCATTGGGGTTAGAGTTGGATTTGGGTAGGGATGTCATTTCCTACACATCCTCATGCCCATGGCGTCAATATTTGAAGCACTTGACCATGCGTCAATATGTTACGCCGAGGGTATACCTTTCGCGTCATTTTTTGACGAACTGGGGACTTCAATACTATTACGTCCGTTGCATTCTCTTTCCTATTTTCTTACAATTTTCGCGTCGGTTTAGGGTTAGATTACGCATATTAAACAGTGTACGCGAAATTAAACAGTTTAAACAGTTGTCACCTGGCGTTGGGGTTAGAGTTAGGTTTGGGTAGGGATGTCATTATGTAAATCTAACCCTAAACCGACGCGAAAATGGTAAGAAAATAGGAAAGAGAATGCAACGGACGTAATAGTATTGAAGTCCCCAGTTCGTCAAAAAATGACGCGAAAGGTATACCCTCGGCGTAACATATTGACGCATGGTCAAGTGCGTCAAATATTGACGCCACGGGCATGAGGATGGGTTGGTCATTTCATGTAAATCTAACCCTAAACCGAAGTGAAAATGGTAAGAAAATAGAACAAAACATTTGAGTAACCAATCCGTGAGAATGCCACGGAAAAAGACAGTCCTAGCAGGGCCACGGAAAAATGCGGAGATCCGTGAGAATGCCACGGAAAAATGAGCACAAAATTCCGTGACTATGCCACGGAAATTCGTGAGATCAGGTTGGATTCGTAACACGAGTGTTGTGACCTGCCGAGCTCATTCTGTGAGCTTATTTCCGCTCCACCTAAGCAGTCAGCTGCTGGGATCCAACTGGGTTCACTGGATCATTAGGTGCTAAGGGAGGGCCGCCAGGGGCGGTTCTAGAGGCGGGGCCACAGGGGCCCTGGCCCCTGCTGAAATCTGATTGTCCTCTGATTGGCCCCCGTTCCATCAATCATCAACAAGAAGAGCAACCGGAGAAATAAGTCACAATGACTACAGCTGCAATTCCACCCCAAAACAATTGGCGGCACTCACGGCAGTAATGTGTTGATGCAACTTGGGAGAAAAAGCAGAGGTCTTGGCGCTTATGCTTGAAACTGACTGTGAAATGTGCTATCGGCTTTGGCTTGAGCGATACCAGAACATTCTCATACGTTATGCCAGTAGGCGGGAGAAAGAATCCATATATCCAACTTGAAGTCATTTCTTGGTGAGTCACAAATCCTCGTGTTGGCTGTCATGAAAATATGAAAGGATATTTAGCTCCTGGTCTCACTTATTTTAGGTTTGTTAACTTAATTGCGGAAGGAGCACTTGAAAGCACTGTCGAAGTAAACCAATAAATTTGTTAACATGGCTAAAAAGTTTAGTGGCTTACATGTTTTTGCTAAGATAGCGCTAGCAAAGTTTCTTAGTTAACTTATTTATTTTAATTAGTCAGTTAAGTATGCAATCAGAAAGATATTAATTTATTTTAGAAAATATGACACGTTGATGTAGATTAAACTATTCAACAGTATATCAAATTAATCAACCTTAGAAATATACGCAACATAAACAGAATGATATTAACACAAAACATAACTTTAATACTAAAACAGTGACAAGAAAAAGTTTTCTAATAAATACACACTTTTATTCAATAAAGGTTTTAATTGTTTACTTTAGAATATCCAGCCTTTATATGCAGCCATTGTATGCGTGCAATAAATCTTGGGATAGCCTCGGCTGTTAAGGATCCATTCGTTCTAGACTTAACAGCGCGTAGAAATAAGGACGCATTTTGAGGCTTTATTCTAAGCACCCTTTATAATTAAAACAAAGGAAATAGAAGGTCAGAAAAGGGTTGCCTGGAATAAGTTTTCCAAAGTGGTAAATGAGGATGACATCAGTGCAGGCTACGTAATTTGTGCGTTTAATTTAGGCTATTTATTTATTTTTGTCCCTGTGCGCCGATCGGAGATGGAGTTCACTGCTGATATTCTGAGAGCTTTAGTCTCGCGGCTGTCATCAGCAGCGCCTTGCATCGCCCAATCAACGGATGGCGGGCGGGTGCGGTTTGAAAATTGGTCAAAAACGTTGGTGCGGATGGATGGCGGACGGATGATGAGTTTTGTGATGCGGTTGCGGATGAAATAATATTCCATCCGTGCATCTCTAATACGTACATGTTTAAATACCTCTTTGTTTGTTCTGAATTTGCTGTGCTCTGCTGCACTTTACCTTATTTAAGTGTACTGTATGAGATGTTTAAGCTGGGAGGTAAAATATACCACACTGTTATTGTATTATATTTGATTGATTAATTGCTGTGCTGTAATTCTGTGAGTGAATGACTGACTGACTGAGTGAATGACTGACTGAGTGAGTGACCGAGTGATGCATTGTGTCCTTTATGCACAGTATAAATAAATGAAAAAAATAATTAAGAACTTTACTGGCTCATTTTTTATTAGAGCGTTTGATAAAGGAATGACTGCCAAAATGTATTCGCACCATACTGAACAAATTATTTTGTGTGCTTGAATGTACCCTGTACTTGGCCCCTGAATGTAACATGTGGCCCCTTAATGGCCCCTGTTACAGAAAAAACTGAGGGCAGCACATTACCACCGCACTAGGATAGGGGTGTGTTTCTAATTTGGCAGTCATACTATCCAAAGCTTATTCAGTTTGTAGTACATTGCCAGAACCACTGTATTACTTCTGCTGTCGAGGTACAGAGCCGCTTTTTTGCTTTATCCTTGTTCTATCACTCTATCTTGGCCATCGTGCACTCAAGAAAAGCAAAAGTACACAATTTTTATGTAATTAGGTATTTAATCAATTTTAATACACAATATAAAAGGAATACACAGTATGATTCTATGCTTTAGAATGTAGTGAAAAGTTTTTAGTAAAGTACATTTTTTCCCAAGACAAAAACTCTGACAAAGCACAGATGCTTGGAAAATGTACTTAAAATACTAAGTAGTGTAACTTTAAAGTAGTGTCTGCCTCTGAACCACAGCTGAAGGCTTTTGTAAACAAAATAGTGATTTTCAGAGATGTGGCGAATAGAAATAAATAAAAGAAAATGTAGAAGATTTATTTTCCTATACTAGCAAACACAGATGGATAATGTCCAAACTGTTTTGCACGTTACCACAGGCAGTAGTGTACATTCTCTGTCTAGTATACAGCTCTAGCAACTGTCTTGGCATTTATTCAAAGTCATTACCTCCAGTTACATAACTGCCAGACTGCAATACATATGCACAGCTCACAGCTTGCATGGTGCAAAAGCAACAGCTTATTCATGCACCACCATCCTGCATCATCAATGCTTTGCAGCTTTTACATCTCTGTAACCGTCACTCCTACCTGAACAAACAATGTTCTTCTCTACTGGAGACAGTCAGGCTAGGTCGTTTTGTTATGTTGCTTTCAAATGCTGCTGGTTTTAGATTAAATTAGGGTGTCAGGTTATTGATTAAATTATGGGTGAGATTATGACAGCCTTGTGATGGTGAATTTCATGTTTTGCTCTGCCCATTCTTCTTAGAAGCACATTCTCCTCATTACAAGTTATCACAGAGAGCCTTTGTTTGTGTAAAAAAGTCTCTCTGACACTCCAACAAATGCTTTTAGTCTTGAGTGTTTTTTACCTTCAGTCTATTATTGCTGCTCTTCTTTTAGAGAAGCTTCTGTTTCTTTTGACTTCTGGGAGTCTTGGATTTAACTCTGAAGAACATCATGAGATGTTTGTTCTTTACCAGCACCAACAAAACCATTGGAATTAATAATACAAACGTTGGGTAGTTGGATAGTGCTTCTGTATAGCTCAGTAATAGTGCATTGCTTTAGCAGTGCAAATGTGTCATGTATGGAACGTTTTTGCGGACAATATTAAAAAGGAATTGCAAATGGTATTTGCAATTGCGTTTCCTACTTGTGGGTGTAAAAACCGTGACTTAATTCAAACGCAAATGCAAACTGTTTGCATTTCCGTTTACGCGAACGCACAATATATGCCAAATTTCAAATGTAAAATCAAAGTCCATTTGCAATTGAATTTCGCGTTATGACCCTGCCATATTTCAATCTCAATTGCAATTCATAATTTGCTATTTCACTTCCTCTAGCATCGCGTACGGATCTTGCCAAAACTCAAATGAAATCGCAATCCTCTTTGCATTTGCGTTTCCAATGCCTGTACTTAAACTTGTCAATCACAGTCTTGGGGGTGGGGTTATATTATAGGGCGTGTTTGGAAGCAACTCACTCACAGTCGACCACGCTTCACTGCGCTTAAACGGCCACAAGGGGGAGCACAATAAAAGCTAAAATGATAACGCAGAAAAATGTTTATACATTAAATTATATAATACCTTTGTTATATTTCAGCAATTAACCAAATAAGCTTAAGCACTGTTTATTAGCTTGCATAAACTTGCATTAACTTGCTAGTAAAGAAAGATGCCATTTTAAAGCATTTTAATAAAAAAAGAGCTCATTCTGTGTTAATCAGATGTGATATGAGCTAGTGAAGTATCAAGTAAATGTGGGTACATTAATTCATGCTAATAACATTTTATTTTAATAGTGATTGGTTATGGAAGGACGGGGATGACTGGCTTCTAATGCGTTTTAACTGAGAACAAAAATAACCCGCTTCTTGCGTTCTCTTTCAATAAATAAATATTCTTTCTTCAGGGTTCTGGAGCATCAGTCCACATATATTTCTCTCACCCTCTCCAGAAATAACGCATTTGCAGCTTTTATCCTGTTTCCCCACGACGATTAATGACGAGAAACATCTCATGCTGCACCTGACCCATACGAAAATTAACCATGGTTACAGTAAAAAAAAAAAACATGGTTTTGACAGCCATGGTTTTCAAAAATTATAGTTAAACTATGCTAGTGTAGTAAAACCATGGTTTTGCTGATAGTAATCAATACACCAAAAACCATGGTTACTACACTTTTACCACAATAAAACCATGGTTAATTTTCGTAAGGGAAACTTTGGGACCGCTCGTCTTCCGACTCGCTGTCACTCATTGCTGACTCCGTTGAGCCACCGACCACTCTTTGTTTTGTCAGACAGATTAACATTTTTATATTGTTTTTCTAAAAATACCAAGGTTACAAAATCTTTGTTAACCTTTTGAAGAAAATTAGGTTATATGATATTTTGATACATAATAGACTGCATTAATTGTATAATACATTTAGTCAATAAGTCAGCTAAATGTTCACATATTATTTTTCTGATCGTAATATCATTTAGCATACTTCATTAACTGATTTATAAAATAATACCTTTTCTAATAAAACACAAGTGTTTTAAATAATACACTTATGATACACGTCTAATAATACACTTATAGCGTTTGACATGAGATAATGTCAAAACATTCTGCCATATTATTACTGACAAAATCAATTGAAGGTCAATAATCAATTAATTAAGATGCGTTCCTTTAATTCATAAAGCTCACACTTTTGAAATGGTGCTTATCTGGTTAATAATTGCTGCAATATAACTGAGGTAATATATAATTTTAATGTATAAAAAATTTTCTGCGTTATCATTTTAGCTTTTCTTGTGCTCCCCCTGGTGGCCGTTTAAGCGCAGTGAAGCGTGGTCGACTGTGAGTGACGTCGCTTCCAAACACACCCTATAATATAACCCCACCTCCAACACTGTGATTGACAAGTTTAAGTACAGGCATTGGAAACGCAAATGCAAAGAGGATTGCAATTTCATTTGAGTTTTGGCAAGATCCGTACGCGATGCTAGAGGAAGTGAAATAGGAAATTATGAATTGCAATTGAGATTGAAATATGGCAGGGTCATAACTCAAAAGACATAGGAAACTCAATTGCAAATGGACTTTGATTTTACATTTGAAATTTGGCACATATTGTACGTTCGCGTAAACGGAAATGCAAAGAGTTTGCATTTGCGTTTGAATTAAGTCACAGTTTTTACACCCACAAGTAGGAAACGCAATTGCAAATACCATTTGCAATTCCTTTTTAATATTGTCCGGAATATTATTCCATAGTCATGGGTTTGAATCCAGACAACACAAATATTGATAAAAAGATTCAAGTAAATTATGACAATTTTAAACTATTTGGGTAAATGTAAAAAAGGTATTTTCAGGTTAAAGTTACACTGTGTATGATCTACTCCCATCTAGCGCTGAAATTCTATATGACAACCAACTGAATATTACTTTCTAGCCCCTTTTTGAAACTGTGAAGGGTCTTCTTTAATATAAGTACATTCACAATAACAACAGATCTTTGTGTTTTTGTCAAATAAAGAAAATGAAAAGCGTGCGCATTCAGACATGTCTGTCTCCGCCAGCTGTCTCTTAAAACACATTACAAAATTGAAACTTCAATTGAAACTTCACAAATACTTATCACACAAACATGATACACATATCCAACGAAAGCCTCAAATGTCTACTTTTAAACAAACTAATTATAATCGAAAACAAATATTGGCTGTTTATATAATCTGCATTGAATTATATAAAAAGAGTACAGTTTTTCCTGGCTGAGCTGATTATCTCTAATGCGGTCACGCCCACAGGGGGTACACGCTGTTCACATGGTAATGACTACACGCTGACCAGTTCAAACATTTGACAAAGCATAAAGTTTTATTAGATTAAAAGACTACTGCGTTTATACACAAATTATAAACATTAAACACGTACACACGTAACGAAGATCTGCAATCATGTCTGGACATTGAGGAAGTGTAAAGAAGCGTTCATCACGTTTCAGAAGAACAATGGATGACGCACTGGAGGAGGAACCACAACTTATTCCTGAAGTAAGTCATTTATCCTCATTTATATATTTGCTATCATGTAATATGCTTATGGTTTGTGCAGTTCAGCATGCATAAACGAGCTCAGCAGACTGCTGCTGGCTTCGGATTGAGAAACAGCAATTGTTTACAAACGAGGACGCATGTAGTATTAACTTACGTAATGGCGGATAATTCTCTACAGGCCATGCAGTTTAGACACAGCAATTTACTATCATGTATACTTTA
This sequence comes from Paramisgurnus dabryanus, assembly GCF_030506205.2. Lineage (NCBI taxonomy): Eukaryota > Metazoa > Chordata > Actinopteri > Cypriniformes > Cobitidae > Paramisgurnus > Paramisgurnus dabryanus. The sequence continues at coordinate 36,635,304 of NC_133348.1, forward strand.
ACTTTCAGTAAGGCTGCACTACAGGATATTTTAAGTGTGTGCTTTAATATGATTCCATACATTGCGCTTTACAAGCGTCACCATTTTTTACGAGCACCGCACTGTCTACGCATAAGGAGACGCGAGTACTCACGAACATGGACGCCATATGTGATGTGTTATTAAAGATCATACATGCTCACACAAACACATTAATAAATTGTTAAAATCAGAAGCTAGATGATCAGTCGATGGGCATCTGAAAACAGTCATGTGAAAACATATTTTTATACAACTAATCACTGCAGATGTTTATCTGAGATGTTCTGAATTTATTTTATGTTGATGATAATGAAGAGAAGCGGTCGAAAGTGGACAGAAGAGACGATTTGAAATACCAGTCATACCAGCTGAAAAATATCATCAATATCATCAAAATATCATCTATATTATTTCGCCTTCGTCAGTAAAAATGCGCTACATATGATCAAAGTGAAATATACATTATTTTATATTTGTTTAAAATTCCACCTGATATTGATAGACCACAGCAAAAAATATCTCTGTCTAAAATATTATCGTTAAAAATTATATTTTTCTGAAAAATTGTACTCTCGCCCCTGCTCTCCCCTACTTTTACTTAGTATATTGATACCTAGTCCCTTTTCAATCAATCAATAAATTCATAGTATGCCTACGTAACCAAAAACCAAATGCAACAAACCAAACTATTTACTTTTTATTTGAACATAATTTTCTTCTCTCTATCTTCTTCACCACAGTTTTATGCAGACTCAGTTGATGTGGACTCATGTAAATATTGAAGTCAGAAATATGTTATGAGAATAAAGCAATTTAGTAAAGTAATTTAAGCACTTGCAGGTAGTTTCTCTGAAGGATTGTCATCTGAGAGGATTCCTATCCTGTCCTGTGCAATGAACATAAATACAAGAAACTTTTTCACTTTATGCTCTTTTGATTTAAACTTAAAATGTAAAATTCACATACTGTACATGCTTCATTTACCACATTCTTGGAAACTGCAAACCTGTTTGTGTATTATCTACAACTCCACCAAAGAGGAGAAACACCATCTTACAATGAAAAGAGAATGAAACGTTCCTTTATCAGTAAAGAAAGTTTGCATTGGCTGTGGGTTTTAGTTTATATTTAACCCTAGAGACACAATCCTGCAAGGTCATCATATGAAGATGTAGGACCACCACCTTTTTTATTCTGCTTTTTTTTTGGTTTTCTCTAAAAAAGAGATTGAACGTAATTTAGGGGCATCAAAGTTTAATTGCAATCATTGCTTTTAAATTAATATCAATCTTTGCCATGATCCTACTCAGTCAATATTAAATATATAAAAAATATATTTTCACAGAATGTGTTTCTTCTAAGGATATGTATTCCCTTTATATGCAGTGCATGAATGTGCAATGATCTCAGATAACTTAATACAGCTATACTAATCATTAACAGCAGGTGTGTTCACCCCAATAAACAATCCCTGTCTCTGCCTCTGGTTGGTGGAATTCACTGCATTTAAACCAAAAATATTTAATATTAACAAGGTGCTTTACTGGTATTGATATGAATGGGGAAGATTGCAACAGTCAGAATGGCCTCTTTAGTTCTGCCACCAGTAAAAAAAAAGTGTCATTTGGAATCCTCTGGGAGAGGAACTTTGTGAATGAACAGAATTGACAAGTCTCGCTTGTCTTGTTTTTAACAAGACCTGGAGGGTTGCAAATATGGCAGCCCAGTGATGCAACTTCTTTAAAAGGACTTTGGTTACCCTTACTGAGCAGCAGTGTTAATGTTCATCTTGAACATTTTTACAATGCAAAAGAGCGGTTGTGTCATTGACTGTATTGTTTGAGATAAAAACATATTTTAAAATTTCACACCGGCTGCATGGCGTGTTCGTTTTTATTTTTAGGCTCCCATGTTAGCAGGTTTGACCGTGCACACCGCCTGCATGACACGCACGTCTCAGGCGCGGCTCGAGCCACGCCGAAAACGCGTGCATGCTAGGAATAGGACCTATACGCCTATTTTTCACGCCACACGCAAGCGTCTTGGAAGCGTTTCCAGGCAAAATATATGTCACCTATAGCAACAGCAGCGTGTCAGCACCGCGTCAGGCACGCTTCTTGTATGTACAGACACAGAAAACGCAACGCAGCCGCCACGCAAATGACACGCAACAGATACCCCACGCAGCCGTTGTGAATCGGCCGTAAGTGTGTATTAGTAAATGTTAACGATATGCACAAGGTACAAACCCCAAAGTAAATGATGACACAAGTTATCGTCTCCAACGTAAATCTCTTTTCTTGCACTAAAACACACACAAAGATTGTAGGCAACAATTTACTTTCTGGGCCTGTTGACGTGGACAAAACAGTCATTATCATATTTCTGCCTGCTTTAGACTCTTTGGACCCCCTGTAAGTTAACTCCAGTAAGCATTGCATTATGAGCGAATATTTCATACATGGTAAGGATCGTCACATTTCTGCCTGACATCAAAGGTATTCAGGCCAATCACAACGTACAGATTAGCTGGCCAATCAGGGACACAGCGCTTTTCAGAATGGTGAGCTTTCAAAAAGACAAGGATTTCTTGAACTAAAAAAAAAAAAAAAAAAAAAATGTATGGTAAGTGGAAAAAAATGTGTTTTTTGAACCATAAACCACGCAAACACATTGTACTATACCAAACATACAAAATAACATTGTTTTTTAACAATGAAATAGGTGCCATTAAACAATGAATCTGATCTTTTCACAGATTGCCAAAAGCTACATTAAAAAGAAACAAATACAGTTCATCATTGCAATTCACAAAACAACTAAAATCCACGCATTACAACATGTGTTTGCAGTTTCCATTTTTTTCAGGTTTGTTAAAAGTGTTATATGTTGTGTAGGACGAACCCAAATGCAGACAGTAGGGGTGTAACGATATTACGAACCGAACCGAACGATCGCGATACACCACACACGATACGAATCGCGAACCTCCCGTGTCGTGTCGCGGTACTCTCACGCCTCCTGCTGCCCATTGTTGAGGTTAATGTCACTTATCTCTGACTAAGTAATCTATTTATTAAAAAAAAAAGTTACTGTTTTCCAAGTGCATGTCATGTCACGTGACTTGGGAGTGAGCGCAGGTCACAGGATGGCTGCTCAGCCTGAGATTGCAGATCCCCAGGACACATTTAAGTCTCTTGTGTGGGAACATTTTGGGTTTCCAGTGGAGTACAGGAATGGAATTCGTGTCGTAGACAAATCATCACAATCTGTCGTAACTGTGTGCGTGTGCTTGCGTTCGCGTGTGTGTGTCAGATCGGGTTAACCGAAGTGAAATAGAAGAGCACAAGATCATTCTCCAGAACAAAAGTAAAAATGTAACAAGACGTCGTCTGTCTGAGGTAAAAACAGAGGGTTTACACGTTTGTTGCTATTTTAATCGCAACAGAGATTTGATTTGTTAATTTTTGCCTGTTCAGCACAAGTTCGCGTGTTTAATCGCTTCCGCTGTCACTGTGAGAAAAAAAAACATGAATTCATCTGTTTCATGATGTTAAACATGTAAAGTGATGCATGGTGTCTGTTTATCTGTTCTCTTCTTCACAAATAATTAAACACATTTTAACTTGAATGCCTTTTTTGTAAGTGTCCATAATTAGAACATGTAAACAAAAACAATTTTTATAATTAAAGCATGAAATGACGAATAATAAGTGATGGCAGAATTTTTAAAAGTGAAAGTCTAACGCGACCTCTGGTGTGTGTGTGTGTGTGTGTGTGTGTGCGTGTGTGTGATGATTAGCTTGTTTAGTTCATTACTGATAATAAACCCACATTATACTCAGATTTACAGATTCATAGTACATTTATTTCATGCATTAGTTGACTTCAACAGTAACATTTTCAGCATTTTAGCTAAGGAATGATATTCATCACCTGATAAACAGCTAATTACAGTCCTGCATTACTAAAGTTAAAGTTTGATTTTAAGTTTCTTTGCCAAAGTTAATAAAGAAAACCTCAAGTTGTTGTTTTTGTTGTTGTTATTAAGTTAAGTTAATCTACTGTTCCTTAGCATTGCTGGTAAAATGACAGGAACCCTACATCCACAGCAAACCGAACCGAATCGGACCGAACCGTGGCTTCAAAACCGTAAACCAATCCGAACCGTACAATTGGCGTATCGTTTCACCCCTAGCAGACGGAGATAACTCTCATATGACTTTTATTATGAACAAAACAGAAAACAAAACCCACGAGGGGGCAAAACTATATAAACAAGATACTAAAACAGAGGAAGTGTACACTAAACAAGACTAGACTATAACTACACTTAACAGGGTGACACTACACAATGAACTTGACAATAAACACTACTTGACTAGACTTACTCTAACAACGTACTCACAGGTATTTGGAACACAATGAACAAGCACAGGACAATGAAGACAAGAGGATTAAATAGGGTAACAAATCAAGAGGGGAACAGGTGATATAAATAAAACAATAATGAGACGAGACAGGGGGCGCTGCGTCCGGCAGCGGAGACGAGACAGGGGGCGCTGCGTCCGGCAGCGGAGACGAGACAGGGGGCGCTGCGTCCGGCAGCGGAGACGAGACAGGGGGCGCTGCGTCCGGCAGCGGAGACGAGACAGGGGGCGCTGCGTCCGGCAGCGGAGACGAGACAGTGTCAGGGACAGGGGGCGCTGCGTCCGGCAGCGGAGACGAGACAGGGACAGTGTCAGTGACAGGGGGCGCTGCGTCCGGCAGCGGAGACGAGACAGGGACAGTGTCAGTGACAGGGGGCGCTGCGTCCGGCAGCGGAGACGAGACAGGGACAGTGTCAGTGACAGGGGGCGCTGCGTCCGGCAGCGGAGACGAGACAGGGACAGTGTCAGTGACAGGGGGCGCTGCGTCCGGCAGCGGAGGCTGCGCAGACGGCAGGGGCTGCAGCGGAGGCTGCGCAGACGGCAGGGGTGGCAAGACAGGGGAGGCTGCGGCTGGCTGGAGAGCCGAGACAGGGTGTTCTGTGGCTAGCAGTGACGCCGATGCTCCCTTTCTCCGCTTCTTCCTCCGTGGCCGTGGAGACGAGAGAGAGGCAGTAGAGATGGGCACTGCGGAGGAAGCGACAGGCTCCGTGGAGGATCCTTCGGATGTCGACTCCCACGAAATCCTCCTCTCGCGTTTCCTTTGGAGGTCGACAGGCTGGGTAGAGCTCTTGGAAGCAGAGGTGGTGAGAGCAGGGTCCACAGGCGTAGCAACAGCCAGGACTCGACCCTCCGGGATGGAAGGAAGAGGGGCATGACTGGAAAATCCAATAGGATCCCTGGACTCCCGGTTCATTAAGAACTCCAACGTGTCGGAGAAGCCCAGGGGTTTAACAATCTGCTGCTCATACTTGGTGAGGGGCTCATCCAGGCAACTGTTAAAAATGAGCTTTAGCTCTGGCTTGCGAAACCCAGAGCAGCTCGCTGCTCTCAGGAAGTCGAAGGCAAAGTCCTTGACATCTCTGCCCCTCTGGCGAAAACCAAATAATACATGAGCCTGGTGGGCTCTTCTGAAAGAAAGGTTGGAGTCCATAGTCTGCTGGGTTCAGTTACGGCTTGTGCATTCTGTTATATGGTGTGTAGGATGAACCCAAATGCAGACAGAAATAACTCAAATAGGACTTTTATTATGAACAAAACAGAAAACAAAATCCACGAGGGGGCAAAACTATGTAAACAAGATACTAAAACAGAGGAAGTGTACACTAAACAAGACTAGACTATAACTACACTTAACACTAAACAGGGTGACACTACACAATGATCTTGACAATAAACACTACTTGACTAGACTTACTCTAACAACGTACTCACAGGTATTTGGAACACAATGCACAAGCACAGGACAATGAAGACAAGAGGATTAAATAGGGTAACAAATCAAGAGGGGAACAGGTGATATAAATAAAACAATAATGAGGAGGCTAACAAGGGACCGGGGTAAAAGAGACAAGACACAGGGAACACGTGGTCTAGTAAACCAATACTGAGACCACGTGAACCCACACAAAACATGGGTCTGTCATGATTCTGCCACAAGACTAGATTAAACAAAGGACAATATGGCAGAATCATGACAAAAAGTTTGAATTTCTACTTGGTTATATCTTGTATTGGCTAATCATTGATTAAATTAAGCATTTTGTATTCTGTGTTTTTGTAATCAACATGCCTGACCAAGTGACAACTACATAACCCCAGTGGCTCCTCTAATCCAGTTGTTTTTGCAAATTCCAGCACTCTATTTCGGCAGCCTATAATTTAATCAGATAATTGTTTGTTTTACTCCTGTTTTGCAGTTTGCACTACAAACACAACCACGTTTTTGGATGTTTGCCACCCAGTCAGCCTGAGGGAGTGTGTTCTGGTGAACAGTAAAATCAATGCATTCTCTATATCTTATATGTCCAAAGACCAGAGCTTTTGAAAGCCTGTGAACACGTCCACTGTACTTTCTGCTCAGAGTAGTGATTCTGGATTGGAAATTGATTTGCCTCCTATAACATAATAACATATTATTGCTTCCCATTGTTTAGATACAATAGTCCATTATTGGTTGTAAAAAATAAATAAAGAAGTAGGGGAGAGCGGGGCGCAACCTTACGCTTTTTGGCTTTGGTTCTATCATTCAAAAAATATTTAGGTTAGATTAATATTTTTTTATACAACCAACATACACATGTCTGCTACAAACTAGGGGTGTCAACAATAATCGATTCGGCAATGCATCGCAATGCGGGCATGCACGATTCAGCATCGATGCAGCAAAGTGCCATAATCGATTATGTATGTCACTGTTTATTTTCTGGCCTCGAGTGGACAATAAAGTTGTTTCAATTACTTCTGGGGGCATAACAACAACAATCAAGATGGCTGAGGCGGAGAGAGATGACAGTGATAGACGGGTAAATAAAAACGCACCCTTTTCCATGGAAAGTGGACATATGGGCACATTTCGGATTATGCGAAGTTAATGGGCAACTAGACAAGACTTACGCTATGTGTAAATTTTCGTCTCAGGTATATAATTGTCATTGTCTTAAAGCTGCTAAGCTTCCGTTTTTGTTGAGAATAGTTGCACTTGCCTTGTTGTGTACAGTAGAATTCTGATGCATCGCAATGCATCGTAGAATCGAATTGAATTGAATCGTTACCTGATGAATCGTAATTGAATCGAATTGTGAGGACAGTGCCAATGCACAACCCTACTACATACACTTAAAGTTTGTTTGTGGGACCTACAGTTATCGTACAATTACACCGAAAGTGACAGGAGTGCAAATGTTACCCCATAGGTGGGGTTAATTGTAACAAACACTGGGTTTGTTGTAACACCTGCTAGAAAATTTGGTTAAAAGACAAAAAATTCAATACAATTCTGTCTATATATTAAAGGTGGATAATGTTTATATATCTACCTATAATAGATATCCACATATTCATCCTTCCATGATCCATCATCTAACCATCATTGTATTAAGCATCAATGAAATAGATTTCTTTTTTTGAAAGGGCTGCACAATTAAGACAAAAAAATCATAATTATGAGTTATTTCCCCTGATATTGTTTTAACAATTATCATTTTTATACTATTTACTTCCATGTCTCCAAAACACTCTTTGTTCAATATCTTAACCAAAACACATCAAAACGTTTCACAAATTCACAGGATATCATCTTCTGACAGTAATAAAAATGACCAAAAGCACAGATTGCTTGGCCCTGTATAAATATGTAAAGTAGCTGTGTAACAATTAACCCCATGTTAATTTGTGCCCCGCACACCCCTACATTGCCAGTTCAGTTTTATATGAATGTAAATTATGTCTGTCAGGGTCTGTTTTGAAATACCACTGCCTACCATTGTAAAACATCAAAAGGTTGTTTAGAAAGATTACAGTAATATGGGCCAAGGTCTTGTAGGGATTATTATATGGTATATTTTTCACTACTTTTTTATGGGTATTATAGACCTAGAGCAGGGGTCTCCAACCTGGCTCCTGGTGAGCTCTAAACTACAGCCTCAATCAAACACATCCAAAGCAGCTAATTCTAAAAAAATGTACATAGATAAGCATTAGGTAAGCGCAGAATTTGTAATAGGCATAAGAATACACAACGCCAAAAAATGTAAACATTTTAATTATGCTAAACGTAATTTAATGTATTATTGATTTATAATTAATATTTTTCACCTTTTGTCCACCATCTTTGAAGGTCACTGACAGAGCAGAGTCAATATCAAGCAGGTGACTGCACTAAGGCGTCACATTGTCTTTTTACGAGAAGCTGTGAGCACTGGTCCCTAAAAACTCCTGCACTTGCAAAATCACTTTCACTTTCAATCATGATCAGAGCATAACCCTTGTAAACTAAGCTAAATAGAGATTGCAGAATTTGTAAGCATTTCTTATAAGGACATTTTCTGTTTTTGTAGAGTTTTTTTGATTCCGTAATTAACTGAACCATAAAAAAATATTCTGAAAAGGGTGTTTACATATACATATATGTACATCTACACTTGTCCTCTGCTGAAAGCATTTCTGAAAGGTCCTGTTACATAATAACAGTTTCAGAATGAATGACATTTGCACAGAGCTAAAAGATTACTATTTATCAAATACTTCAACTCTACTCCAAGTGGCTTTCCATCAAAAGTCTGCTCTAACTTCTTTTACATTTACATCCATCTGTTGCTCTATTTAGCATTGTCAAACCACAACCCCTCCATTCTACTGCATGAGTGAAGCTCATGTTTCAGATAGATCAATAAAAGGTCTATTATTACACTAGATCTGAGATCCCACTAGATCCCACACTGACAGAGCTCTACAACAGAGAAGCAACTGTTTTACCTTGATGAGCTCTTCCAGCTCATCGGGGGTCACACAGGGATGTTTCTGCAAGAAAGCTGCTTTCTTCAAAGTAATGGTATCTTTCTGGTTGCTCTCGAAGGGTTGCTCTAGTGCTCTGAACACCAGACCCCCGGCAACGAGATACGCAACCACCACCACAAACACAGCTAAAACCGTCTTCCACTTCATGACGGTGAGCAGAGCTGAGCCATCCGCTACCGCTTCCATGCTGGCCACCATACTTGTGGGTCGTGAGACAGACAGGCGAGGTAAGGAGCACCCCATGGGGTTCTGCATGGTGGCCACGCTTGCTTGCACCAGGCTGGACTGCAACATCCCTGGCTGAACTTTCTTTGGTGGTACCAGGTTGGTCTGCACTGGCACTATTGACAAGAGAGAAGACAACATAGTTGTAACTTTTCCGTATATCATGTCATATACTGTACATAATTTACTCAAAAGATATTGAAAATGGTTAAACCTCCTAAGACCCGGGACTTGCTTAGTCTTTTTTTTTCAGATTTCTACCAGCCATTTTGGGGTTAGGAAGAACCAATAAATAATATTTTTCTAAGAACATGAAGCAGTGTATCTGTCCATGTTTGTTCACAACAGGTTCCAGTTACACAGAATTAAGTATTATGGTGCAAACATAAAATAATTGATGTCCACATATGTGGACATCCATGTCTTAGGAGGTTAAATGACTGAGACATGCCCATTTATGGGTCATTGACTTCAATCAAGTCCGGATCTTTTATCATGTAATCTCTGTTTTAAGTTTTGCACTTGTTCTGTTGTTTTTTTTTTACTTCAACTAAAGATGATTAGAAATGAACGTAACCACATTATGATGAGTGAGAATATCTTTCACAGGTAATGGATTCAGATGGAGCCTCCGATTATTGCTGCATACACACACACACACACACACACACACACGCACGCACGCACGCACGCACGCACGCACACACACACACACACACACGCCCGCACAGTGCGCACACACACATTTGTGGGCTCTCTGAAATCCCATTACAGTAGAAAGCAGCAGTATAGGGTGGAGCAATGTGAGCCTACACTAGATAAAAAACCCATAATAACTAAAATTCAAACAAATATTCTGGAAATCTGAATTTAATTTGATGAAGACTTTCAAAAAGTCAATTAGTTTGACATTGCTTTTAAATCTTTATAAAAAAACGAATTACTACCCAGATAGCACAAGGAGATGTCTATTGATGTCTGCATTTGACAATACAAGCAGATGTTTATAAACTAGGCTATTATTTACCTGAGTTTAATTCACACATTTTTATCATTTTAGTTACACTAAATAACGAAGTTTAATTATATTAATATAATATATATTGATATTAATACATGTTACATATTTCTAAACCGTGTGGTTATGCGAATGCGATAGGAGGTGTTGTGATCAGTTGCAAACACCCACTTAATGTAGCAAAACATAAAACAAGTAATAGACTGGTAGCTACATAAACCGAACTATTTATTACTTGGACAAAGAACCTGCTTAGATAAACGCCACGATCTTTCGTTTGGGAGTTAAGTTCAACTGTTCCTGCGTCTTATACGTAACGCGTGTCTCCCTTATTTAATTATGCATCGCGCGTATCACTGCAAAGCTCTCGTATCTGTTGGTAATGCTGCTAAGTTTTGGAAACCTTTATACTCACATAAAGTCTCTACGACTTTGGTCGTACTCGCTAAACTAAACTGCACAAAAACCCACACATTTAAAAGGTTTGACATGTCGTGACTGCTTATGTTTCGGGAAACACATGCCTTTCCTGCATCAGGCGTTGCTGGGTTTGGCTATGAAACGCGTGGACATGAATCATAATTGGGATGACCACTGGTAATGCATTCTTGTCAAGGTATATCTATCATTACAATGAACAGGTGCATTAAATTGTTTTTACCAAGTGCTTGTCACATACTAAACCACCCACTGGTACCCCAGTTCCACAACTGTTTGGAATATTTTGGAATATTAGTCGCATACGACTAAGTGCTTTTATAATTGAATTAATTCGGTTTTACCATTTAGATCGCTGTAGAACGTGAAAATATTCAACTATTATACACAACAATTGCCTGACATTTCATGCATATCACAACGTCTGTCTATGATGCAACAACATCTCAATGCCAATTAACATACAGAACATTTTATTAAATGAACCTACCTGGTGGAGGGTTCCAGTTCCCTGGTTTTGTTGGGTTTTCCGTTGGAAATTTCATTTTGAGCTGCGATTTAATTCATAAAATAACACGTCTGATTAACAGTAGGCTAAAAACGTATCAATGTGTCTGTTTAATTACGAAGCAAATTTCCTTTGATGCCTTGTTTTTAAACGAGACAGTGAGGTAAATGAGCGCAAACATGACAACATCATATTCATGCGTGTTGGTTTTGCGGTTTACGAGTCGAGAAATTAAGATTATTCGGGAGTAGCATGATTCTGCCTCTGCTTCCTTATGCTTCCGAAGAGTCCCAGATTACTCCGCCTTTTGCCAGTTGCACCATTTTCCACGCATTAGACCCTATTGTGTGAGGAGTAAACAGTGAAAGTGCAGCAGACGTCCGCGCGCTGTTGAAGGCATTGTCGGAGCGCTTCACGTCTCACTATATCTTCTAGAAGCTTTTTAACCGCCACAGTATGAAGACTTCGCCAACAGGGCTCCAGCTATAGCTCGGCTTTCCTTGAATCTCACCGCACTGATGCGCAAAGTGTTGAGAAAACCGATTTTATGATATCCTAAGTTCAGCTATTCAATTACGCAGCCTCGTCTCCGGTGAACTGTCAAGATTCTTTGGTACAGACACCGACAGTTAGAAATGCATCTGCTTTTGGGATTGATTTTGAGAATTTGTTTCATGCAAGAAAATGAACGGCAAACGCATATTAGACAGCTGGCGAGAAATGCTGCAAGCAAGCATAATCGAATTCGTCTGCAGTACATCATAGAAGCTACCCAGTGCATGAAGTCATCAGTTTGCATAACGAATAGGCTATTCAGTTTTCAAGGTTTTTCGACGAGCTGTTTTTATCATATATATATATATAGCCTACGTAAGCACACCAAACTACCGCTTTATGACAGTATGTTATTATGATCCCAATTTTGAAAAAAGGAGATGCCTGGACTAAAAGCTGGACTATGCATGTATTACTCATACAGCACTTACGCCCTCTAGAACATCAACCATATTATGGGATCTTTTTTAAAAACTGTAAAAATCTTATGCAGTCACAGCTCGTCATAAAACAATGAGCACTGAAAATGCATTATGTAAGCTGGTTACATATCATAAACCTATTGGCAAATACATCAAACTACTGTCACTTTATGACAATATAAACTAAGCCACAAAGTCATTATGATATCAGTTTTGACAAAATGAGATGCAAGTTTAAAGCTTATATGTCATTATTAGGACAGCCCTTACGCCCACTTAAATTGCAAACATTTATCATAATAACATGGGATCATCTTCAAACACTGAAGGGATCTTTTAAAAACTTTCAAAAATCAGTTTTTAGTTTTTGTTGTCCCCCTAACTTCAGTGTTCATCTTGTGTTAGTATTTTGGACTAATATAACATAGGCTTATATATTGCTGTATTATAGTACCAGAATTTCTCAAAAAAAAATATTTTTTTAAAAATGTAAATTTATTTACCTTTGCTGGCCACGCTAATTGCTTGTTAACAGAAATTACTAATCAGCCAATCATGTGGCAGCCACTCAATTTAGACATCTAGGCCATTTCTCAATACCAAGTACAGCAAGTTTGGACTTGCGTCCTTCATAGTTCGGACTTGCAAGTTCAGACTCGGAAGAACGAACTCCCGAGGACGGGAGGACGCGAGTCAGGTTATATTGCAAATGGAACAGCAGAGCACTTGAGGTCGTCATTCAGTCTAACCAATACGTGCAGTGCTGGCTATTCTTATTTTAATGTATTTTTAACTAAATGAAATGCACGAAATGCAAAAACTCTAATATGTGGTTAAGGCAACACGTGAATACGCTGATTAGCTTTAATGTATTTATTACAAAATGAAGTATAATATAAAACACATTTATTTATCTATTTTATTATAAAACCATTTATTTTAATACTACAAACTATTGTACAACATGAAATAAACACAAGAAAAACATCCTGTTAAAGTAAGCGCAGTCATTTTCTACAGTGTTATGCTGCGTTTACACCAGCCGCAGTAGAGGCGGCAAAAGTTGGACGTTTGAACATTTGAGTTAATTCGCACGTGAAAGCCGCGCGTGAAATTATAGTAATTCGAGAAATTCACGCGGAAATTCACATCATGGGAGGGGCTTCTTTGCTCGCTTTCTGTAATCACATCACTCCTACAGCAAGGTACTGATTGGTTAATGCGGCGCGGAAATCCGCCGAAGTTCAGATTTTTCAACTCGCGCATTTCCCGCGGCAACGCTCAATTCGCGCGGAACGCACCATCCACGCCACGCCTTCCGCTTCATTCGTGCCGTGCTTAACGCATGTACCGCACCGCAGGATAATAATCCGCGTGTAATCGCGTCTTTGCATTGACTTAACATTTAAATTGATGAGACAAAAAATGCCAGTTATATATATCCAAAGGGAATACTTTGTTTTACCATCAGACACTGGAGTGTGTGCAGCTGTACTAAGATTGCTGCAAATTGTAGATGGACTTGCCGAGAGGAGTCTGCCCTCGTCAGAGTATAAGCCGCTGACCACCCGCTGATTTACCGGAAGTCACATATCCGAAAGGCAATTTTAATATTGGCGCTATGCTTACTAACTGACCACATATTTAAAGTTTATTCAACTATATTCTCGACTGAACAGCTCTTAAAACTAGTGATAGGGAAATGAAGCTTCAAATGAAGCACCAATACTTCTCTTACTGTTTCGCACCATGATTTGAAGCCTCAACGAGTGTCGAAAACAGCACCATCTTTTGGTTGATAAAATATATAGCAGTTGCTTCTGGCAAAAGCTCCGTCAATGAAGCAACAAGCTGTTGAAATTCAGATGAATATTAATATTATGTATACAAATAAACTTAGACAACATGTGTCAGATTGGTCAATATAAAATGTATTTACTCATTAAAGGGTGGCAATAAATTCCAGTAAGAGTTCATATGATTCAATACTATATTGTACAGAATAATGTTCACACACACATAATAACACACGCGCACACAAGTATAAGTAAATACAATACTATATATACAGTATTATGTGGGACCAAAATGTGAATAAGGCAAATAACTCATAAAAACCTTGAGGGTTCGAACCTTCTGACACGCAAATCGAAGCGCGCACGTGACTGAGCAGAAAGTGAAGCTTTGTTTGTCATTGGTCACGTGATTTCAACGTTAACAACACAAGATTCGAATCAAAGCTTCATCTGGCAGGCCCACTTTTGCTCGACACAAGCTCCGAAGCCTCGCTTCAAATGTAACATCACTACTTAAAACCACAATTTATGACACAGAAAAAGTAATATTTCGAATATTATGCAACCTTAAGCATTATGGCCGTAGATATGAAATGCATTCTGGGAAACTTGGCTGTCAGAAGCCTGCTTCATGCATCTTGAATAAAATGGGCGGAGCAAGAACACATCTGGGGATGTTATGTTAACTTGACTTGATGCAAACTTGGATTTGGAACAGTACGTTGGCCGCGACTGATGACGTTTTACAAGTACACAAATAAGAACGCATATTGAGAAACGGCCAGGGGCGTAACTATCGGTAAGCAGGGTAAGCGTTGCTTACGGGCCCGGACCAATCAGGGGCCCACCCGATCTGGAAGAATATCACATATTCGTTGCTATCCGCTGTTCCCAGGCTTTCTCACGGGTTTTCAACGGGGCCGTCCGGGGCTAAGCCCCGGCACCAGTGTTGCCAGGGTTGCGGTTTTCCCGCACAATTGGGCTAGTTTGAAAATACAGTTGCGGGAAAAAATTCGGCCGCGAAAATTTTTATCTGTAGACTTATACAATGAACATTCTTTAGTTTCCTAATGAGCATTAATCCCATAAGCAATATCTGTCAACCCAAGGATCGCTGCAACGTCAGGAAGTCAGTGGAAAAGTGAGTAGAGGGGCGCGTTTTGCTCTTAATATCACGTCAGAAACAAGAAATTACCTTATGTGAGAAGTTACATCTATACTGAGAGGATGTCTACAGACCTTGTGAACCCCTCTTTGAATGATTTTTTCAAGTTAAATTTTTTTTTAAATACAGAGATAGTTAAAAGGGCAGAGTTTATAAACTGTCTCAAAGTGGCACGGTTAGGTACACTCTAAAAACAAACGGTGCTATATAGCACCAAAACTGGTTCTTTGCTCGTAATCATAGAAGAACCGTTTTTAGTGCCATATAGCACCGGTGAAGCACCAGTGAAGCACCTGTGTAGAACCATATAGCGGCCATATAGCACCACATATGGTTCTACATAGCACTAAATGGTTCTACACAGGTGCTTCACTGGTGCTTCACCGGTGCTATGGCACTAAAAACGGTTCTTCTATGATTACGAGCAAAGAACCAGTTTTGGTGCTATATAGCACCGTTTGTTTTTAGAGTGTACATTTAGATGTTCTTAAGATAATCTTTAGAAGTACTAAAGTACTGTTTTTTTTTTTGTATGAACAGAACAGAATAGTGTCTGAAAATAGAGCACTTTAAGTGCATTAAGAAAAAAATCATCTGGAAAGTACATTAAAAGCAATAGAAATGGTTATTTTACAGACTTTTGTTGTAATCCCGCAGTTTTCAACTTTGATTGGACAAATGTAAAAATTGGGCTAGTTTTCATTCCTCCGGGCGGGTTTTAAGTTGTCATTGGGCTGGAAATTTTTCTTGGATCTGGCAACCCTGCCCGGCACATAGGCTGAAGGTCTCGCTCTGCTCTTGCCAGTGTACCAGCTGCGCTTGTGCACGTGCACTCGCTGCGCTGGTTCGTGTGCACTGAAGTGAAGGGAATAATGCGTTTCCATTCATTATAGGGCATACTCACCAACGCAAGTTTAACGATTTGCGCGAACAGATTACATACAAAGTCAATGCAAAGACGCAACCAGGTGCGTTCTCACAGGGCGATGCAAATGACGCGAATTGGGCGGCGCAATTGCCGCGAAAACACGCGCTTTCCCCTTTAAACGCGTCTTCGCGCAAGTTATGCAACTCAAGCGAAAAAACTCAGAACTGCAAGAACGCGCTCTCACACAGGATCATTTGACATTGTAGAGGAGAGAGAGAGCGAGCGAGAGAGGCAAGAATGGTGCCCACGTCGAGAAAACTTAATAGAAGACTAGAAACGTGTAAAGATTTAAAGTATTTGTCACTCATTTAATTACAGTATGTTAACTGGATAACACTGGATAAAACTCATTGTATAGGCATAGTTTAATAAAATAATGTATTTTGATTACACAAATCAAACCTAAGTATATGATTGTTTTAGCTGCTGACCAGCATAGGGAATCTCTATGGCTAATTTATAAGACATGTAAGAGTCTTTTTGGGTATCTTATGCCTAGAATTATTCAAGAAGGTTAATTCTTTTAACTTCCTTTAAGGTAAAGTTTGATCAATTGTGCATAATGACATGTGGAACAAATGGATATAGGGTGTCAAACTCATAGATTTGCATCATTTAATATTCAGATGCTCTTTTTAAAATATTTGGGGTCAACCTCTGGCACAGGGATTTGGGGTCAAATCCTATCAGAGCTCCAGAATGTCATTGAAACACACCAGTGGCTTTGCTGTCATCAGTATTAAACATGTTACCCATCGAAGTACCCCTCCCCGCAGAGCCCCCCCACATAACAAATCCCAATTTAACCCCTGAATGTAAGTGAGCATCTTTTTTATGTATTTAGACCTAGGTGTATGTGTGTGTGTAGTCATAGCAGTGAGTAACAAAATGTTATAGTGTGCTGTCACCAGCAGTGTTGTTTCATATGTTATGGTGCGCTGTCACAGATGTTATGTTTTTGTTGTGGTGCGCGTAGGTTATTTCTGATTTTGTCAGTCATCTCATGTCTCTATGATCCTGTCCTGTCCCATTCATTGTAGCCTGCTTGTGGACACTGCGTCATCACGTGCTGTAGTAAAGGGCCCGCCTTGATAATCCTGCTTAGGGGCCCGGTGTTGGCTCGTTACGCTACTGGAAATGGCCCTAGTCATGGTGAAGAAAGGGGATTACTGTAGGTGACTTTATATGTGGCATGGTGGTTTGTTGGAGTCAGACTGGTATTTTACTAGCCTGTGTGGCAGCTGATCTTAGCCCCGCCCACAACATCTTGAGGACGGGAAGATCGGTCTGGGGTTTCTCCGTTGAGGAGCTACTATGCTAGACCTAGAGCTGGTCAAACCCATCAAATTGTCAGGGCGGGCTTTATACGATGATGCACAGATGATCAACAGTAACATAATCAACCACGTCCCCAAAGAGCGCGTGTTTTAAATCTATTTACAGCAAAATGGCTGCCGCTGTAGAATTCAGATGTGTGGATTCTGACATTGAGTCTGTTTAAAAAGATATCGACCCACATTGATTTTAAAAGAGGAACAGAGAAACGCGATCAAGGCATTTGTTGATCGGAAAGATATTTTTGCCGTCCTTCCTACAGGATTCAGCAAAAGTTGGTTGCACTTATGGAGGACCAAGTTAAATAAGCAACTGAAATGGGTATCACGGCGATGCAACTTGGCGTGCATGACGAGATGGATATAATTAGCGGTCGTTGCCAGCTTCTTTTCGGAACCCCGGAATCGTGGCTGCTGAATAAGAAGTGGAGGGACTAGGCTCCAATATTTTTCAAGCCAACGTAATGGGTATTGTCGTGGATGAAGTTCACCTAATATACAAATGGTAAGAGATAGTCTGACTGTATGACTTAGTAAATACTTAATGTTGTGATATAAATTAAATGTTGTAAACAAAGTAGGTGTTGATGTACGTTCGCTAACTCAGACTTAGTATAATCATAATGTTAGTTTCATTGTAGCAAAATAATCAGGCTGCAAAAGAAGTCATTTCAACATACGTCACACACTCCATTGCTCTGATTGGTCATAGGTCTATCCAATTGAGTGCAGAGGCATTTTTCGGTTGATACCCGTCCCATAATGATAGCCTAATGCAGTGGTATCAGACTCAAATTCTGACTAGAATTGAGTATGACAACACCAGGCTAGTATTTTACATTTTTGTAAAATTTGCCTTTGCCCCTGTGACTTTGGGATTGGGTTTTCGTTTTTTTATAATCAGACATTTTTGCATGATTAAAGGTTCTCTAAGTGAATCTGCGAGACGTTAGTTATTGTTGACGTTTGAAACTGTTTTCAAACAGATGAAGCGTAGCTAACTCCTCCCCCTCCCTTCCGTGCTTTCATGAACGCGCCCAACCCCCACCCCCAAATCCTTTTTGTCGTTTATTGGCTGGAATACTTTGTTTTGTTTTGTGATGCTAGGTTTGGCCACTTGTTGATATTTCCGATTGTGAAGCCTGGGCTGTCTACAGAGATCGCGTTTTTTTACAGTTTGATCAGCGGACAGGCAGCAAGCAGATAGTGAGGAGATGTTTCCGGTATGTAACAAAAAATGTTTTATGGTCTAAAACGCTTCAATTCGCTTAGAGCGCCTTTAAGTTCATATGAATTCATATACGAATTAGCCAATCGTAACATTTTAATGGGGTCAGGCTGGGTTAAACGTAGAAACGAAAGATCACCTGCTGCTGTGAAATGTGTGAAATGTACCATACATTATTGTTGCTCTTCTATGCCCTGCCTCCCTGAAACGTATTGATTTTGTTCAAAGCTCATCATTCTGGAAAGTGCAATGTCCTCCGATTGGCCAGCTAACCAGAATGTTGTGATTGGCCTGAATACCTCTGACATCAGCTGGAAATGTGACGCTCCTTAGCATGTTTGGAAGATTAGCTCACAATGCAGTACTGACAGGAGTTAATATCGTCTGTACCACCTTACCAATACGAGCCGAATCTGATCCAGAAAATGCAGATGATAAAGCTGATCGGTCAACTTTGTCAGTGCGGCTTGAGCAGGACATAACAGATTGGTAAGGTTAGGATTACTAAAACATTAAAACCATGTCTGCATTTGTTATCGTAGAAACGACAAACAACGAGTGCTACTCTGCACTGCTCAAAACTTGTGTTTGAATCATGGTTTAGTCATGACTGCAGTAGTAAATTATTTAAATGTGAAAACATTGACTACTTACAGGCTGTATTTCAGAAGCCGGCAGAATTATGATAATGACTGCCATGTCCAAATCAACAGGCCGAGGAAGTAAAGTGTTGCTTACAAACTGTGTGTTTGTTGTAGTCCAAGAAAAGAGATTAATTTGGATAACTCAAATAATTTTTTTGCTTTGGGATTTGTACCTTTTGCATATCGTTAACATGTACTAATACACACTTACACACCAAAGGAAATATAAAATCGTGAATCGGAAATTGGTGCTCTTTGGGGTGGACACAGATTAGCTTAAACCAGGACTAGGTCTTAGTTTAATTAGGAAAAGTAACTAGTTTTAACAAACATGCCTTACAAAAAACATTACTTGTGTGCATTTTGAGGCTAAACAAAGGGCACTGGTGTATTTTAAGATATGTCAGTGCAAGTTGTTTTCAGTTTGGACAGCTCTTTCATTTATTTTGGTATTTGACTAGTCTAATCCTTGTTCGGGAAACTGACCCTAAGTATAACTTTTTGAAAACTTACAAACATAAGTCTTATATCTAAAACTTGCCATGATTATTTGGCATAAATAGAAGTAGTAAGTACACATAATTTGATGAGGCTGTCATGTTTTACAGTGTACAGTTTACACAGGCTCAACAAAATTGGACAACAGACGATTGGAAAAAACGTTGCCTGGTTTGATGAGTCTTGATTTTAGCTGCAACATTCACATGGTAAGGTCAGAATTGGGCATAAACAACGTGAAAGCATGGATCCATCCTGCCTTGTATCAACGGATCGGGCTGGTGTTGGTGGTGTAATGAAATGGGGATATTTTCTTGGCACCTTAGTACTAATTGACCATTGTTTTAATAACATGGCCTACCTGAGTATTGTTGCTGACCATGTCCATCCCTTTATGACAACGATGTACCCATGTTCTGATGGCGACTTCCAGCAGGACAATGCACCATGTAACAAAGCTCAAATCTATTCAGACTGGTTTCTTGAATATGACAATGAGTTCACTGTTCTCCAATGGCCTCCACAGTCACCAGATTATGATCCAATAGATCACCTTTGGGATTTGATGGAATGGGAGGATCGCATCATAGATGTACAGCCGACAAATTTGCAGCAACTTCGTAATGGTACCATGTGAATATGGATCAAAATCTTGGAGGAATGTTTACCACAACTTTTTAAAATAATGACATCAAGAATTAAGGCAGTTCAAAAGGCAAAAGGAGTCCAACCTGATACTAGCAAGGTAAACCTAATAAAGTGGCCGGTGAGAGAATATATATTATAAATTACTAATTTAATAATCAAATTTACCTGCTCATTGACAAGTGATTGACAGTTACATACTAACTCACATAAAGTTAATGTTATTTTTAGTTCCCATAATTGTAATGTTGCCAGTTTAAGGAACTAATTCAGGGCATTTAGGGCACTTCACACATTTTCTCTGCATTTTCTCTGATCATTTTCAGACGAAACTAGACAAGTGTAAATACATCTGGTTGATGAAACCATGTACATATGTCAGCGCATAACTCCTCCCAAATGTTGAAACGTAACAACGCCACCCAGAAGTTGTCCGGAAAAGAGAAAAACAAACTAAGACGCCACACACTTGTTGCTTTATGGAGTGACGACAATGGGTAAAAAAGCTTCCTAGCTAGAACCAATAAAAGAGTCCAACGACAAACTTGAATGACATTAAACAAAGAAATAAAACTTTGCAAGAGAGCTTTGTAACACATTTCTGCATCATGGACTTGTACGTTAAATCACCGCGGCGTCACTCTCCTGCTGCTCTGTACTGGGCGCTCCAGTTCATGCCGAGCAAGGAGTCGCGCGTCCCCTGCCCAACATACAGTACAACATACAGTAAGTATGCAGTAGACTTTCCCATCTACCTCTGGCCAGGGCAGGCAAACATTCTACATACATTGCTAGTATTTTGGGGGGTTCTCAAAGTGAGCTCCAGGGACCCTTGGTGGTCCTCAGTGCTTAGCCAGGGGGTCCATGAAATAATTTGAAATAAATTATATAATTGTGTTGTATTATTAAGAAGGGGATGTTAACATCTAAGAACAATGTTTGTAACTTGAGTTAGAAAGTAGAATTATGCATGCTAGAGTTTTAAGGGGGTCCTTGGAAATGTTTCTTTCCTGTACCTGGCCACAAAACCCTTGTTTTAAATTTAGAACAAGCCATTAGTGCCGGAACCATTGTATGTGGGTGGGACAAGACCCATTCATTTTTACCATCTCTAATTCAGCACATATCAGTCAAATCCAGTGTTCGAAATATGTCAAGGCCTAGCTAAGATAAGAAAAAATGTATAGCTTATAATGCACTTTAAGTCACTTTGGATAAAAGCTGCTGCTAAATATATAAATATAAATGTAAAAATATTGTCAAATTAAGAAATATCTTTAATTAAGCTTTACTTAATGTATTTAGCATATATTTAAAATATATTTTTGACCAGAGAATTTTTTTTTTTGCCGCATGGGTAACCATTTTATCCCTGAAATTAGTGTGAAATAATAGTTTGAGATTCATTTTTGAAAAGCCCTTAAGCCAATCCTATATCTAACAATCTGTGTTTGGCACACTTGAGAGTTTACATTTATATCAGACAGAAATCTTTTGGATTTGTTTATTGCGAAATTGGGACAAATAATGAACAGTATCGCTTTGTGGAAGCGCAGCATGAGAATTTTAAATTCATTAAATTAATTTATGACCACAAATGTGTTAGTTAAAATACCAGAGGATCAAATTATTTATGAGGAGGTGAATCCTTTTCCTTCAAGGTTCTTATAGATTGGTCTCCCAGGATTCAGACAAAACTAGACTTAGGGAATTATCTCTTTAACAGAGCACATTTCACCGGATTTCACTGAAAAAGTTGATTAGGCTGCATTAGTGAGTTTAACCAAAACCAAAAACATACATTTGTCATATAATATATAGTATATGTGTTTATATAAACAGGTTCTGCACAAACAACCTATAGCTCCCTTTCCTTCCAGATGGTAGGGCCCCTGCAATGTGCTGTCAGTAATGACCATATTATCTGCACCAGCTAGGGAATCTCCAACAAACATGGCTTGCCACTTTGTGACTGTCCCAGTCAAGGCTCGAAGTGATTCATGTCTTAGGGGGGTCCCCATCATTAGGAGTTTTTTTTTTTTTGTTAAGCGACACAACCAGCAAAAGCACCTAAATGGCAACAGATAAAAAAGATGACTTCATACTCAAATTCATTGAAATGTTTCAGTAGAAAATAAACAGACAGCTTTCAAACTCACCAGGGGTCTCACTGCCTGTTTCAGAACTGAAAGAATATTTCACAATGTCTAGAAAGCAGTGATAAAGCAGTCAGTAACTTAACAAGAACTTTAAGGACCTATAATACTACTTTGTTCATTAGGATCACAGTCTCTCTGTTAATGGCCAAATGTGTAATCACAATCAATTGTGGAATCCTTTAAAAACTTCACTAAGGTAAAATGCATTTCTCTCTCTCTGTGACTTTGAACATGGCATGGTTGTTGGTGCCAGACGGCTGGTCTGAGTATTTCAGAAACTGCTGATCTATTGGGATTTTCAAGCACAACCATCTCTAGGGTTTACAGAGAATGGTCAGAAAAAGAGAAAATATCCAGTATGCGGCAGTTCTGTCGGCACAAATGCCTTGTTGATGCCAAAGGTCAGAGGAGAATGGGCCGACTGGTTCGAGCTGATAGAAGAGCAACAGTAACTCAAATAACCACTCGTTACAACCGAGGTATGCAGAAGAGCATCTCTGAACGCACAACATGCCGAACCTTGAGGCGGATAGGCTACAGGCAGCAGCAGAAGACCATACCGGGTGCCACTCCTGACAGCTAAGAACAGGAAACTGAGGTTACAATTCACACAGGCTCACCAAAATTTGACAATAGAAGATTGGAAAAACGTTGCCTGGTCTGATGAGTCTTGATTTCTGCTGTGGCATTTGGATGGAAGGGTCAGAACTTGACGTCAACAACATGAAAGCATGGATCCATCCTGCCTTGTATCAATGGTTCAAGCTGGTGGTGGTGTAATGGTGTGGGGAATGTTTTATTGGCACACTTTGGGCCCATTAGTACCAATTGAGCATCGTGTCAACACCACAACCTTCCTGAGAATTGTTGCTGACCATGTCCATCCCTTTAATGACCACAGTGTACCCATCTTGTGATGGCTACTTCCAGCAGGATAAATAATCTCAGACTGGTTTCTTGAACATGACAATGAGTTCACTGTACTCAAATGGCCTCCACAGTTACCAGTTCTCAACCCAATGGAGCACCTTTGAGATGTTTTTATATATATAATTTGCAGGCTATGATATACCCAGGACTCAATGATGAAATTGACTTTTTTTTTTTAAAAGAGTTCTATTTATTGGTGTCTAGTGTAATTGCCATCTAGTGGTCTTTTCTTGCAATGTTTTACATATGGGAATTCATTACCTTTGTGATGTCATTCAGGTGTTTGTGATTAGCTGACTTTTTAAGTGAAGATTGTTTGTTTGATCAGTGTACCCTGAAGAAGGCTATCTGCCCTAGAAGTTACTGCCCTGTTATATGTTTTTAATGTTATAGCCAAATTTAAATAAAGGCTTTTTACCTTTTGATATATGAAGAGTGCCTTGGATTCCCCTTTTTTTCACGTTTTGTATACCCTACACCAAAGAGCACCTAACTAATTTTTCCCAAACAAAAATTTTTTCAGCTATTTTTGAGCACTTTGGATTTTTTCTGATTTCACCTTTGAGATGTGTTGGAATGGGAGATTCGCATCATGGATGTGCAGCCAACAAATCTGCAGCAACTGCAAGATGCTATCATGTCTGTATGGATCAAAAATATCTGAGGAATGTTTCCAGTACCTTGTTGAATCTATGCCACGAATGATTAAGGCAGTTCTGAAGGCAAAAGGGGCTTCAACCCGGTACTAGTAAGGTGTACCTAATCAAGTGTCCGGTGAGTGTATTTAACATGATGTGCTTATGTCACGGGGTGACTTCTGAGGGCGGAACTAAAATGATGAAGATTGGTTCCGCCGGGACCGAAAAATGCAAACACCGGCACTTCCGGGAACTCCGGGAGGGAAAATCAGGCTTTATTAGGCACAGGTGTGTTAAGCGAGTGTGGCGATCATGGATTGGACAACAGAGAGAAGAGGGGGAGTATATAAAGAGCATCAGGTGTTGCAAACGGGGCAGTTTTATTCCAGCCGATCCGGTGAGAGGAGTTGAGTGTTTCGGGGAGCGCAGCATTGAGAAGGCGGAGAAATAACGTTGACTGGGCGAAGAAGGATCTAGGGGCACACGAGATTGGGCTGAGTATCAGACAATTTAAATGATGATTGGGAAACAACGCACGTAAACAAGTGATATGTTCTGAGTGTTTGCAATAGGAATACTCACCGGAAGCGCCACCGAAGGAGGATTTCCGGCGTTGGGCAACCGAAGGAAAGAGGATTTAGCCGACGTCTGGAAGGAGAAAGAGACAAAGGGAGAGTATTAGCGTTGCTTGTGAGTACTTTTGAATATTTGTGAAAACAACAGCTTATTGGAGAATAAACCACTCAGCGAGTATTGTGAGTTCTAGCCTCGCAGGTGAACGGCCCCACCGTGGAAGCAAGCTGTAGAAGAGACAGTGGTGTCAAGACGGCGACGGCTGTATCTCGATCCTCCATCAAAATCAGCGGCCAGCGGATTCCCAGGACAAACCCCAGTCAGCCGTGGTTATGACCTTATTTCACTAAAGTGTGTGGAGTGCAGTGGGTGAGTCTGTGTCCTTGCCGTGAGTGTGTACACTTGAAAGGTTTGCTATGCTATGCTGTGCTTGTGTCGTCAGTGATCACCTCTAGGCTGAAGTGAGTCTTGGGAGAGTAAGTGGACGCTGTGACTGGTGGAGAACATCTCTATTCATATGCCCTTCATGACCCCCTTGTATGGATATCCGGTAACTGTGGCCTGCATCGACATTCTGTATTGACATTCCGGGTTGACATCGTGAAATTTCCTGGCCTTAAAGAGGCGGTGGTGAACTAACAAGGCAAGTAATACTTCTGTGAGTAAACTGGAAAATATTTGTAAGGAGGAAATTATTCACACAGCTAATCTCGTCTGATGTGGAGCCCTTCAAGGTTCGCCCCTGTCTAGATCTCTGGCCCTTTCAGTCGGAAGAGAGGAGAGGGAAGCGTTCGGCCCACCGCAGCAGCCTCCAGCTTAGCTCTGTCGGAGTCTCAGAGCAGGCCAATGCCAAGATACTAACCACCGCTTAAGGTCTGAGAATTCTTTTAATTCCCTGCTTCCGCAGTCTTATTAATCACGAGTCCACCAGCCAGGATAAAATTATTCTACGTAAGCCCCAGTCACCTGCAAAGTACTTACCTTTGCCCATAGCTAAGAGCTACCAGATTGTGTTGTGCGCCACTAAAGTGAAAGTAAAGCCCCCGTCGCCTGTGAAGTGCTCACCTTTGCCCATAGCAAGAGCTACCAGACTGCGTTGTATGCCACCAAAGTGAAAGTAAAGCCCCCGTCACCTGTGAAGTACTTACCTTTGCCCATAGCTAAGAGCTACCAGATTGTGTTGTGTGCCCTCTCTACCATTCAAACTACTCACCCTCTGTTCTCTATACGCCCAGGAAAAGGCGGGAGCCCCGGAATCTGTATCCTGCAAATAGAACACATCAGAAACCAGTGAATAAACCGTTAATGTCGCAAGGATAGGAGAAGAGGTAGAAAAGGACCCACCTGAGACTCTATCTGCAACCGAGTCACGGAGACTCGAGACTGCTCTCCACCCTGTTGGATTTTAGTTTCCCCTTTCCCACATTCTTTTAAGTAAATTAAAAAAGTTTGTTTTAATTATACCTACGTTCTCTCCAGTGTGTCTGGTCATTGGGGTGTCTTTGGGAACTCCTCGAGGTGGAAACTAGGAATGGGCGTGACTCGCAACATCTGTGGTCCGCTCCAACTTGTGACACTTACTTCTAATGAAAATGTATAACTATACAAAAACAAAATAAAATAATTTGTTTTGTTTTTGTATAATAATAAATTTTCATTAGAAGTAAGCACATCATGTTATTTTCACTTTCAGATTAAAAATCTGAAAATGTCAAGCTTAAGGGGTTTAAGAGACATTTACAGGAATCAAACTGCAATTTATTGCAATACATGTGTTAGTGTTGGTGGTTTTAGTTTTGGTTTGTTAGTCTAAGCAGCCTAAATGACTGTAATCATATTAACAACATATGCATATCAAATGTGCTGTAAGATGTAAATTAGTGATACTAACTGTAAAGGGAATTGTCTTTCAGTAATTGGTATATTGATAAAAGATGACTAATAACAGTATATTTTCTGTCACATTTAGCCTATAAGTATGACATATGACAGGTATCATATTATTTTTATTAATATTCTAAATATTAACTTTTGAATGATAATGTACATTAAATATTTTGTAATAATACCATAAATATAAAGAAAATGTATCCTACATTTAGCATTATTGATTAAGAACATACTGGAAAGTGACTAAAAGGTTGTGATCCTTTGACAAGCTGTGTGAACAAATAACACTAAACCAGGAAGTGTTTCGTACACCAGCTACCCCACCAGCACTACCAAGCATACATCTTTAAACAGTAGAGCTGAAGTCCTGACTTTGAAATTTTGTGGTCATGGCAAATGGAGTGCTCATTTGTTTCAGGACCTTGGACAGCCACACACTAAATTTAATATCTGTAAAGTATAGACTATAACTATAGTAAACTGCAGGTAAACGGAAAAACTGCAAACATATAAAGAAAATGTACATTTAGAGTTATTGATTAAGAACAAATAGTAAAGTGACTGTATGGCCCTTTAACAAGCTGTATAAACAAATAACCCCATTAAACCTGGAAGCCTTTCTTACTCCAGCACCACCAAGCATACATCTTTATAGCTGTGAAGCTGAAGTCCTGACGTTTGCGATCATGGCAAATTAAGTGCTCATTTGTTGTTTCAGGACCTTGGACAGCCACAAAATCATTTTGGCAATTAAAATCTATCACTATACACTGTAAAAAGTGAAAAGTTCTATCAACTTAAATAAATACTTCAACTGGTAACACTTGAAAAATGTAGTTTTTTTTTCATCTTACAATTTTCTCTTAAAATTTTTTACTTTATTTTTATTATATGTATTTTGTACTTTTTTGGTGGTACCAGTTGAAGTTTTTAAGGTTTCAATGGCTAAATGGAGGGTCTGGAGCCTATACCAGCAAAATTACTGTGGCATTGTGAGATGATGTGTCATAGAAGAAAGTTATGCACCATGGTTGCAGCACGGGGGCTATAAACCAATATGGCTGCTGGTTCACGGACTACAATTATCCGATTGCTCAGGGTCGGAAGCACAAAGTTTGTTTTGTCACAAAATATAAAGAGACGCCAGAAGAGAGTGCTTTTCTGTTGTGAGTTTTGGAATTCTGAATTTACATTTGAAAGGAAACCAGTGGGTTTTACAGACTTTGGTAATGCCCTACCTCTCACAATAGCACATTACTTTGATATTTTCTACAATATTTTCTATAATTACTTACATTGTAATGAGTGTATTAAAAGTAAGTATACACATATTAGAGGAACCAAGCTTAGGGTGTACTGGCAACATATAGCAGCATCCTTGTTCCCCAAATAACCCAAATGTTTGTTTACGAAAACCCAACTTCATGTGTAAGATTTTATTAATATTAGACATGACTAACACCATCTGCTGGACATTTCTAAGATAGCAAGCAATACAGATTTTAATAGAGATAAGATTTTGTGAAGTCTCAAAGCAAATGTATATTTCTAGAAGAGTGAAAAAATGCCAGCATTCAATTTACATGAGCAAATTCGATCATTTCACATGCTTCTTGGCTAAAATATAAAAATACAAAAATGACACAATAGGTGTCAGCTTATATGCGTTTAAAAATGTTTGGGGTCGCATATGCATCCCAGTTTTTGTAACGTTTTGTCTTGTGTTCTATTTGGTTTGTTTAGGTCTTTTATTTTGAAGTCATGTTTCTGGTCTTTTATTTTAAAATCATGTCATGTCACACTTCACTATTCACTTCCTGTTTGTCTTGTATAAAGCCTGTTCAGTCACTCTCACTCATTGCAAAGTATTATTTAGTGTAACACTGCATTGCCGAGTGTTTATTGTCTTGCTTCGTGGTTTCTGTTTTCTTGTATTCATGTTCATGGTTTGACCCCTTGACTGTGTTTTTGGATTACCCTGTTTGGATTTGTTTGCTTGCCTACATGGAATATTTTAATAAAACATCCTTGCATTTGGATTCTCTCACTCTCTCTCTCTCTCTCTCGCTTTGTGTAAGCAGCCCCTTTGTTACAGTATTATACATTTCCTAAGTTACATAAAGATAAGTATTATTTAATAATAATCATGTTTTATTTTATCTTTGATTCTTTATAATCTTTGACATGCGTGAAATACTTTGAAGTTCTGCTTTAGTCAATTATGTCCTCATTGGGAAACTATAAAAAACATAATGAATCAAAAGCAACACAGCACACACACATATCAGAGATAATAATAATAATAATTCATTACATTTATCTAGCGCTTTTCTGCAGCACTCAAAGCGCTTTACATATGAAAGGGGATTCTCCTTAACCACCACCAATGTGCAGCATCCACCTGGATGATGCAACAGCAGCCATATTGCACCAGAACGCCCACCACACACCAGCTTATTAGTGGAGAGGAGAAAGAGTGATATAGCCAATTAGTAGATATGGGGATGATTAGTAGGCCAATTTGCAAGTTTGGCCAGGATGCCGGGGCACACCCCTACTCTTTTTCGAATGACATCCTGGGATTTTTAATGACCACAGAGAGTCAGGACCTCAGTTTAACATCTCATCCAAAAGACGGTGCTTGTTGACAGTATAGTGTCCCCGTCATGTTAGGACCCACACAGACCACAGGGTGAGCACCCCCTGCTGGTCTCACTAACACCTCTATCAGCAGCACCCTGGTTTTCCCAGGTGGTCTCCCATCCAAGTACTGACCAGGCTCAACCCTGCTTAGCTTTGGTGGGAAAGCTGTCTTGGGCCACAGGGTAATATGGCTGCTGGCTTTTTTTTGTCTATGATGTCTATTTGATGTCTGCATCTACATCTGCAAGATGTTTTGTTTTATTTTTGTGTGTTTTCTGTTAGACATCATATAGACCAGGGGTGTCAAACATGCGGCCCGCGGGCCGGATACGGCCCGCAAAGGTGTCCAATCCGGCCCGCGTGATGATTTATACAGTATTATTAAATATTAAATACATATTTTAAAAACGGGTGTCTAGTTCGTTTTTAATATGAGAGACTTGCGGAAAGCAGCAAAACGCGGAACATAGACTAAACACGGTGCCCAAAAATCCTGCCGTTTTATTGTTACCGCTCCGCTAAAGATCCACTGATTCCGGTGATCCACTTCGTGTTTTCTCGCCCGCTCCGCAGCATCTCTGTGTCCACTCTCTGCCTGGAGAGCGAAGACGACAGTTTCCGGAGTTCGTTGCATTAACAGGTAGATTCATTACCTTATATCAGTTGTTAAACCGCAGAATTAGTAACTTGTAAGTATGTTTATGTATTTCTTTCGGTAATGATTTGCTGTCAGTGTTCTAAAAGTGCTAACAACTTAGCAAGCTAACAAAAACAAAATATCCACATTCTTATTAACGTTACAATGCTTGTCTAATCGATTTAATGTTCCTGATCAGATCTAAGTTAATATAAACACTAAATTTGCTGTTGTTGGCACACTTTGTAGACAAAAAATACAAAAAACACCAATGCCTTCACAAAATAACGACAGAGAACGGAAAGAGAGGCTTTTAGCAGCAGTTCAACATTGCAAACATGGATTCAAAGCTCCATCAAGCCAGCAGGTAAATCATATTGAATATTTAGCAGATTGTCACACTTTAATTCTTATTATAATTCCCATTATAATCACTTGTCTAAGTTGATGCTAGTAATATAACACATAATATTTATAATACTTTATTAAAACCATAATAATAGTACCACCCCCCATAGTCCCATTTTTGGTTTGGGCCACTGCCCCATAGCATTTTCTAAATGACTGTTCTCATTACAAATATATTCCAAAGAAAAGTGAATGGTTCATAAATAATTTTGGCATTAAGGCAAAAGAAGTTAAATTAAAGCTTTTCAACCTATAAGGCCAGTGGGTTTTGTTCAGATGTAAATTTGTGTGTATAATATACAGTATGAGTGTTACCTTATGAAATTTAGTTTTCACAGAGCTGTGTGTTTCTCTGGTTTTCTTGCTAAACAAACTAATTAATTGGTTTGTTAAGTTAATTTTAACACAATTATCAGCACACTAAGGTTTAAAAAAATTATCCGGCCCGCACTTCATGGTGTAATTTACCATCCGGCCCACAGCCTAAAATGAGTTTGACACCCCTGATATAGACATTTAAAACATGTCTTTATATGTGTACTATTTAAATTCCAAATAAGGATGTGTTCATTTTTACTCATTGCTTGTGTTATGTTATTTAACATATTATGTGTCATTTTGTTGTGATTCTGTGGTAAAACAAATAAAAGGGCAACACAAGTTAAAATTAATAATAAGGCAAGGCCAGTTTATTTGTATAGCACATTTCAAAGTGCTTTAATAACACAGAGATGTGTCTAGTTTGGGGCAACACATTTAGTAAAATAAAAGTTTTTACGTTTTTTAAACTGTGTAGGCCTACTTAAAACATCTTTTTTTCTAAGATATTTTAACATAGCAGATGTTTTCCAGATTAAGCTGGGAAATTGTGTTGTTATCTGCAGTTTATGTGCAGTGTGTTTATATTCTTGTAAACTTGTATGCTTGTAAAATATGCACACCTACTTTGTTTCCATTTTGAGTGATATTGGCTGTTCACTGAAAACATCAGATTTATCAGAGTAATCATCAACCTTAGTTTGAAAGAGAAAGCTGATTACCAGCATCATGATAAAAATTAACCTATAATAAATAATAATAGTAAAATTATTAAAATTATGTTGGGTTTTGTCTTCTGTGATCGATCAACTTGTTTGGTGCAGCAGGCCACAGTTTTTTTTATTTAAGCTGATTGTTTGTTTGTAATGGTGTCAGCTATATGTAATCATTTTCAATGAAAGCTGATAGTCTTCTGATTCTCATTAAAATGACAACAGTGCATATACTGTATGGCTATACTGTATTCTCCGTTTTGTTATTGTAAAACCTTCCAATTATCTGAATTATGTGAGAAATGAATTCATATGAATGTGCATTACCATCCTTCTGCTTGTCTGAATGTGGATGGTCACAAAGTTGCTGACAACTGACCTAATTAGATTTATTTCCACTGGCGAGCCAAACATGCCCCTCCTTATCTCACTAGCATAGAGGTCAGACATTATGGTCAAGCATCTGTCGCACTCCCACTAACCTAAGTCTGGAGATATCATCATTAAATTACTCATACTGAGCTGGTGTTGTAGTTGGAAAAAAATCACAACAATGTTTGTACAGCATAATACTATAAAGTTTTTGGTTATTTGACAGCCTTTAAATATAATATTCAGATATAATATTTGACAGTGAATGGATATGGTGAACAAATCAATATTGTTGAGAACCTTATCAAATGACATAAGACTTTAAATCATAATTATTGCCCCACACATACACAGAGATTTGTTTGCTTGACTAAATATTGCTCCAATACTGAGACCAGGTTTTATGGCACAAAATCGGCCAACCCACCACCCTTTATGTCTTTTTGAAGATACAATTTATTGTTTGGAGAACTGCAGGCCTGCTGGCACTAGATGGCAGTACATGTACACTTACTGTTTGTCCACATTCGCTACAACACATTTCTTGAAACTAAAAATGATTATTATCATTACTATGTAACAAATATTTAAATAATTTAAACAAAAATATTTCCCTAAAGGTAAATCTCTTTTAGTCTATAGCTGTTCAAACACTGATCATTTTTGGCTACAAATTTTTGCTTCTTTTCTTCTTGTATACATCTGTGTAATATTTATTTTATAATGGTTATTTTTTTCACATTGATATTTTTGAAAATGAAAATGAGGAATTAAATGATGATGCAAACTATCTGTGTACACTATGACAGGAAATATTCACAAAGAAAGAGGTCTTAAATTAAAACCTAACATTTGCTTCTGATTTAAATTGACTAAATTTACTATTATCATGTCCTTAAAAAAATCTCCTATACTCAAAGTAGTTTTCTACTACCCTGGAAATGGAAAGTTAAGCTTTTCCTCACTATTTTCAGTACTTATAAAGACTTCATCAGACACAGAAAAGTAAAACTGAACTATCATTTCTATTTTCAATGTAAACCACAGAAAATCCAGAGATGAATACAGGTGATGCCAAAAAGGTTGTGCCCCAAAAACATGACACCAAAACCATTTGTGTAAAATGCAAAGAAGGCAGAAAGCACATGCTTGATGTGTGCACATAATTTCAACAGTGATTTCTTGAATTTAATGAGCCTCAAGAACAAAAGATGAGCCTGTTTAGGAAAAGCAGCAATATTCAATTGTTTATTTAGTTTAAAAGAGTTTATTTTCAAAATTAGTTCAAACAAACATGTTAAAAATTGGGGTTAAATGCATAATATTTTCAGCATTAAGTGTTTGTATTATGTGACAAATACTGACACTAAAATTGTTATGTACATATCTAATTCCGTCTTGTTTTTCATAATGTGATATTTAGGGAATTGCATTAAACAAAATTAGGGACAATTTAGCATGCTCCCTCAAAATCATCACAAAATCGAACACAATACAAGGGTTAAAGGATTTCTACGCAATTGTTTGATTTTGCCAGTAGGGTAAGATATTCTGTTAATGTAGTTTACAATTTTACAGAGTGCTTAAGCACAATTTTTTTTATCAAAATCTCATTTTGTCAAAACACTACACACAAACCACACACACACACACAAGTAACAGAACACACCATACCTTATTCAAAACATTACAAAAAAAAAAAAAAAACCCAATTTTGGCAAAGTAGGCACATGTGGCTTATATAATCAGAATCTGTTTGAACCACTTAAACACTGTGGTGCTCAATCTTAAAAAACTGTAATGCTACTTTTCTAATGATATTGTTTAGGTTTTTTTTTTCATTAATATTATAAGAGTAAAGTATGTGAATATGTTGACCACTAATGTACATTGAATGTTTATTTCTCTCGACATGGTAAAAATCCATCCATGCATTTCTAAAGATTGCACTTTAAACTGATAATCAGAACATATACTAAATATGACATAGAATATAGACAACATTTGTAGAGACAAAAAAAACATATGGGGGGGGGGACACAAAGCTTAAGCATCATTCCTTTATCTAGGTATGATGACAAAATTTTCAAAAACTCCAAAGCCCAAATTACATGACTAGACAGAGCAGACATTCCCATTTACAGAGATTGTAAATCTGTTGAGGATTGAGAAAGTAATGATATTTTTAATATTAGAAATCAGAGTTAAAGTATATATATATATATATATATATATATATATATATATATATATATATATATATATATATATATATATATATATATATATATATATATGGATTTCAGTGGAAGGTGTGTGACCAAAAATTCTGCTTGTTCACATGTTTTTGCTTAGAACTTTCTCATTTCATCAGAAATTTGCATGAAATTTTAACAGACAGTAGAATTTTGTTAGTTCTTTCAAATGAAATCATGAACATTTACTGTTTTAGTTGGAATGGGCCATTTAGTTGAAATTAGTTTGTCATATTCAGACTCAGACCCATGGTTTTTAGAACGATGCCTGCAGTTCTGTTCTGACAAGACGTTTCGCTAATCTGCCACCACAAACGTGACTACCAAATTTCAGAGGTTCATTCAAATACCTTCTCCTTCATAGGTTTCAATGACATTTAATCAGTACCAAGCTAAAAGATATTTTGATGATGGCACAATCAACAAAGGAAATAGGAGGGCAAGTTGCCCATCAGTGTGAACTCCTCCCTTTAGTTGTCTTATTAGTCTGATTACTCTTTCGCAAAGACTTCTGGGTAGGTAAAGTGAGCAAAGCCTGCTGCAAAGGGGGTGCTGATGAGCACACTTCAAAGCATAAAAACGACAGATGGGACACCCTACGGGACTTGTAGACTAAGCGAGGATGTGCAATTTAAGGCCACGAGACCGAAAGTCCAACTCTCTGTTTTTATCTGTGTAAGAAATCATAAGAAACTGTAAAGTTTTGTTTATTTTTTTTTTAAGGTTCTAAGAAAGTGGGCAATAGTTTTTAGCAATTCTGAAAAACTGTAAACACACCAGTACCACCTGGCAAAACATTCAACAAAATGGCTGGTTTTCATAGCGGTTGCTGCTAAAATGCCGGTAAAACTGACCTTTTTACACTCTAAGGCTATTTAGGGGATTTTCGCCTGGATTTGGCCTACCCAATGTCAATAGCCACATACAGTGGAATAAATGTTATATCTATATCATTTTACAGACAACCCTTTAAAGTTACATAAAAAGCTGCTGTTTGTGACAAATATTGTTATTTATGTTGTTTTTTATATGATAAAACACAAAATTTTCTTTTTTTATTTAATAAACACTGTCTTTGAAAGTGAATAACTCTGGTTCTGTGTGTTCTAGCAGACTGCTGACAGCTCTGGTTATTACCAGCAGCAGACAGTAAACACACAAAAAAAGAATGATCTCTAATAATAAATAATAAATAAATCGCAAGGGATTATTCATGCACACAACCAAAGAAAATGCTGTGAATGGACTCATTTTTTAGAGTAGGACCTAAGAAAAAAGATGGTGTATCATTTGTGGCTATATGTGCTATCTGAGGCAGTTCGCACTCAAGTTTCACATATGTTTACAAAATAATTTTTTTTTACCTCATTATTCATTCGACGATTGTTGGATATGTGATGATAATAGAACAAAAATAACGATGTTTTTTATTCCTGAGAGTGAGAGCTTTCATTTGATATAAGACTTGCCCATGTTTGTCATACTTGAAAAATATAAAATATGTGAATAGTGTGATAGTGTAAATTGAGTGTAAATAACTTTGTTACAGTAAAATGTATCTCAAAGTGATGCATATCTGCAGAAAGATTCTAAGCTTTCAAACAGTATCTCAAATGGGGTACTGGGTCCATGACAGACCATTAAAAATTAAAGGAATATTTTATATTAAGTCATAATAATTAATTTTACAGAGTTAAATTTGGTTTAATTGAATTTAGGTTGCCTTAACAGACATTGCTTTTCCTGACATATATGTTTGACACTATTAAACCATCCCACCTTTGTAGAACACAATTTGTTTTTTTAATGAAGACTCACTCACAAAACTTTGCAATAACACAGAATAAGAGTATTCATTGGTGTATTTTTATAAGATTTTTATCCCAAAATTTGACATACCTGACATATGGCTACTGCTAGTGATTTACTTCTCCTTTGAGTGTTTTTTGCAGTCTGAAAAAAAAACTGCTCCAAAATTTTATGTTGAATTTGTTACCACAATCGATCACACAACTACTTTTCCCATTTTAGACGCTTTTTCCATGCTATGCTAAAGCCGTCAAACAGACTTTTTGCCACTCAGTGGGCGTAACAGCAGTCACTTTCGCTGAAGGTCAACAACACTCTTGAACAACAGACAGCGTCAGAAGCGTCTCAAAGACAAAAAGGACTGGACTGCTATTGAGTGGTCCTAAGTTATGTTCTCTGATGAAAGTAAATTTTGCTTTTCCTTTGGAAATCAGAGTCTGGAGGAAGAGAGGAGAGAGAGGCACACATCCACGTTGCTTAAGGTCCAGTATAAAGTTTCCACAATCAGTGATGGTTTGGGGTGCCATGTCATCTGCTGGTGTTGGTCAACTGTGTTTTCTGAGGTTTAAGGTCAACTCAGCCGTATACCAAGTGTTAGAGCACTTCATGCTTCCTGCTGCTGACCAACTTTATCGAGATGCAGATTTAATTTTCCAACCTGACTAAAATCTATGGGGTATTGTGAAGAGGAAGATGCGATATTCCAGACCCAACAATGCAGAAGAGCTGAAGGCCACTTTCACAGCATCCTGAGCTCTCATAACACCTGAGCAGTGCCACAGACTGATCGACTCCATGCGACGCCACATTGGCCCAGATTTCTAAAAATCCCTTTGTATTGGTCTTAAGTAATAATCTAATTTTCTGAGATACTGAATTTTCAGTTATAATCATCAAAACTAATTTAAATGAACATTTGAAATATATCAGTCCAAGTGTGTAATAAATGAATACAATATTATGCTTTGTATTCACTTTTTGAATGGAATTAGTAAAATAAATCAACTTTTTAATGATAATCTAATTATATGACCAGCACACGTATTTTTAAAAAAATCAGATATTGCAGTGGAGGGGGGGGCAATTGGTCTGTTTCTGACTTTTGAGAAGGGACATGTCCCCATTAATGTCTACATTAATGCATTAATGCTGCCCTGTGCGCATGCACATCAGTGACTCAGTTTCCCCAAAGCCAAATGTCCTACTTAACCTTTTAACAGAGTGCCATTTACAAAAGTTGAAGGCATTTATGATTGGCTGAGGATTTTCCCAATCTAGACAATTGTTATCATTCATTTTTTTTGTGCTTTATTTATAACTTGTGTGAATGTCTTAAGTAAAAGTTAACAAAAAATTAAGACTTTTCCCACACAGGGATTAGCTTAAACAAGGACTAGGCCTTAGTTTAATTAGGAAATATAACTATTTTGAACAAACATGCCTTACTAAAAACATTACCTTTGTGCATTTTGAGGTCCAAAACAAAGGGCACTGATGTATTTTCAGATATATCAGTGCAAGTTGTTTTCAGTTTTGACAGCTCTAACATTTATTTTAGTATAATGTCAGGAAGATCAGGGTTTGAATTCCCTCTAAGGCAAATTGTTTCTTATAAACTTTGAACCAAGCAAATACAGTTACATATATACTTAAAGTGAGTGGTTAAAGAGCATCAACAGGAAGTTTATTAAGAATAATGCTACTCAACATTAAGCAAATAAATAAATAATAAAAAATAGGCAGGACGTGCATCATGTTGATGATTAGCATGGTCCTTAGGACCCTGTATGACCCAATCAGCTTTCTGATTATCAGATATGACAAAACAATGTTACCTTTGAATTGACAAATCAGGAGCTAATGAATTAGAATTTTGGTTGAGATCATTGTACTTTATTAGCATCTTTATATTTTTATAGATTGTGTAAACTCACCATTCTGCAGTGAGTTTTAAGTCAGATTATGCTTGTTTGCTATTCTGTACATTTCATCCTGATGGAATTCATTTGGGTTTCTCAGTACAACAAAAAGCTGTTAAACTTTCACTGCCTTGATAATGTAGTAATTATAATTACAGCCAAACATCTGTGCTATTATTTTACAGAATTGTAATGAAACATTTAATTGACATCCAAATATCTGATCTTCTGGATAGACAAAGTGAGAGTAGAAAAATAAAAAATATATAATCTAATACTGAAAAAAACTGTATGATTCAATGAACAATTTCAATGAACACTAAACTTTTGTGATAGCATTTTCCAATGAAAACAATTACAGAAAAATATACACATCAGTCCAAATACACCAAATAATTACTGAGATATGTAAGATTTCCTATTTGACAACTAACCCCAGTCTCCCCTATACAATTTCTTTATAAGATGGGCAATTGTGCTTATTTGGGTGGGTTGGGACTTGATACGGCTTAGTTTAATGTCCTGCAGTGGATGAGAACTGAGGGGTGATTAATGTCTTAATTTCCTGTTATTAAAGACCACAGAGGGGACACAGGCTACAGATAGTCAACACTATAAATCTCAGCAAAATGAACCGTCAAATAATCGCTCATCAGAAATGAAATCTCCACACATTATACTGCTACGCACACACACACAAACACACACACACACACACACACACACACACACACACACACACACACACACACACACACACACACACCCATGCACGCACACACACACACCCATGCACGCACACACACACACACACACACACACACACACAAACACTTCGATATCACTCAAAGACAGGGTAATTACTACACAGAATTATAGTGCAGTTTATTGTATTTTGCCTCCTTGTGTCATCCATTTTACTGTACAGAATCACTTCAAAATAGCAAAAGTTAAAATTTGCACACCATGATCTACTATGCTGTTCTATCTTTTAAATCTCTCTCTCTCTCTCTCTCTCTCTCTCTCTCTCTCTCTCTCATGCTTGTAGAGAGAGAGAGAGAGAGAGAGAGAGAGAGAGAGAGAGAGAGAGAGAGAGAGAGAGAGAGAGAGAGTGTGTGAACTCTGCTCCTTTGTGCCGGGCTGTTGGAGGGAAAGGACTAATCACATACCCTGGATTGATTACAGTGATGATTAATAGGGTATATGGTTTTCATGAAGAGTTTGATTTATCACAGATTGTGGGGCTGAATAATTGTAATGGTGAGCACCCCCTCATATCTCTCATTGCACATGGATATCCAGTGCTTTACTTTGTTTCACTTCCCCTATGCAAAATATAAT
This sequence comes from Paramisgurnus dabryanus, assembly GCF_030506205.2. NCBI lineage: Eukaryota > Metazoa > Chordata > Actinopteri > Cypriniformes > Cobitidae > Paramisgurnus > Paramisgurnus dabryanus. The sequence continues at coordinate 36,674,279 of NC_133348.1, forward strand.
AGCCATGTTTTCTTTCATGGAAGTCTTAACAACACCAACCCACTCATTATAACAGATTTCCACATTACTTTTCTATTTTAATGGTCTGTGAAACAAGTATAGTTCCAGCCCATATTAACAATATTTGTTAAATCAATGTTTCTACGTTGGGCTGTTAAAGAGATTTGGGGATCAGATTAGCAGTTTGGACAAAATTGTTTGGACAAAAATATGTCAAGTGCAGGATGAGTCATTAATATTTTTGTCTGTTTACCGAGGAGACAAAGACTAAAGTATAAATTAGTATATCTGCCAAAAGTGATTAATGCCAATGTTTATAAATAAACTTAAAATAAGTACAAAAAAGGGGATCCAAGGCACTCTTTGTATTCCAAAAAAGTATACAAAGCCTGACTAAAAGCCGCGGTTGCTTTAACCCTTAATTTAAATTCATTCGGCTTTATTATGGTGTCAGAAGCTGTTTGTTTAATCAATTTTTTTGTTCTAACTTCACTCTTGGATGCTTTATTATGTCTGTGATCTGAGCAGCTTCAGGGTTCTCCATTCTTTTGAATAATTTTTTCCTTAAGATGAATATATCTACAGTCATAATGAAGACAATGGTGGTATTTACAGAAATAGCATGACAAAAACATAAAAACCAAAAATAATAAACAATAGAATTTCTGCTAGGGGGAGGGTCTCTTAATGAGGGACTGGAGAGCATCTTTTTCTTGTGGGGTCAGACTGTCAGCATATGCCTTGTAAGTCATTCAGTTGGAATGCACTCCCTATACTCCCCGAGTAATGCTTGTTGAGGGCTTCTCCTGTACTCTCCTGTTAGAAAAAAAACACTGGATATACACACAATAATACACACATGTACTGCAGCCTGCTAGCAAGGTGACAGTGCTTTAAAATTGTGTGCCTGTGTGCTATGTGTATGATGAAGGTCGGTACATTGTCATACTTTCCATATACCAATGCTAATGTGAAGCATGTCCTGCATGTATACACATATTCATGGATATACACGTATACAAGTGTGTGGATGTTCAAATATGTACATATTTTTTAGCAGCCACAAAGGACAGAAAGAGGAGAGAGTGAGGGGTTGTGCTTTCCTTGTCTTCCTGTCCTGACAGCGCTAATGATTTTCAGGACAGAAGAGGATGAGGTCTGACTCTCCATCAGGCCGGGTGTATGCTTGTTTCGGGGTGTGGGAGAAGAGGGGGTATCAGAAGAATTGGGTTTTTTGAGGATGCACACAAGCTCGGAATATGGTAACTCATTACAGTTTAAAACAGGCTGGGTGACAGCATGAATCAGTCAACATGCAGATCACCAGCTTACAGCTTCTCAGTACTGTAAACAAGGAGCAAAACACAAAGAAAATGAAGAAGTGAAAAAAGAGAGCGGGGAGGAAATGAAGCCGGAGTAACAAGAAATAATGTGCAACGGAAGAATTTCGCCTCGGGCATGGCGCGCTCAGCCAATGTCGGTATCATTAGCGTATTTATAATTCAAATGTATGCCTTTAATAATTCACGCGCGCTGCTTTTCAAAGAGGGGCGCGCGAGATTATGTACAGACTGATGAAAGGAAGGAACTTTCACATCTCCACTGAAAAGTAAATAAACTATCCTATCATCCAGTGCGCCTCTTTTGCTTTGGAACATTTTTTAACTATTTTAAAGTCTGTTTTAAATATTTTTAAGTGCTCTGCAATATGTTTATTTGACTTTTTGCGCATTTTTTTATATATATCGTGATCTTATTTTGCATGATAGGCTATCTTGTTGATCATGTATTTGTGCGTATTTATGTTTGTGATATTTAACCCTACTATACAGTAACTTGCATTTTAGGTTAATATAAAATTATTTTGATGTAAAAAGTTCCCGTGAGAGAACCAAACATTCTTATTTTAGACTTTTGCATGGTCGTTTTTGAAAAAAAAGATGTACCACTAGGTGGTGATAACATAAAACTGACAATGATTGTTGCGATTGAAGGACAGCTGCAGATTTACAGAAGACTCTGAATTAACTGAGGTAAATACTCTACTTAAATGCACTCATGATCATTTTTTTTTTTAGAAAAACAAATTCATTAAGAATGGAAAACCTGCAAATAAGTTGCAAACATTTTCGTTTTTGCTTGTTGATGTTGTTATTATTATTATTATTATTATTATTATTATTATTATTATTAGTAGTAGTAGTAGTAGTAGTAGTAGTAGTAGTAGTAGTTGTAGTACAGGGTTGAGTAGTACTAGTAGAAGTAGTAGTAGTATTTTAATGTTGAAATAATTAACATTATACGATTTATAAAGTATTTTACTTTATACTGTATTTTGATATTAAAGGCGACATTATAGTCGTAATGTAGTGGCTGAACACAAAATTAATAAAAAAGTTGTACTTCTTCAATGCATAAATTGAATTTTTATTTTGACGTTTGTAAGAATGACACGCCAACATGAGAGTTGTTTAGATTCTTAACAACACATACAAAACCTCTTGCGTTATTTTTCCTTTTGTTTAAAAAGATCACCGAGGATTCCGGCAGTCATAAGATGTCGGGATATCTAGGCAAGAATTATGTTTAATTTATCTTAAATAGTGAATTAAACTAAAACAATGAACGCTTACCTCTAGTACACATCAATTGAATAAATTAAATAAAACATTACACTATATTAAAGAGTTTAAAATGACTCTGGAACTCCGATTAGATTTGCCCAGAACTAACACTTATTGTTCATATCACTGTTTTATATATAAAATAAATGTAATGTTGTTTTTTAATTTTATTAAATAAATACATTTTTATTTCTTATTGCAATATTAAATCGGTTTATAGTTGTTTTATACAAACTCGCATTTAGGTCTAAAAATAACACGTGTAAGTAAATTAAATCCTTTGAAACTGGGTAAATTAAACTGGGAAACAAAATGTTAATCTTCCTTGTCAATCTCGTTGCCTCAGAAAGTGTAAATATGAAGGCAGGTTACGCAAAGCCATTTGTCATTTTCGCACAAAAGGTGGAAAAAGGTGGACAGAGGCAACACTGCAGGCTGATCGCAGAAAACATAAAAACATTGTTAATTTATTTCATACATTAACATTTATTTTTAACAAAAAATATAAAATAACTGCATGAAAAATAATTAAAATTCAAACGAATTTAGACAGTTTGAACAAAATGCTGCTTGATTAAATGATGTATACTGTAGTGGGGAAATTTGTTTGTGAGGAAAACATACAAATTCAAGAGACAAAATTATTTCCCTAATTTTTTTTTGGCACAAAGTTAGTTAAACAACAAAGTAATTAAATTCTAAAGTATGTATTTAAGGGCTTCACTGTCGAGAAGCTCAGCAATTTGTTAAAATAAGGGTCAATTCCTACTCAGTGATCCACTGAATTTAGCACTTTTAAAAATAAAGACACTCCACCCCTAGTTACAAAACGCAGAAGATGGTACAGTGCGTCACCCTGCGCATATCCAATGTGAACAGTCGCTGGCTGCTCGTGGTCATTGCTCTCTTCTTTCTCGTGCTTTACGTAGAGGTGTCGGACTGGTAACACCCACCACGTTTCCCAGGCTCAGTCATCATCAGGCGATCAGTCTCTTGAAGAGGAACCTGCTTCGATCATCAACAAAATTCCAGCGTGGGTCGCAAAGTGGGACCATGAGATAGATAGTTGTTTTTCTTTCAGCTGACACACAGCTCTACACTGATAGCCTATCATGATAAACACGAACATACGAGAATATGGATTTTTATTTCTGATTTAAAGAAGTCTGCGCCGGGTATATTGCATTAGGCGATCATAAAGACAGTTTTAGATATTTGTATATGTGTCTTCCTATTTGTTGAGTATTCGTTAAAGCGTATTTGGCAATACGGTTTAATTAATTTAAAAGAAGTTAAAAAGAAAAAAACCACAGGACATGGTCTACCATCTCAACGGATTGCGAACAGCACAGTGCTCTTAAACTGGATGCATAAAAGGAGTTAAATCAAACAAATTGTTTCTTTGCGGGACAATAACACTATTTGCACTTAACATCAACAAAAGCTTGATGGCTCAACGGGTACGTTCCTTTACAAATCATTCGCGTTACTGTACATGACAACTAAATATATTCAAAGTTTACATTGATTTTAAATATTTGTATTTTGATATCTAATATTGGGCAAACCACATGTTTATCTACGACATGTGTTTAATTGATGCAGTACGAGGACCTTGCCCACTATGGTGGCGGTATGGACGGAGTCGGGGTTCCGGCGTCGATGTACGGGGACCCACACGCTCCACGGCCCCTGCCGCAAGTTCACCACTTAAACCACGGGCCACCGCCACATACCACTCAGCATTATGGGGCCCATGCACCACACAGTATCATGCCCAGCAACATTGGCTCAGCTGTCAACGACGCACTTAAAAGAGACAAGGACCAGATTTATGGGTAGGCTGCTTTGCTATGTACATAGTCTACAGTATACCATCACATTAACCAGAATTAGAATGGAACGTATGTTTGTTGACACACCATTTACTAATATAGTTAAACAATGGGCTTTTTTAAACCTAGCTTTTAAATATTATGAATGCTGTTTTCTTTAATTAGGCTATGCTAACTATTATAATACATGAAACTTTTTTGCTTTCAGTCACTTTCAGACCCACCTGCATAGTTTAACAATTGTGTGACTGTCAGGGCTATGAAAGTGAAACTAAAATAAAATAATGTCGTCAACATTAATGTCCAGTCAGTGGTAGCCTATAATGTGTTTTTTTTACATCATGTGCGCATTTATGAAAATCATTTGCATGTATTTTTAAGGCACCCGTTATTTCCCCTTCTGGCGCTGGTTTTTGAGAAGTGTGAGCTCGCCACATGCACGCCGAGAGAGCCCGGGGTCGCTGGAGGAGATGTGTGCTCATCTGATTCTTTTAACGAGGACATCGCTGTGTTTGCAAAACAGGTAACAGATCAGCAAATATCAATAATTACTTTATATGATTTTTTACCGGTTAGCTGCACTCAATTAGGGTATTTAAAATTAAATTGGTTAAATAATACTAGTGTTAACTGCTTCACATTTTTGTAAAAGCAAAACTTAAATGTTGTCATTGACTAATATTTGTCGAAGCTGCCATTGTTTTATAATTTTGTCATCAAAAATTTATCCTATAGATACGCGCAGAGAAGCCGCTATTTTCCTCTAATCCAGAGCTGGACAATTTGGTGAGTGTAAAATGTTATTTGATAAATCTCGCAGAGTTTGTCTGCACGTCAGCTTCTAAGCTCTGCAGGAGGATCTTTGTGGGAATTAAAGGACGCTTTAGTGATTATGAGTCCGCGTGTGATCAGAAGGCGTGGGGGTCTTTGCCTGGGGCACCCTTAAAGCATCTACTCTGGAGAAACTTCTGCTATTGTAATAACATGACATAATGTAAAAATTGTTAAAAAAAATTCAGTAACTGGTGATTATAATAATAATTAGCCTGTCCCTTTTAAATGAAAGAAACATAATAGTTACAACAATATTAATAGTTATTACTGCAATAGTATTATTAGATTTTATTGAAAATATTATTGTCATTATTGTTATACTTGTTATTAATGTGAATGTTAATTTTTTTTTCATATGTATTTTTTCTAGATGATACAATCAATACAAGTATTACGATTCCATCTTTTAGAACTTGAAAAGGTATGTTTTTTATGGTTTTGTACAAAAGTAGTTTTATGTCGCTATATTGTAGGTTTTGTATTGGTTTAGTATTTTTTGTTTTGTTTTTGTTTATTCAGGTACACGAGCTTTGCGACAACTTCTGTCATCGGTATATAAGCTGTTTGAAAGGGAAAATGCCTATAGACCTGGTAATTGATGAACGGGATGGATGCAAGTCAGACTTCGATGACCTCTCAGGATCCTCGACAAATCTTGCAGATCACGTGAGTTTTAATTGCCCGCCTGTTACATCATAATATGAGTCGCAATTTGATTGACAAACGGCTTTGCTTTTACTTTCCATGCAGCACAGGCTGCTGTGCCACTGATTTTCCTCCAAAATTCAAGCCACGTTTTATAATTTGGGTTAATCAAAATATTGATCAGAGAAAATTTACTGCATTAAATTATAGGTTTGCATCACCTGCAAAAATATTGAGGTTTAAAGAAATATGGATTCTGTAAAACTATCTGGTGAAATTTATTGACCATATAAATATTCTTTGTTTCCTGGGTGTTTCTACCTCACAGTGTTTGTATTGTATGATTTGTGCATGTCCCTAGTCTTTTTTCTTGGCTTCCTGTATTATACATCTTCACAATTATTATAGTCATAAAAAACAAAGAGAGCGAGAAAGAATAATACAGTTACATATGCTAATTTATTTAAACAATGTTATTTGAATTTATTTGTCTATGCTCTTATATGGTTAAGGCATTGCCCTAGGACATACCTTATTTTAAAAGAGATATGATAGTGATGATCGTGCTCGTGATGTTGGGTGCAGGTGTTGTTAAGGGTCAGAGTTTTCCCCCATTGTCCACCCCTTTGTAGCCTTAATGATCAGTGTTACATTTGCACGTGAATGCGCTATTGTCTTTGAACTGATTGTATTGTTATTGTCAGGCAGGAGGGGAGTTTTTTTTTCACTCAGGACCAACAGTGTGTTCTTTACATTATGCTTCCTATTATCTAAGAACCACCGCTTTGCCACAGGAACAAAAACAGAAAATTAAGAGGAATATAACTTTAAACTTTTCTTAAATTGTTTTAAGGGAAGTACTGTACAAAGGAAAGAGTTTGCCATGTTGTATAGTATAGTATGGTATAGTATAGTGTAGTATAGATGACTCTCTCAATGGATTGCTGTAAATTGATTTGAACATTAGAAGGTGAGGTGAGGTCTAACCACCATACCTTAACTTGGCCAGCTGAATTTTTTTGTACACTTGAAAATTACTTTAATATTTTACTGATGTTCCTGTAATATCTTATTGATTTACAAGTGTTTGCCATGTGACACAAATTTGAAGTAGGTGATGGAAGAAGACAGTATCCTTCAAGAATGTTATTAACGGCACACATAAAAACACACAAACCCACAGACTGCTTTTGTGTGTCCTAATGAGAAAACAGTGAAGAGTCTTATTCACACAACTTTATTGTTGTAGGGGCTTATTCTGGGCTTCCCTATAGAGCTCTTCAGTTGTTCACCATCAGGCAAACAGCTGACGCTAAGGGTCTGAAGAGGAACGGCTGCTGTTTGCCTTCACGTTGAGCCTGTTTATACTTTACATCCAGTTCTAGTTAAAAGGGAAACGCCACTGGTTTCTTGTGCCCATTTACTGTCAGACATTGGAAGAAGCAGTAACTTTGGTCTTATCTACGTTTGTTTCAGTTGATTGTTTATTACTAATTTGGCAGAGGATTTTCTTAGCACGTACAAAATGGTATCTAGACGTTTTACAAAATATACGTTTTGGTGGTGTTATGTGCCGTTATCGTTACTAATGTGGCCTATTTTTTTTCTTCGATACCTGTACCTGCTGTGTGATGTGAACACCTAAACCTCAGAATCCAGCATCCTGGAGAGACATGGATGATGCTCACTCCACGCCTTCAGTCGGCACCCCAGGACCCTCCAGTGGGGGACATGCTTCTCAGAGTGGAGACAACAGCAGTGAACTAGGTAGGAAGATTTTACTTTTACTAGTTGTACTATTACTGTTATTAAATTTTACTATTATAATATGCTTAGTTAAAAAGGCACCAGTTTATGCCATTATCTTAATTTTGTATTATTTGAATTTGAGACCTGAGTTTTTAAATAAAAATGTTATGCTGTGAAACTTATAATTGTTTAAGATATCATTTTCATTCTGGTTTATTGTTTGCAACTAATGGATTAACTATTATGCAGCACAATGGAAGGATGTTCTACAAGACAACATAAACTGAATTCAGTGACCATATTCTAATTCAGAATCACAATTCCAGTGATCTTGCCATATTGCATCATTGTAACAGCATGGAATCTCAAAGACAAAAAAGTATCTAAACACCCAATGTTTGGCAAAACAGCAATGCCAATAGTGTTTTTGCATTGGTACTTTGTCTGCACTAGAGAAAGGCATCAAGGTGGTGGCATTTTTACCAACACCAGGCTTTTTTTAAACAACAGTTGGGGGACATCCAAAGACCACGGCCTTTTGACCCCACAGAGTCTGCATTGAAGAAGGGGAAGAGAAATGACCCCTGCTGGCCTGAGGGACAGAACACTTTAAATACTTGTCACAATGGAGGGGTGATATCTGGGGTGATCAGAGGCTAAGACTGGGTTGGGATCAGGGGCATACCTCTTGCACCTCCAGGAATCACTTTGGTTTGCTGTTCCTGCCTTTATCATTTAAGAGATGAGTAAAGCAAACACCTTTTCCATTACAAGAGAATGAGATTACTGGACCTCTTCAAAGTCCCTGTCTCTTGTATGGGGGGGGGGGGGGCTTTGTTGCTGGTACATCAGTAGAAGTTCCTGCTGTTGAGCAACCTCATGTCTTCACATAAGGTTATTGGGTCAGGAAAACGAAGAGAGTGAGCGAAGCTCTCAAAGACCCACGTTTGTTGCTGCGTCTATTGTATATAACTGCTGATTCACCCGTGAAGTGTTTTTAATAGTGTGTGTGTGTGTGTGTGTGTGTGTGTGTGTGTGTGTGTGTGTGTGTGTGTGTGTGTGTGTGTGTGTGTGTGTGTGTGTGTGATCAGGGGTTTTTACCCAGCTATCCTAAACGTGTGTTTTGGTGGGAATGCTGAGCCTAGGAATGTCCATCACAAAGGCCAAATAGAGAACAAAGGGAAGCTGCAGGACATTCCAGCCCAATGTTCACCTCTATGGCTACTGAAAGACAGAGGCTAAGACAGGATGTTTACATTTATATCTAAACCTTCAGTGAAGGTTAAATCCCAGCATGATGTTTTACATGAGCATAGTGGACCAACAACAAGTGTCTAGAACTGATGTCTCTGGGTAACATGACATATCCAATATAAGCCATTGCTTACTGTCAATACCAACTATGTACCAATCCCATGGTCCTTCAGATCATAGCATGACCACAAGGGACAAGAGGCATCTAATCAATATGCTTTAAGCGAAACGATTAGCGAAAAAAGATCATTTGTGTTGGTCAAGTATGTTTAGTAATTATCCAGTCTGTTGCGTCCGGTAGTCAGAATTATGCCCTCCTTGGAGAACTATAGTAAGTGATAGATTGAGGTCATAGTGAGCTCATTAAGCAAGCAAATAGGATTTATTCTGTGATGCATGTGGGGTGGCAGTCATCAGACCCGGCTAGTTTGGGCTAAGCCCCTTTGTCTCCAGGACATTTATCTATATCAAGTTCACCTAATTATTGGCATCAGGAGAACACTCAGCATTTTCGTTTCAGACCTTGTCATCTTTCAGATGGTGAAGGTATCTGATGTGACATGCTTTCCATCAAGGTTGGACTGCAGAATTGTGGGAAATGGGTACAACCAAACTTAACATAAAAGTTGCTATTTGGTTGTTATTTTTAATCGCTTCATTCTTTTTATTTCCTGAAAGTAAAAACCAAAGACTAGAGGCCTCTTCTCAATGCCTTAGGGTGATGTTTTTTTCCTTAACAGCCTCAGGGCATACTCCAGCCTTCTTCTTGGCTGCTGTGGCCCCCCTCTGCGCAAAGCGTGCAGACTCTGAGCTGGGAAGTGAGGTAGGGCTCGTGAAGCTGCAGAGAGCAAAAAAGAGTACAGTCACTCAGGCAGCATGGGCCAAGTTGCCAGGGAACCGTCAGAAGCGATTAGCGTCGGGTTGGATCAGCCCTGCGGCCTTCGTTTTCTAGAACAGGAGGAGAAAGAGAGGCATGGCATGGGGGGCTGTTTAGGTCCTTCCTTGGATGTGGGTTGTTTTAGTCCTTTCTTAGAAGATCTTGGCTCATCTATTTATCATTTTTACTTTTTCTAGCATATTCCCATTTTTCTGTTTATTTTAGTCTATGTTACAATTATTTTCATATTTTTTTCTTCTGTATTATTCTTTAACAAAAAACTTTTTCATACCTACCAGAAAATACTTTTTACATCTTTACAACCCTTTACAACAAGTTTTATTTTTTTTAAAACACACCCTGAACATGCAAACTACAAAACTAAGAGTAAGAGAAATAACCGTCTTGCACCAACTGAAAGCGTGAGACCTGCTTATGGCTTGCATTTTGATCACAGCATCAGTCTGCTAAAGTCCATCTACAACTCCTTGTCTTATATTTAAATGTCATTATTCATTAACTGAAATATTAATGCATGAATATGCTGCATACAGTCGCCTTTGATTGATGCATCCTTAAAAACAAGGAGACACAGCAGGGCCAATCTTAAAAAAAGTAGGGTTGCTGTCCCGCCTCTGGGGAGGAGTCCCTCAGATACATTATTCACACACCCTCCGGGCAGGCTTTCAAGGCATCTCTACCCTCAGGGCAAGAAAAATAAGCATGATGGTTAAAAGTAAATCATCTTGCCTGATGCACAGTTAATGGAAGAGGGAAAGAGGGATGGAAAGAAAGGAAAAGAAAATAGTGTGGGGAGGGAGACGGAAACCTTAGTTTAAATGTAACCTCCTGTATTGGATGAAAAAAATTCATTCTGATTTTATTACAAAGCTCATAGTTCAAAATGCAGAACAGAGAAAATCATAGAATTATTTTTGTCGTTTAACTCTGTTTAGCATTTCAAACTGTTCCCTTAAAAATAGAATCCATAAAGAGAATAACATCAATTATCAAGACTGATTATGTTTGGGATCCTGTGGCTATCCAAATGCTTTAACAACTAGTTATTCAGTTATGTTAGTTGCAGTTATCACTCCCATAAACAGCCAAACTATTGTGTACTGAGTATTAGCATGAAGAAGAGATTGAAATCTGTATTGTTACTGCATTATGTACATAGTCACTAACACAATAACACCTTGCACTGGCCACAGTAGAATTTGTATATAAACAGAAAATTTATAGGAATGTATGTACTTTTCACACACTGTTAGCAAGTAACTAGTATTCTTAAGTTAAATATAGCAATAACTAGCAAAGTTATTCAGATGAGCTTTGCTTTATGTTTTTCCCAAGCTATATTCTGCTGCTCAGATGAAGATCATATATTCTCTTTACAGTGCCAGGTCTCCATTCCCCATTCAGACATGGAGCTTGGACATTCATTACTTCATGTCAAAGACAGAACTTACATTGAATTAATAGCACTGGGGTCGGTGCAATGCTTGAGATCTCTAACAATGAGACAGAGAGAGAGGGATAAGACATAAATAGAGGGAGGGATGGCCCTCCGTCTCACTCTGTTTATTAGCATCTCCTCTCACTGCATGGATACTCCTGTTTGCTTGGTCCTTGTGTTATTGTTGCCAATCAAAACAAGCCCCACGTTGCTCTATCGCGATGTGTTTGTGAGTGACACTGGTGATGTGCATGATCATCTATGCTGTGCTGAAGATGGTACTTTATCTCATTAAAGTAAATTTGATCTTTCTCTGCTTTTCCTCCTGTTCTGTTACACCCTCTCACCCCCATGCTGTTGCTTATCAGGGGATGGTTTGGATAACAGTTTGGCATCTCCAGGCACAGGGGATGAAGATGACCAGGACAAAAAGCGGCAGAAAAAGAGAGGAATCTTCCCAAAAGTGGCAACCAATATTATGCGGGCATGGCTTTTCCAGCATCTCACAGTAAGACATTTTCAACTGATCCCAGTAGTATCAAAAGTCTTCGAAAATTGGGCTGCCATGTCTTAGCTTAGAATCCAAGTGTAACTGTGCTGACCTGGGTCTGATGAGTCTTTTTGTTAATCAGCTCAGCTGCCTGATCCAAACTGCATTAAAACTAGCAGGATGTGTTATTATGTTTCTTAATTCACCCATCAAATTAAAAAAAACTGAAACTGTTCATTTTAAAGCAAGTATATACACCAAAACATGCATAATTTGTGATATTTATGACTCCCTCAATTCTCGGCACATTGTGAAAATTCCTAAATTCCCACCATTCTCTTCCATCTTCCTGTTTTCCATTCTTTTTCTGAATTCCTGCACTTTCTAAGGGCTACACAGGTCCTGTACACATAGTAATCCTTTCCCTTTTACCCACCTTTAGAGTTTAGGGATAAAAAGGGAGAGCCTAATTGAATTATCCTCTCTCTATTCCCAGCTCCTTTTCAGACCGATTTGTGAAGCAAAAGTGTTTCCCATTGCAGAATGTGTCCTCTGACAAAAACAGTGTTAAAGGGGACTTTGGCCTTTGAATGGCCCCATTGCAACACCCAGGCGATCATGCATTCATTTGGGGTTGGGGATGAATGAAAGCTGCAGGATTACATTTTGTCGGTTTTTTACTTTGAGCCAGTGTGCAACATTTTAGACTGGGGGTTCTTACATATGGCCAAAGCCTCCACCTTTTGTGAACTATTCAGAGGTCTATGATAAAGAGCCCCTGTGCTGCCAATCTTAAAGAAAGGTGGAACATTAAGATTCAGTTGAACATTACAGTTATAACTGTTAGATTCACTGGAACAAGACACAGGGATCTCAATTGGCATGCTAATCAAGACAAAGAGGGGGCTTCTTTATAAACATAAGTGTAATTAATGCAAATATGACTGATTCCTAGAAACCAAAGCACTTAGAGATGCTTAAAAAATGTCAGACATCTTTATCATTAACCTGTTTTGAAAATGTAGATGAACACCTGTTATCCTCAAACAGCTCTTAAAAATGTATCTAAATTAGCTTAACTGCAAACAATCACGGTTAAACTGAAGCTAACATTTTCTGATAAGGCTTTAAAGATGGACCCCAGATCACAGCACAGATTTGACTATCCCTAGGGTGTGTAGAAAGGGGTGGGGTTTACAGTAATTTATCAGCAGAATGACAGCTAGCAAGCCAGGAGGTACTGTCAGCAGCATCATCATGGTGTTCGTTAGAAAGTCAGAGAGAGAGAGAGACATATAACAGGACTCATCCTGCACCAGAAGGTGGGGCCACGACAGTGCCAAAATTGGTGTACACCCACGACCTTCTTCTGTCTATACATTCACCCCTGCTTGCCATCTGCTGCCCTCCCTCTGCACTCACAGTGAGAGCAAAAGGACCAGGGGCCAAGGGCCACCAATGGCCAATCCCTATTCAACCCTAAACAAAACTATCCATTGTCTCTCTTTCACAACCACTTGATCATTTGTCAAGTAATGTCAAATAATGTCAAACAAAACCATGAGCACTCAGCCAATAACACGGAAAACACAGGAAAAATTCTCAAACTTAGTAATACAATATGGGAAGTCTGTTAGACATGATATAATTTTCTGAAAGACTTGGATTCCATAGTTCTTTCACAGACTGTTTTTTTTATGTACTTAGTCATTTAAAAACGCATTCAGAGAAAAAAAAATAGAAAACATTGATTCCCTTTTTAAATGGAGACTGCCATGACATAAATATATGACATTTAAATGTTATCACTGAATAAATCCTGACACTCATCTTTTCATTTTCAGCACCCATATCCATCTGAAGAGCAGAAGAAGCAGCTAGCACAGGACACAGGACTTACCATCTTACAAGTGAATAACTGGTGAGTAACCTTAACCTTTGACTTTTGATTTGAGTCATTTGTCTGACCCCTCTGCATTCAGAAGGGTTAGGGGTCTCTGTATCATTTCCATTTCAAGCCCAGTGATCCTGATTTCTGACACTTTTATTAGATTGTTCATGCCCCAACAAGACAAGTAAAAACAAGAATAGCGGCAATGATTAGGTTGTGAAATGTTTTAGTCGTGTATTAACAATATTGTTTGATAATAAGATTACAATAAATTTTAGCCATGTTAAATGTAACCCTAATTTTTTGGATATCATAATGCCAAACACGTCTAATCTGCATTAGGCCTACTTTTAGACAGGCAACTCTCATGTGCATTTGTTAAATTATCTAGGCTATATATATATAATCTATAAAGTCTGTCCTTAATGCATTTTTGCGCTCTTGGGAAGCAATTACTTACCGAATTTCAAATGTTTTTCTTCACTTTTACAACATTATAATTTACATTTGTATGTACAATGTCTAATATCGGTTTGATTTACTTAATCACATACTGTCAAAATAATTGTTTAGTTGTCTGTCACTGAATTACTTAAAAAGAGCTGATTAACTTTTTAAATCATTTAAAAGCATGACATACTTAATGTAAATCTGCAATCAGAGGTCACGTTAACAAAAAATCTTCCATCTTTGACGGATGTTTTTGAGCTGTGATGGAAAATCCAAAAGCCATCCGTCAAATTTGACAGATTACACTAAGGGTAGGCGAATGTATTGTATCTTGTAGATCTTGTAGACTTAATTCCCAGCCCTCTCCAGTTGGTGGCAAGTACGCGTTGTACGCGGCGTTGTGGCAGTTCTGCCAGGTAGCAATTAGTAAGCACAGGTCTCAAAACTCTCTCGCGATACTTTTATGTCATACACTGGTAGATATGCGCAGTGCTGCTGAAGTTTGACACCCTGCACTGTGATAGAAGAGCGCGAAAACAGCCTCCAGAAGAAAATTAAAACTGCCTCAAGAAGTCGCCTGCCGAGGTAGGCCTACTAAAGACACGAAAATAGAGTCTGCATGAGTTTTTACATGTTTGTTCATATCGCAGATATTTCGACTCATCTGTTTTCTTTATATTTGCCTGTTCAGGCACAAGGTCTCATGTTTTACCGCCTCCGCTTATTGTGGAAAAAAGCATGTAATGTTGAACATGTAATGTGATGCACAGTCACTGTTCTGGTCACAAATTGAAACACATGTTTTAACTGATATGCTCGTCTTGTAAATTGTTAAAATTGTAACATTTTAAGTTGTTAAATGTTAACGATACAATAACAAAATTATTTTCATTGGATAATATCTGATTATGAAGGAATTTATGACCCTGTCCAGACAATGAATAAAGTCTAACGCAACCTCTGTCTGCAGTTCTAATTTTATTTAAAAATTTAAATAAAATATAAATTATTATTATTATTATTATTTTCTTTGTATATATACAAAAAGTATTTACAAACTTTTGGCAGAGATCTATTGTCTGTGAGCAGTAGGCCTACAACAAAGCAAGTAGGGGAATTTTCTATCACTCTTTTATGGACTGTTCAAACTTATGGATAAGTCTAAATACTGTAGCATCTTAAAACAGTTAGGTTAAGCATTCCCTGCGGCTATGGGACCAATGTTATATCAATTAAATATTTATTGAGCAATGATCCTTTTATTTGATGCTTTATTATATTGCAGCAAGATACATATCTTTAGCTTTGGAGTGATTAAAGCAAGTCTTTAAAATAGAGGTTTACTTTGGAGTGATGTGGATTTTTTTAAATGTGTTTTACAATGATTCTCCCTTAAAATATTTCTCAGAAGTAATTTGTTAAAGGTGTTCAATTATATTTTTTAATAAAGCATCTGCTTGTTTACATCATAAATTACAGTATTTCTTCTGTCTAGCACTAAAACAGTGCATTACATTTTTTGTGGACTCTTGACGGGTCCATTAACCCAATGGCCCGGGAGAAATCGCAATGCATTAATGAATATTTCACAGTAAATCAATGCAAAAAGCTCATAACAGTAAAAGTCCTAAGTGTTAAAATAACAGTAAAATATACTGTGTGCAGTCAGTAATATAAATAGATTTAGTAAATGTGTTGTCTTTTTTCTGTTTGATAGGTTTATCAATGCTCGAAGAAGAATTGTGCAACCCATGATTGATCAGTCAAACAGAGCAGGCAAGGATCTATTTCCTGTCACATCTCCCCAGTTATTCCAAACAGCCTGTGCAAAGTTAACCGTACATATTTCACATACATAATGCATTTGTTTTCATTTTTAGTGAGTCAAGGAACCGCTTACAGTCCTGATGGTCAACCTATGGGCGGCTTTGTTTTAGATGGCCAACAGCACATGGGTCTTCGGCCTGGTGGTAAGTGATGCATAAATAATAAAAATTACTCCTCACATTAGTCAAATTCAGTGTGACGTTATTGTGTTATAAAATCTGCTTAACATTTGCATGTGTTTTATTGTTTTTTAATTTTGTTTCTCTATGACACAGGTCCCATGGGAGGTATGGGTATGAACATGAGCATGGATGGACAGTGGCACTACATGTAAACTTCTACATTCTGAAAACAAATGTAAGGATAGTTGTTATTTAAAATAGCCATTTTCTATCTCTCTTCCTGCATTTGAGATCTTATTAGGGTGGCAATTCTCCTTCCAACAACCAACCCCACCCCCCCTTGCGTGCACACACACACACACACACACACACACACACACACACACACACACACACACACACACACACACACACACACACACACACACATACACCTTAAATCCCAGGCTCCATCTCTGCTTGCCTGTCTCTGACAGTCCACAAATCAAGACATATCACTCGCCGCGGGCGGCCTGGCATGGAGAATTTTATTTAATACCCACACTGTTCTGCCCAATGAGCCCCTCCATAATGACACTTACCTTGATTAATAGAGCTCTTTATATGTAAATAGGCACCGCATCCAGTTTTCCATTCACAGCCCCTTCCTATCATATAACAACCTTAGCCTCTGCTAATGAAGGAAGAGCAGAGGGGAGGTGAGCCTGGGCTAACACCCCCCACCGAAACCACAGACACATAGAGATATCATGAGCTCTGGCTTGCAGGTGCCAGATACATGCAGACCAAATAATTTCCAGACTATTTAATCGTACCTTTTAATTGAATCATCACCGAGTCGTTAACTGTAATTGTGTCATTTAGAGGAATGTTTCCAGTTTTTAATTTTTCCTGGTTAAACACCATATGCTGGTGGATCATTGGGATCATTATGCAGATCTGTTTGCCTGTTATGTGTGAAGGTTTAGGCATAAATCGGAGAGAGTCATGATCTTAGAGGCAGATTTATATTTGCGTTCTAAGCAATTGATCTCAGCATAATGTACTATTTATTTTTAATTTTTCAAACTAAGTATATAGATGTGTGTAAATTAATTTCTCTTTATCTGTTTTTTTTTTTGACAGTGTTATAGGTTTTTATGGTGACCTAAGGCATGAGGAACGAGTGAGTCAATTTGACATTTTTCAAATCTGATCACATCCCTGTCAAACAGCAAATACCTTCTCTATTTATGGGAACTCAAACCTCATCAAACTGGCCATTATAAACCCAACCAAACTACTGTGCAAAAGAGGACCAGCAAAAAAAAAAAAAAAAAAACAGACAAACCTGAAGCATTTTTGTCAAAAGAAAGACTTTTGCAACTGGGATACTGATTATTTCTTTTTTAAATTATTTATTTATTCTTGTTACTCTCAAGAAGCACAGGGACCAGAACATTTGTGCACTTTGGCTCAACTCTAGAGTGGCTGCCCCAGAAAATATTTTGTTCATATCTGCTCATTTACAGCAAGTGCACACCCTCATATTAAATGTATTTGTCCTCCTAAATACACAGAAGTGAAATATATTAAAAATGTAATGTTCACCAAGAAATGAGTGTATAACTTTTTTTGAAAAAAATTGTTCAATGTTTGGACTGGTATTGACTAGTTTTAGACTTTCACTTTTATTCTAAATATTAAATACTGAGAAATGAAACAGTTGACACAAATTCCAGTACCTGAAATCACAAATCCAGTACCTGAAGTATTTTTCAGGTGGAAGGATAGTATCATTGAGGAAATTTATTGTTAATTTTATATGTTGAATTGGGATAATTCTCTTGTAAAGTATGTCTGGAGGATTAGATATGTTTCATTGTACATAATTGTGTACATTTTATTTGTAAAACACATCATTGTAAAATCGGCATTCGGTCCAGATCTGTTAAGAAATAAGATGGGATATTGTACATTTTTTCTCACTCCTAGTTTTCTCTACGGAAATGTCAAAGTTTGCTGAATGTGATTTACTGATAAGTTAAATCAATCCTCTTGTGCAGTCATTTTCCTTTTAGAAGTGTTTTAAAAGCAGCTCTTCAATATTTCTACACAATCAAATGTTGAATTCTTGTAATAAAGACTTAATTTTCAAAATGTTAAATCTCTTGATTTTAATGCTGTCATGTCTTTTTTCTGGTATGCAGAATGTGTATCAGTGTGTAGGTTTGGTGCAAAATCAAATATTGTATTTACATTTAATTTGTAATTCAATACTTTGTGAGGAAAAAAGAGAACGAAACAGTTATTTCAAAGTTATATGTAAATATCACGGAGATACATTAAAAATTTTTGAACATACGAACTATAACACCAATTGTAATAGCACATAATTTATATATAACTGAAAGCATCATGAGTAGGTGGGGAAATTATATCATTAGCGCATGAAGTATTCTCTCTAAAATCGACTAAGATTTGTTTGGAGGTATCTTTTAAATGTTGAAGCTATTATGTGAAGAAATAAATCACATATTTTTTATCATTCGATGGGCTCTCCCACACATAATTTCTCAGAAACAGCCAAACCCTGCACACTTATTCATCTCGAGGATATCTTTTAAACGTAATTTTGCGCTGACATTTTAAATGGTTTTCTTATGCTGTTTGATATCGTAGCTAAGACTACTCCTCCAGACATTTCCCTGACTATTTCAGCCTAGCTGTAGTTTGTTTCTGTAGCCTGCAGTAGTGTGAAAACGGTGTACTTTCGTGGTCATTTATCAATGTCAGCGGCGTAACGATCTCTACTGCAGTATTGATGAGGAGAATTACATTGGCGCTGGAGGATAACCCATATTAGGCACACGCGCACACACACACACAAAGAAAAAACTTGCAATAACGGGAGGGCTAATGCCACTGAATTTAATATATTTTTGCCATTATAAAATTATTTTAATTGGAATTTCTTTTTAGCTTTTGCTTTCTTTTCCTTTATTTGTTTTAAATAAAATGAGGCCACGATAATCTCAAAATTCATTCAAGAAAGCATGAAATAATGTTTGTAGGTCTATAACAATTTTATGATATGACAAATAATATATAATAATAACAACATGTGGGCGTGTATACATTTGGCGACTGGGTGGGTATTATAAAATGAGTGGCTATTAAATTTTTTTGTGGAGTTTAAAATGTTAAGTGGGTAAAATGTCTTTCGAAGATATTTCATACTAAGATAATGTAGTATAAATATTGCTTAATATTAATATGCTTTGTGCTTCTTTAACATATAAAAATTCTAATACCGAAATGACATTTATTTTTTTAAGATCTTTTGTTATCTTTACCAGGGACAATGTTGAAACAAATAACTCAAATGGTAATTTAAGATGTCTTGGTCAGCGATAAATTCGTTGTGAAAGCTGCCGGAAACAAAAGCATAACCACATTAAATATGGGTTGTCTTTTCCAACACTGTGGAACATGGAGTTAGGAAAAACGAAATAATAATTTAACCTTCATAGTATTTTCCTTTCGTTCTTAACCAACATTTTGTATTAGCTTTTACTGCGACGAAAAACGATTCTAATTCTGTGCGACCCTGTATAAGAACGTGACCCTGCCTATGAAAACTCAATTTGAGTAAAAAAAATATTGTAATTTAGCCTACTGTTTCTACATAGAATGTTCTTTACAGTAATTTTATCAAAATATAACCTTTATATATTTAATACCAAGAACATGTCAAAATTTCAAATGTGAAATTAATGTTTTCATGCTCATTATCTCATAATTAGTTCATAAGACTTCAGTCTGTATTTCACAGCTTTAATGTAATCAAATATTCAGTTGTTTTAATATATAATTCAAAAGTTTACGGTGTTTGTTAATAATATTAAAATAAAATAATTTAAATAAGTATTGGGGAAAATTCACTACGAGCCTGTGCGATTCTTATATGTTATTTTGACGTTTCATGACGTTATTTTATTTGAACTTAATATTTTCTTTGCGTTCATATTGGGAAAATTTTATGTTATGTCCTCTGTAGCTCGATTCCCGCACAGTTTCGGATCCATATTCTTTTGCATCAACTGAAGTAAAGGGAATAAGGTTCAACGAAAACGATGCTCCCTAGTGGTGTGTGATGAAACCATATGATACCAACAATGACTGGTGCAACTTTTTAAACTAGTACAGATAATTACTATTATGTAAGTATGATTAAAAAAAAACTGTTTGTCAACAGGGTAGCATTTAGTTCTGGGCAACTCTTATTATTTCAAAATTCTTTTACTTTTAGTGCTGTTAACTTCAGTCAAAGGCCAGTCCAGCCAGCCCGCTAAATCCAACTTGTCAAGCAATATTTCTAATGTGTATATCTCCATTCTCTGGGTTTTTCTGAGTGGTCATGTTGAGAATATGGTCCGCGTGGGGAGATGGTTAAAGGACAGTCAGAGGCAGAGGGCTTGGTTTTTTAAAATTGAGGCCAAAAGGAAATAAGGAGGGGGGCCTCTCCTTGGCTTTATTTACATCAGTGCGTGTGCCAAGAGGTCAGAGGTTAAAGTTGAGAATGAGGCCAGGAGAAGAGCTATCTTGCACCTAACACTGATTGTTTCACATGCCTGGAGTTCTGTTCATTCTCTTTTTTTCAAGTCTTAGAAAGTTGATTAACAATAAACAGCTGCAATCAAAAGGGTTCAATCAGGAAAACAAAGTAATATTTGCTGAATAAGGGGTGTCAACATAAACTGGTAACAAATTACTGAATAATAGCATTTTGTAATTAATAGTATAATTTATATTGGTAATTTTCGGTGTCCACCAAAGCTCATTTCAATTCAATAAAGTCAAGCATGCCATTTAGTGAAGTGTTTTGCTGGTAATAAAAATGTCAGCTTTAGGATAACGCATTACAAAAGGTCCCCAGCTATGGAGCTGAACATTTTTCCATTTTATTAAGATCAGAAAGAATTAAATTCAGACAGTCATGCCGGACAGTAGACCTCAACCTTTGGCCAGATACAAAAGAATTAAAGTGACACATGTCTGTTCAGATTTTTCACCTGACAACTTTATTTCCACGTTTGCCTCTTTAATCTGACACCATCACACTGTAGTTACGGTTTCACATTTAATTCAAGAATTCTTATTATGATTTAGAGATCATAACATGAAAGTAAGTTGTCCTGTAGAAATGACTAGAATAAATAGGAGATTTCCATTGTAAATAGTTGCAGATATTGTGATCTTATCTTATTGGAAAGAGGAGTTTTCACCCCTTCTTTAAGTACTTCAGTTCAAGTCATTTTGGCCTTTGGTTTTGTCTTACATTTTAGAGTGCCATCTATCAGAAAGTGTTTGTGTTAGCAACTGTTCTATAGTATAATTGCTCACACATGTGTGGAGCTGGTTAGATTGGGCATGTGCTGATGAATTAGATATCGTATATCAGTTGAAATGAGATGATGAATTATGGGTGAAAGGGTGAAACAAGAAGAATGACTTAAATGTGATTTTGATTATTAAACAAAAATGGTTAGCTTGCCTAAACACAAAATTCACAGCAAACAAACAAAAAAACGTGTTTTATTAATATCTTAATAAGAATTATTACCGTCTGTAAATTAAATAGCAAATGTACAGTTTATGCAGACATTTCTCTAGTTATTCACTTTGTTGTTCATGTTTGTGCACTGAAAAAATCCCAGTTTTTGAGATTCAAGCATTTATATTGACCACACAACAAAATACACTATCAGCGATGAAGCAATAAACACAACCTTCAAAAGTAATCAACACTCACTTGAAGGCCAGGCTAAAAGTCTGACCTCTCTTTCATACACACAAACACACACAGGCACACACCCCCACATCCACACCTTTCAGGTTAAGATGTCAGCAGGAAGAGAATGTTTCAGAAGTCAGCCAGCACATCTGGTTCTGCATTACGGCCTCAGTGGATCAAGCCAGCTGACAGACAGCACGGGGCAGGCAGAGGTAAAGTAGGCTCTGGGAGGGGGTTGGGGAGAGAAGGCCAGGGGACATGACTCCATTTGACACCTGAGTCAGATTTCTTGGTGGGAAGGACTTGTCCTCCAGGAATTTTCTTCCCAACAGAATACAGTATTTTCCCACCCTTTGCAAATCTAGAAATATTAGTGCTAAAACAGTGTAGCTATGGTTTTCATGTAAGAACAAAAAACATTCTTAAGTTTCAACAGCAAGATCCTTTAAGTTGAATCATTTTATCTTTTTTGCACTTACAGTTTGACAAATGTATTATATAGTTTTACAAGAATTAAACAAATCTCTTGCTAACATTCAATTCTATACCACCATATTCCAAACCAATTTTTCTCTCTGAAAACACTTAGGTCCCAATTGGTAAGCAAAATTCTGCTTAGGAATCGCTGCTATACTAAGAAAAAATATTTTTACCTATTAATGGTTTTGTATAAGGATTCTTGAAATGCCTGCCTTTCTTTGTGGCCGAATTCTACAAATGTTGCACCCATGCACCCTTGTTATTCTAGATCAAATAAAAGACGTGAGAATCTCACACAGATGCCAAATGTTTTTGCCCTCTCTGCAACCAGATCTGACAGGGCCAGAGAAGAAAGGAAGTGCACACGGACCAGTCTTATCACATAAATCTCATACAACACCCCCTAAAACCAGGCCAAAGAACTACAGAGAGTGATCTTTCATAAAACCTGCCATGACAAAACAGGCATTCTTTTAGATGCCATGGATCCTTTTCATTTTTCTCATTGCTCTTTTCATCTTTGGTTTTAGTCAAGCAATTTTGTTTGTGTATCTCAAGAATTTCACAAGTACCAATAGTGAAGAATCTTTTTAAAATTAAATGAAAAAAAAAAGTAAGAAAGGGAAAAAAGTGAAGGTATCATTAAATGAACAGACAAACCTGTGGCAATATGAACTTATCTTATCCAGCTGTTTCCAGGGGGCATTACTGTAAAAAAGAAAGTGGGTAAAACTTCCGGTGAGGTGGGGGAAGTAGTATATCAATGGTATTTTGTGTGGTGTATAACGAACAGGTTAGGCGTGTTTTCCCGATTTTGTTTACTATTTAAAGTCGCAAACCTTATAAGAGATTTAGTTACGGAGCTCAGGGACAACAAATGCTGTTCGTGGTTGTCCATATAACCGGAAAAACTAAGTAATTGGCTCAGGGCCGGCGCCACGAGGGGGCGTGAGGGGGGGACTATCCCGCCCCCTCAGATCACCATTAATGTTGAATGGAATTTTAATGATAAAATGCGCTATTTAAAAATCACGTTTGCCTTGTGTATTGTCTTTCTAAAGTGAATTTTAAAGTCTAATTATTTAACAAAACAAAAAAAAACAAGTGTGCATGTATTCTACCGTGACACACGCCCACTCATGTGTAGCCTATAGGCTTGTTCGAATTCATCAGGCGAAGACGTCAAAATGCCGCGAGAGCGAGACGAAACGACACTTAGTATGATTTCTCGAATCGTTCTCGCGGTACTTTGACGTCATGTGGTTGTTGGTTCTGCAGCCGCGCCTGAAGTTGAACAAGTTTGTGTTGACGGCTTGAGGCACGCCGACGATGATCCTCAGAGGGAAATCAAATCAAGATGTCGAAGTGGGAAATTATATAAAAATGTACAGACAGGAGTGTGAGAGTGACCTGGGCCTGCCCTGTAGCAATGGATATATGGAAAATAGCATTGGAAGTTCTACAAACCGGACTCCGGATTGTCACACATCAATTAATGCCGTGGCGTGGATGAATTATCGGAGCATTTCAGGTGCAAAGATCCAAATGTTCGGCTGTCATTAAGTCAATTCGGGCACCATGAACTTCAGCCTGACTGTACATAGTTTTGAAAAGTTCAGATGTTCATGTTTTTCAGCATCCTTGCAAGTCAACGTACAACCAACAGCCTATTATTGTTCTGCATTTAACGTTAAAGGTAAGCCTGTACGATCTCTCTCTCTCACACACCTGTTTATCAGGAGTAAATAGATAAAAAACAGACATTGTTAAATTTATAATTAACGAATTTGAATTAGCCTATCCTCCAGCATAGCTGTATATGTAAACGAGTTATTGTCATTTTGGTATTGTGGTTCTAGCTAATCGCTAGCTTATGGTGCATTAGTGGCAGTTAAAATAACTACGTTATATGATCAAATTGAACCAAAATGTTGATAAAATGTTGCGTTTGGACCGTTTTTGGGCTGAAAACCATCAACTCTATTTGCCAACACTGCCCCCCACCATTACGTAAAATTTATTTCTACCTCTGGGTTTGAACTTCAAATGAGTAGTGTTGTGCTAAAATGTAACGTTAGGTATGCGTTTTGTTGTTGTTGTATTGTTCAGAGCTCTGTACGTTGCTCACTATAGCTGTAGTTTTTGTGGTTGTATTACAGAGATGTTTGTTTATAACACTTTAAAACTTAATGTACCAAACCTATGTATTTTCTAGCTGGGGGAATTATATGCATTCATGTGATCGCCCCCTCTGGTATTTTAGACGCCCCCTCATCAGCGCTCGGCTGGCGCCGGCACTGAATTGGCTTAAACGTGAGTGTTTTGAACATAAGCCTAAAACCAAATCGGAATGTTCCTGCCAAAGATTGTAGTTTCCATCACCTCCCAAAAAACGACGAATCAAAAAGAATATGGCTGAAGAACTTAAACCTAAAAACACCCCCAAAACACTTGTTTGTGTGCTCGTTTTACTTGGTGGATAAGAAGCGAGCACAGGATCATCTACTGCGGAGGGTAAAGGTGCTGTTATTTTACCCTTTTTTATTTCGTTGTGGTTGTGTTCCCACATTGTTAGCTAGTTTGGATCGCTATATCTTTAGTGACTGTTAACTAATGAATAAATGAGTGTCACATCCCACTATGCGTCCCTGCTTGTTTACTTCGAACCGGAAGACGCGCCCACTTTTGACGCAGGCCTCATGGGATGCAGGAAACTTGTGGATATAAAGCATTTTTGACTGTTTGACTGATTGCATGGCTGGGCTAGCATGTATATTAAAAATGCTTGTACTGATGTAAGGCATTTTCTGTTCTTCTGTTAAAGGCGTTCTAAGCCAATCGGTGTGTTGATTTTTGAAATGTGTTTTCAAACAAACTGAGCGTAGTTAACTCCTCCCCCTCCCTTCCGTGCTTTCATGAACGCGCCCAAACCCAACCCCCAAATCCTTCTTGGCGTTTATTGGCTGGAACACTTTGTTTTGTTTCTTGGTGCAGGTTTGGCCACTGTGTTTATATTGAAGTTTGTAGAGCCTGGGCTGTCTACAGAGATCGCGTTTTTTTTACAGTTTGATCAGCGGACAGGCAGCAAGCAGATAGTGAGGAGATGTTTGCTGTATGTAACAAAAAATGTTTTATGGTCTAAATCACGTGAATTCGCTTAGAGCGGCTTTAAGAGAAAAAATAATGCTTCATGTTGAAATTTCATGAAGTTTAACTGTTGTGATTGGATTTAGACCGATAGGTTTACAGAAAGTGAGAAGATTTTATTGCTTGTATTTAGGGGTCAAGCCCAGAATGGGCGAGACCCCTATTGGGATTGTTAGTTTTCTTATTATTATTAGGGGTCAAGCCCCGAAGGGGCGAAGACCCCTATTGTATTTGTTAGTTTTCTTATTATTATTATTATTATTCTGCTTCTTCTTCCGCCATTGCGGTCTATGGCAGCCCATAGAACCGTACGTAGGAAAGTTATGAAATTTGGCACACTGATAGAGGACAGTCCAATGTGTCCCCATAGCAAATTTGGAGTCTCTATCTCTAACCCGCTAGCGCCACCAACAGTCAAAAGTTGCACTTATGTTTTTGCTTATAACTTCTGATTCGTAAATCCTAGAAACAAAATTCTTGCTTCCTATGATTCCTTGGCTCAAGACGATTCGATTGGACCCTATGACGTCATTTTCCGTCATGAAAATTTTTCCGTCATTTTGATTTATTCGTAAAACCTACTTTTGCGAACTCGTCCTAGAGCTTTTGCCCGATTTCCACGAAAATCGGTATGTAGCATCTACAGACCCTCACGGCAAAAAGTTATGGAATTCATGTCAATTCGTCAATTTGTTTTCGTAAGCCGCGTCAACAAATTTTACGTAGAGCGTAAAAAAACGGATTTGAGGCTGTATCTTCGGCAAACTTAAGCCTATTGACACGATACTTGGTACTTGTGATGCCAGTCAGGAACTACGAGTGCATGCAGAGTTTCGTCACAGTGCCACCTAGTGGTCAGACTTATGCTTTACACGCCTATAACTTTGGCTCCGATTGACGTATTTTCACGGGACTTGTTTCTTTGGAGTTCTGAATAGTTGCCGAGTCCAACGATACCAAACATGCCAGAATTCGACATACGGTTAACCCTGCGCGGCAAAATAGCACTTAAAAAACATGCGCGAATATCTCCGCGAGCGTTATTCCGATCGACTCGAAAATGCCATAGGAAGAACATTGCATTACCTTCTGAACAAAAAACTCTATTAGCGTTATATTAAAATTTTCATCAGAAATGGCCGAAAATTGCAAAAAACGAAAAATTACCTTTACATTTTGTGTTTTTTACACATAAATGGTTATAACTTCGTAACGAAAAGAGATTTTTTCACCAGATTTGATACGCTGATGTATGAGCAGAGTCTGAGGCCACACAAAAAAATTGGTATGCCTGAACCACTAGGTGGCCCTATAATTGAACAAAATCTTTCATATCAAGCAAGCCCTATGGTCATACAACTATTTCTTTGCTGAACTAAAGTGTATAGTCATGAAACTAGCTAGATGTAAGGCAGATATGACCCGAGGTTGCATGCACGATTCTGTCATAGCGCGACCTAGTGGTTTGGAGATAGAAAATAGCTATATTTGCCTAAAACTACTGCAACAACACATCTAAAACCATGAATCATCATGGATTCTTCATTTCATATGGCTTGGTCTGTAATTACTGGTGGATGTGAATTTACTCTCTAGCAACCAATGAGAATACCTTATCAACCGTTTTTGAAAGAGCTTTTTCTCTGCATCAGAACATCGTAGAGACATGGGGATGGTCTCTTTTGACTGATTTAACTTGTTGTAACATGTTGTGACCCATGTTATGCCACTGCAAACATCACTCACATATCCTTCTGTGCTCTAATGTTCCATGACTGTCAATAACAGAAGGACGATTGCAGTGGATTAGAACATAGATTATTTTTGTTGATTACTTTTGCGTTTTTTCATCTGAAATCATTAGGTTTACCTAGGTTCTTTGGTCTGCTTATCCAAACTCAACTTTACACCCTTCTGTGCCCTTTTCGGCTTGACCCCGGTATCGCTGCTTGCAGCTATATTTATCTATTATTCTTCTTCTTCCGCCATTGCGTCTATGGCAGCCCATAGTACCGTACGTAGGAAAGTTATGAAATTTGGCACACTCAAAGAGGACATTCCAAATAGTCATCACCCCAAATTTGGAGTGTCTATGTCAAACCCAATAGCGCCACCAACAGTCCAAATTTTCACTTACATTTTTGGTTATAACTGCTGACCCATACGTCATAGAAACGCAATTCTTGTTTCTTCTGATTACTTGGCTCATGCCGATTCGATTGCACCATATGACGTCATTTCCGTTATGCTAATTATTTCAATATTTTGAATTGTTTGTAAAACCTACTTTTTCGAACTCGTCCTAGAGCTTTTGTCCAATTTGCGTAAAGAATGGGTGTGTAGCATCTAGAGACACTCATGGCAAAAAGTTATGGAATTTGTGTCGATTCGCCAATCCGTTTCCGTATACCGCGTCATAACATTTTACGTAGAGCGCGAACAAACGGATTTGAGGCAGTATCTTTGCCAAAATAGTTTTGATGGCAGTCATGACATGAAGGTGCGTGCACAGTCTCGTCACAGTGCCACATAGTTTTCACAAGATTTGAAAAATTGCTATTTTTGCTTATATCTAATTATAACTTGATATGAAATTTATGGATTTGAGGCTATATCTTCGCAAAAGTTTTGCACATTAATGTGAGCATTGCCAGTGGTTAGTGTAGGTTGTCTACAAATCGGAAGGTTGTGGGTTCAAACCCCAGCTCCACTTGACCAAGTCTTGAGGTGTCCATGAGTGAGACATCTAACCCCAACTGTTATATGTCATGAACTGAGGGTGCATGGAATGGTTTGTCACAGGGCCACCTAGTGGTCACGAGATTTGAAAAGTGACTGTTTTTGCTTATATACTGCAAAATTGAGTCTAAAATCATGAAATTGTTATTGTTAGATTCCTTGAGGCATGCCGAGTCAAACGATACCAAAACGTTTTGCCATTTTCAATTACAAAGCATACTTTGTAAAACTCTTCCTACAGCGTTTGTTTGATTGGCTTGGATTTGGTACACACAATCTAGACTCTAGACAAAAAGTCATAAAAAGATTTTGATAGACCAGTCAGTTATTGTATAGCGCATCAACAAATATAATGGCGAGCACCCCGAAATGGATTTGAGGCTATATTTGCAAAAGTTTTGCATATTGATTTGCGTATTTCCAGTGGTTGGTGGTTCAAACCCCGGCTCCACCTGACCAAGTGTTGAGGTATCTTTGAGTGAGACATCTACACCCCAACTGCTGAGCTGGATGGCTCTCGCATGGCTGACACTGTATGAATAGGTGAATGTTTAATAACTTGTAAATGTAAATGGAGGGTGCACTGAATGTTTTGTTACAGCGCCACCTATTTCATCAGCAAAATTTTTTGAAAGCCCTTGTAAACTTTTCAGTGCCCCCTAGTGGTTAAGAGTTTTGAGGCTTTATCTCCAGATCGCTTTATTGTGTGTACACCATATTTGGTGGGTGTCATCACAATCATGACCTAAGGCACCATCTATTGTTTTGGTGCGGTGCCCCCAGTGGTCAAGTCATTTGAGGCTATATCTTAATATTGGTTAATCATATGTATATCAAATTTGGTGGGTGTCATCACAATCATGACCCGAGGCACCATCTATTGTCTCGGTGCAGTGCCCCCAGTGGTCAAGTCATTTGAGGCTATATCTTAACATTGCTTAATCATATGTATATCAAATTTGGTGGGTGTCATCACAATCATGACCCGAGGCACCATCTATTGTTTCGGTGCAGCGCCACCAAGTGGTCTCAAGATTTGAAAAATTGCTATTTTTGCCTTAATCTACTGAAAACTTAGATCTAAAATCAAGACAGTCATTACTGATACTTCATTCTGTGCCCTTTTTGGCTTGACCCCGCCATCGCTGCTTTGCAGCTATATTTTACAATTTAATGTTTTAGAAAACTTTATTTTTTGTTATGTTTCTTTCTCTTAGATCTTTCTTAAAAAATACCACAGTAAAATTTAAAATAGCTGGTATACAATAATAGACTTTAAACTATAAAATGAATGTAGAGTACAAAGTTCAGATTTGTTTGAAGAAAAATGTTTGACTTTATTTTTTTATTTTGAATGGCTAGAATTTTGTATTCTATAGATATCACTGTAAAACTGTGGTTACATGGTCATGAGGACAAACTCTAAGGCAACTTTCAATGTAGTGATAAAATCATTACCCCTCTACTTTAAAGTTTCAAGCTTTGTCGCCAATTTGACAACTTATGTATTCAGTCACTCTGGACTACTAAGCAAATTTCTTTTCAACCCAAAGTGTGTGGTTAGACCCTCCACAGCCTCTGAGTGAGGTAAGAAAACAAACCATTTGAGCTAATGGGCGAAATCCACAGTCCTATGACTGTATGTTTACTTATGTCAGGTTCAGATGCTGGACACTGATTACATCTTTCGAGATCTGTTGCAATTATTCCACTAAACGTGGTCAAAGGCTCACACAGCATACGGCCAATTAGAATCTTCAATTTCTCAAATTAAGCTATAAGCTCTCAAACAAACTTACATTCATTCTACAATTCTGATCCTATTCTACAGGTAGTTGATCATGAAAATTAAGCCAATCCCACATAATATCGTTTGCTAACATTTTCTGGCCTGTGTAAGCATGCCTTAATGAAAAAGTAATCTTGAAAAAAATCACTGTGCCTAATTTTTTCAATGCCACACAAACAAGTCAGAGGGGGTGATGAACGAGTGTGCTCTGCACAGGGTCATCCATCACCTTCGCTGTCCGATGCCAGCAGGAACGTGACAGGAACGGTCAAATAACGTTTAGCACACGGGACCCACTATGTTGGGGGGGAGATTACAACTGTCAGGCCATAATGGATTAGTCTAGGCCAGCCAAGCAGCAGCCAATCAGAGGCCAGCAGATGCATTAGCATAGCTATCAGAGGGCCAGCCAGTCGGCAACAGGGCAAATTTGATTGACAGATGGAGGTGGCCGCCCGGCAGACATGCAGCAAGGCTGAGGCCAAATAGAGAGAAGCCAATTATTGAGGGATGCAAGGACATTCATCATTCAGTTAGACACCTGTCCAGCTTCACAAAGGAGAGAACCTCCATCCTTGCACACAGAAGATGCTCATTAGATTGGACTTGAGGAAATAAAGAAAACTGGTGCCTTATTCTCAGAGCACAGTGCAGTAAGACAAACTGATGGCTGGGCTGAGCACTCATGGTAATCCACGGATCTGTGAATGTACAAGACTCTCCTTCATTACCACTTATTATACTCTGTGTAGGCATCCCTCACTTTTTCATTTGCATCATCATTCTTATCATTCTAAATGAGACCATCTTTATTACAGCTAAACTAAAATACAATTAAATTCACACGTTATGGCAAATACAGTGTATGACCCTGCCTGTATAAAACCCAGCTAAAGTCCTTTTTTGTGATTACATTTTGTAGGATCATTTCATGTTGACAACAGTAAAAGAACATTTTGTCAAAATATAACTGTGATATATTTATTATTGACTGAGGAAGCCCATGTAATTAAAGTCATAATGAAATTTCTGTTTTTTAAACCATTTTCGCTTGGGTTTAGGGTTAAATTTCAGATTTGCTTAAGAAGGTTATTTAATATACAGGTTCCTCCATGTTTTTGTCTATATTTAAGCTATGGTCGCTTGGAGTTTAGGTTAGAGATGGGGTTTGGGTTAGGATGTCATTTTTATATAACAAAAAGTTGCTCTAACCCTAAACCCAAGCGAAAATGGTAAAATAGCAAAAAAATTAAGGAACCAATAAATAAAACGACAAAAAAAGATGCACCGTTTAAGTGAATAGGAAGGACTGGGGTATCATATCGTATTGCACGATTTTTACACTTCGTGCTATTTATACGCAACTCCATGAGACTGGGTTCAGCAGATTGTAAAAGGTTGTAAAAGACATGCAAAATCCATATTAAGTACATTAAGAACATAAACATACAGAAATGCATATGTTGTACTGTTGTAGTTGTAGTACATAGTTGTAACTGATATGAAAAATGGTCAGCTCATAAATATTGGTGTAAAACTTTGTGTAATTTTACTCTGATTTTACTTCTGTTATTTGGATGACTTTATCTAATCAGCTCCTACTTCCCATGGATATTTCTTTCCTCTTTGAATAAGTACTCACCAACAAGAAACCGTCTTGCTTCCTTAAAATTGATTGTTGAAGATTGATCTTGTCTGTCTGTCCAATCGGTTTCTCATTGGGGTCATGCCTCAATGGTGTGGGTTCCACCCCCTTCACTGATAAGTTCTCTGCTGCAGAGAAATTAACAAACGTTTGACATTTGTTCCACGTCCCATTGCTCAATAGCCAAGGCTGAGCACATGTTTAATCAACATTCATGTCCCCCAGGGAGATCTGTGGTGCTTGCATCATCACCCTCTGCCACATTACCAGCCTGTTCCCAGTGCACCCTGGGATTCCAGGGCAGACAGTTGGCACACACAAACTGACTGCATTGAAACCACATGGGATTTTAATGTGGGGGTAAACATTGTCTTTTCACTCCATACTGTATTAAATAAGAAACTACAACCAGGAACCATGTGGTTTGATTGAAATGCCAGTGTTCTGCTGGAGCAAATGTCACTCATGCATGAGTGACCTGGTCAGAGCCCATGCTGAGATCCAAGCTAGTATGATGGGGTATGGTGTCCATGCTGAAATGTTTACCATTGTGAGAGGTACATAAGCAAATAGGGAGGGGAATTGTAGCTAGAGATGGACAGCAAGACAACGGCAGATTGATCATCAACATATGAGGGATGCAAGGCTCCTTCATTATAGGCAGCTCCAAAAAATGAATGACAATGCTAGTTCACAGATGCTGATAACTTGGAGGATAGCAGTTCAAATTAAAATAGGTACCATAAGAATATGACTATGATCTGGGCTTTTTAAGAATGGCAGTTTACATCCTCCTTGAAAACAAATAAGGTTTATCATGTAAACATACTGAATAAAACACACAAATACTATCTGAGATTCTTAAACACTCAAACTAACATACAGAAATTTTCTTGTGCTTCATGATGCACAACAATACACACACCACACACGCACGCACGCACGCACGCACGCACACACACACACACACACAGTCTAAGGACAGACTATGGTAATTCAGCTCTCCATGTGGAGAATTACATCAGTATGTGTGTGTGGTGCAGATCCTGTATAAGTGGATGTGCCAGAGGATGATGAATGACTGAGTAAATATCCAGCATCCCAAGAGCCCTGATACAACCAGCCCAAACCCCCATCCATCTGAGCCTGGTCCGCATCACCTTATTTGTCAAGGAAAACCATTTTCTGTGCAGTCGAGCAGCCAGTTTGGGGATACCGTTCTCTCTCCCTCATGGCAATCGAGGGGATATGTGAAGGTTTCATGCACTTCTTAGGAATTACTTTCATGACTCCATGCTGCAATTTTGCAAGATATTCTAAGGACTGTGAATAGATTGACTCCCCTTAGTTCCCATTTATTGAGTTTTTTGTCTGTATATGCTGCTTTCTTTTGTGTATATGTGTATTAGGGGGTTACATAAAGGTGAGTATAAATACTATATGGGAGTGGTGCTTCACCTGGTAATGCTACAGTAGCATGTTGTGGGGGGTTATGAAACCATTGTTGCTTAAGTGTTTGGAGTGATTTCTAAAGCATTGCTTTGGTAAAGGTGATTGTTATGATTTTCTGGGTGATTGCTATCTATAAAAAATATTATATATTGTACACAAACTTGTGTTTAAACAATATATCAGATTTCTATGTGATGTTGCTCATTGACCAAAGTATGGCAAAAATATTGTAGTTTTAAGACATGGTTTGGGTCCTAAGTTTACTGTAAGCCTTTGGGACTTTATCATACATCTAGTTTTTAGACAAATAATATCATATTTAAATGAATTTGTGCTTAAAACCAGCAAAACATCTGCCAATGGGGTAAGAAATTTTTTTTGAAATAAGTTTACTTTTTTAAAAACACTTTCTCATTTCATATATATATATATATATATATATATATATATATATATATATATATATATATATATATATATATATATATATATATATATATATATATATACTGTTTAGACAAATACTGTAAAAGCAATTCTTTTTTATAAAACATCATTAATGTCCATACCAAAAACTTACAAGTTTAATCTAACTCATGTAAGTTTAATGCATACGGTTAGGGGTTATGCAAAAAATAGGCCTATTAAATTAGCAACAGATTTGTAATGCACATTTTTAAATTAAATATACAGTAAATAACAGCCACTACAGACTGCATGAATTCAATGGCTATCATTCTTGTATGAGTTTAAAAAAAAGCCTGAATTGTATGAATGGTATTTAGGTATAGCTTGACACAAGCACAGGGAGAAACAAAGACTGAGAGCCGTCGTAATTAATCTTAGTCAGTGGCCGGTGCTGGCGCAATCTGCATGACCGGGGCAGTGACAAATGCCACTATGTGACTGCAACGTCCAATCTCCCCAGCTTCATCTCCCATTAATGTCACATCCATCAGGGCCGAGCCACTCGCGCCATGTCGCAGAAAATTAAACTGCTTACAGATAAGGGCTAATTGCATGGACAAGTGAATGCGATGGGGTGATTTCACCAACTGTGCCTCTCTTGAGTGTGATTTAGAAATAATCTGCACTTGTTTAAAAAAGGGATACACATACAGTATACATATACAAATACAAAATATACAAAAATATATAGATACCTAACGTTATGCAATTAATAAACGGCCTTAAAACGGTAGCATTAGAAACATTATAATTGCATTGTTAGCAGAACGTTTTACACACCCTAGCATTGAAAACGTTACTATTGTATATGTAATATAATTTTCTTAAAATGGTAACATTTAAAACATTAGAATTGCATTGTTAGAAAAACGTTCTACACACCCTAGCTTTGAAAACGTTACCATTGTGTATGTAATGTAACATTCTTAAAACGGTAACATTAAAAACATAATTACATTTTTAGCAGAACGTTCTACACACCCTAGCATTGAAACATTACCATTGTGTATGTAATGTAACGTTCCTAAAACTGTAGTATTGAAAACGTTACCATTGTGTATGTAATGTAATGTTCCTAAAACTGTAGTATTGAACATTTTACCATTGTGTATGTAATGTAACGTTCCTAAAACTGTAGTATTGAAAACGTTACCATTGTGTATGTAATATAACATTCTGAAAACAATAGCAATTTAAAACACTATAATTGTATTGTTAGTGGAACGTTCTAGACACTTTAGCATTGAAAACATTACCATTGTGTATGAAATGTAACTTTCTTAAAACGGTAGCATTGAAAACATTACCATTGTGTATGCAATGTAACGTTCTAAAAACAATAGCATTGAAAACTTTATAACTGTATTGGGTAACACTTTATTTTACGGTGTCTTTGTTACACATGTTACATGTAATTATTATAGTAATAACAGTTAATTATGCATAATTACATGCAACTAACCCTAAACCAAACCCTAATCCTAACCCCAACCCCATAGTAAGTACATGTTATTAATGATTATTACTTAGTACTTAAATGTATAATTACTCTGTAACAGTGATTACTGTAAAATAAAGTGTGACCCTGTATTGTTAGTGGAACGTTAGCTGTACGACACAAGTTCTTATTTCTATAGAGACAGGAATGAAAAGAACCTTGCTTGGAAGAGTGTCAGTAAGGACTTTGGGCAACCTGGTAAATTGTAAATACACATTTCACTTTTGAGTCACGTGACGTTTATCGACCCGCTGCATTTCTGCCGTTTTTTAAACTATTTTCCCCCTATAGTAAGGTGACCAAATACAAACCGGTTACTCTCTCGAAAAATGCGCAATCAACATTATCCATCTTGCAAACAGACAACCGCATAGCACTTGCCCCTCCCACAAAAAGCAGATTTTGCCACTGACACGCGTCTACTTCGCCCTAGACGCGCGAATGCATTTAAAATGTTCAAGCAGCAAACTAGAGGCGGTAGAAGAGATTTTGACGCCTCAAACGCGGCTGGTGTGAACCCACGTTTACAAGATGCGCTCTGAGCATATAAGCGTCTGACGTCATAAGCGTTTCTCCATTGTCCAATCTAATGTGAGGAGAGGCGGGCCTTCCGTAGTGGTGACAGAAATTTACAGTTGCTTTGAACAACCGGCGACTGCATTCACTCAGTGTAGTTTTAGTTATTGTCTCCTACGTGTTTGTGCACCTCTCACTCTCAAACAAGGTCAGAGCAAGCACCCTATTTAAAGTTTCTGTTAAAAACTGCTCTCTTTTTATGGGGGGGGGGGTAAATTGTATTTCATGCATTCTGACTTATTAACACAGTTTCCAAGAGTTGGATTTCTCATGCTAAACATATAAACTGTCAAAAAAGCATTTCTGTGCCAAAAGCACTTCGCCAGGGTTCGTACAAGTTTCGGAAAGTTTTTTAATAACACGGGGACATCCTACATAGCATGGGTAGACCTTACAGTACGTATCATTTCTTTCATGGGCACTTCCGCTAGAAAAGCACGCCCACCTGTCAATCAGCGGGAGAGTGAGAACCGAGGACGCTAAGTCACAGACATCACTTCACGCAACAACTTTGTTCTATATAAAGACTCAACAATGGCACGAGGTCATGAGTTGCAGGCAGTAATAAGACTTCTGTATATGTTGGACATATAATGTAAATGACACAAACATGTAGTGAATCACAAGTTATTCAGTGTTGCTTGCTCCTGACTTGCTCCTCCTGCTGCACTCCCAAGGGGTTTTGCGTTTATTCGAAATGAATCAGTAGAGCTAATCTGTCTTTTATAAATCGAATAAAATTAAAGACTCTTTGGAAAAATGAAGTATGTAATAACAGCGTGTGTTATGGGAGCTTTAATGTGACCAATAAGGCAGTGTGGCGCACCTTGCGTTTCCAGGCGTTTAAAAACACCTTTGGTTTAAAAGACACGCCCACTTTTAGTATATAGACAGAATTATAATTAATTGTGTTCAAATAGAATACATTTCTATTTGTCTTCAAATAGTTAAAAAAATACAAACCCTCTGCCTGTTACAATTAACCCCACCCATGGTGTGTAACATTTACATAATTCGTCTAGTAAATATACTTATGCGGCAATAGTTAACTTGTCCGGAACCAAGCAGATATTCATCCATTACACTTGCATTACATTTGAGCAGCCTCTATGCTAATAGGATTTTGTTTCTCTTTCCCTGTCTCGGACCCGAGAACAATGAGACTAACAGACCCAGTTCCTGCTGCCATGAAGCTCATCACCAGTGGCGTGTTTACCCACCACGCAAACCACGCAATTGCTTGGGGCCCCACGGGCTTGGGGGGCCCCCTACTGTCCACAAGCGGTTAACTTATTTAATGATTTTTTATTTAATGATTGCAGAGTTATAAAAAGTCTGCGTGGTAAGCATTCCGCTTTTTTCTTATTTTTTTTTTAAGATCACACACTGAAGTTGCAGTACTGTATTAATTACATCATTTTAAATACATCCTATAAGGAATTTGCCAGCAAAGGATATATCTGAGATAGGCTTAAAAATATTTTTCTGTACAAAAGGGAGGCCTTTTGGAAAAAGTTTGGAAACCACTGCGGTAAAACCAAGACCTTTATGTTTTTGACAGATAATGATTCTTTATTCTTTTGAATAAGACAATGGGCACTATTTGTATTTTTAAACCAAGAATTTTTTTCTTAATGTTGGGGCATGGGGGGCCCCAGGTCCTTGGACTTTGCTTAGGGCCCCCAAAATGGTAAACACGCCACTGCTCATCACACCACTAATCTACTGGCCTTCCTTCAGCGTGATGCCCAGCCGATGTCTGCCCAGCGACCACCAACCACTTCCCTTTAACTGCTATATTTTTAAATTCTTATTAAATGTATAATATAGTATAGTATAGTATATAGTAGTATAGTAGTTTGGTGTCTGCCTGGTTTAACTTTAAATGTACATTTGTTTCAATTTTTTAATTCCCATAAAATGTTCTGATAATAGTGTTTAATATACTGTATATACTAGTTAACATTTGAAATGGATCAAAAATGTTCATCAAATTTGTCCTAAGACAAGAACGGGTATTGGGTATTGGTTTAAAGACAACTTTTAGGAAAGATTTGGATCTACTTCAAATGTTGACTAGTGTAGTACATCAGCTCTCTCTCTTTCTCTCTCTCTCTTCAAACCCCATCAGCTGACATTGGCTTAACTTCGATCTTTCTTCTATATGTAACATTAATACGGTTTAATCTAATATTGCTACTTTTGTTGTCTTTTGATTTTCCTTTTTTTCTCTTGTTTGTATTAATGTTAAGCTGCTTTGTAACAATATAATGATGGTGAAAAGCGCAATATAAAATGTATCCTAGTCCCAGACTAAAATGCATGTTTAAGGCGCCTTAATTTAAAAACATATTATGCTCACGTGTCATTGCTGCATAACACTGCCATCTCGTGGCGTAAAGGTAGACACGGTTGCGTGTGTGCTGGTCAGTTTCGCCAGGTTCGCGGTTTTCCTGGACAATTTGTAGACTTAAAAAAAAGGATAATTGTTTCGTTTCCTAATGTGCATTATTCCCAGCAAACAAAAGCAAGGTCAGTATTTGTTATACACATGCAACTTACAGGAATGCACATGCACTTTTGTTAAATATATATTTTATGTTAAACAATTAGGTTAAACAATTTCAACTTGATTTTATAAGTTATTTCAACTGTTCACATACCAAAACTTAAGATAGTAGGTTGAAGTTACTTGCAAAACCAAGTTGTTTTATGCTGCATTTGTTTGGTGTTTGTGAAGGATCAGAAAATATCTGATAGAATATGTTCATGTTCATATTTCTTTTTTTTCTTATTCATATTTACTTCAGACTTTAAAGATATTATTATGCAAAATGCTTATCAATCATGCCCTCCAATTTCTCTGTTTGCTGTGGAGGCAAGACATTTGTAAGATGAATAAGAGGAAAAAGTACATAATGTAATTCATTAACATTTGATTAGGCACATACATGCTTTACCAACAAATAAACTTTAATATGAAGATGCTGAAGTTCTGCAAGTGGTATACATTTTTGTTTTTAAATACAGAGATAGTATTTTAAAAGCACATTTTAGTTTACACAGGATCATCTCCAGTGTGTAAAGAACAGAAGTGTGTGTTTATTATCCACAAGCAGGTGTTAAAATGATTCGTGCCAATATAGTTACAGCATACCAGTATTGAATGATTTATTTGTGATTTGTCGTCAAATTGGTGTCCATCCATTCCGCCGGGAGCGCATTTTCAAAGATTGCGCCGATGATGCTGGTTATATGGTGGAAAGTTCTCTAATTTTCTGTCCTCTTTATCCAGTTGCACTGATTTCACGTCGGTGTGCTGTGACGCATTTTTTGTTGTTGTTGTTATTGTTGTTTTGGCTAATAATTTAATGTCAAACCACTTTTTTTATTTCTGAAAGTGTTCTCTCCTCATATTCAACGTAATTACCGCACTGGTAACATGTTCCCATGCAGATTTGTTTTCTTTTGTTAGTCATTCCGCACTTAGTGAAAAACTGGGTGTGTTTTTAGGATTTAACCTCATCCACCAGTAACTCAATTTCTGTGTCTGTAAAGTTCCTCTTTTTCGCTCTCTTTGCCATTATTGCGGTGAGGGAAAAAGCACAACCATGTGACTTAAAAAGGGAGGTGTTGTGACCATATATGGTTCATTGGAGGCGTTTCGGAATGCAAATAACCATGAACGTGCACGAGGATGGTGCTTAAGAACACATGGGATTTATTCTCAAGGATTACCCCTGTAAAGCCCTCAGTTGTAATAATACAACATCAGTTTAAGGTCCAATAAAATATTCATGTAAATGTTGTTTTCTTTTTAAAACCACATTTACACAACTAAAAAGTAATATTGATTATACCTGAAATGCTTTTAAATGGTAGACTTTATAAATAGGTTTGCTTTCCTGCTGTGAACTTACAAAACCTGCAAACCTGCCTTGAAGAATATGACCATTTTTACTGGACTAAATAAATCAACAATCACGTAAGTAAAATGCCTAAAATATATATGTCTAGATCATGCAGATTTTAAGATACAGTTGAATGTTTTCATTATATAAAATTTTGAGCTTGTTATGTCAATGTTGTAATTTACAACGTTGGGCCTGAAGGGCAGCAACATTTATCTGTGCACCTTGCACATTACATGAAATAACTGTACTTCTAAACTGTTAAAAATCTACACTTTTTGAATCATTTCTTTGGAAGCAACAAACATAATATTTATTTTAAATACCTTTGA
The DNA here is from genome assembly GCF_030506205.2 of Paramisgurnus dabryanus. NCBI lineage: Eukaryota > Metazoa > Chordata > Actinopteri > Cypriniformes > Cobitidae > Paramisgurnus > Paramisgurnus dabryanus. The sequence continues at coordinate 36,714,149 of NC_133348.1, forward strand.
TACTATTTTTAGTTTTAATAAGAGTTTTAAGGTTATTAAATAAGAATTTAGGAAATGAATTATTTATTTAAAAATGTGTTTTTGTGTAGGAATATTTGAAACTATCTGTATGTTATCATTTACAAAATATACATAGCTGGTCCTTTTTTCTTGTCTGGACTTTGTTTCCCAAAATATCTGTTTTCTGCATGAGGGCCAGGTGTTCTGGAATGTGGGGTGGGGGTATAGGTGATATTAGCATTATAAATAGAGGACAATAATCTCGCCAGACAGTATTGTGTAAATTCTGTGGAATGGGCAAATACTTTGACATGTACACATTTGATTGAAATTGATTTGCATTAAGATTAATAAGCATGGAAATAATCATTGTGTTTTTAATTTCAGAATGCTACCAGACAGGACTGTCTTATCTACAATGCATATGATGTCATTTATATAATCTAAATTTGGGAAAAGTGACTTTGAGATGGTACTCTGATATAACTGATGAGGAGGAATGTGGCGTTGCATGTGAACTGAAAAAGAGAAATTATGTCTGCGCATATGATGATTATGTGGACATGACACAAAACAAAGCCATTCAAGTCGTAATACTGGTTTGCATCAGACTACATGATCACGGCTCTGACAGAAAACACCAATTCAATTCAATTCAATTCAATTTTATTTATATAGCGCTTTTCACAATTTGTGATTGTTTCAAAGCAGCTTTACAATAATAGAAGCAGTGGAAAGCACAGAAAAACGACAGATAGCACAACATAATACAAGATAGCAAAAGTAGCTAAATTTGCTGCGGCTATGAATCAAACATTATAAGCGTGCGTATTGCTAATGTAACGTAAAGAAGAGGGTGCTAAGTTAAGCCCAAGAAGGCTGCCTCCCCGGGTTGAAAAACCCCCTATGAGAAAAAAACCCCCAGACTCAGCAGGGGAAGTAAAAAAAAGTCTTAGGAGGGAAAAACCCTTGGGAGATATATTTATATATACATTGAAACGGATAAGGAGATTAGGCGGAGGTAAAGCGGGTTCTGCTGGTGGTCGTTGGTCATGCATCAGCTGGGCATCACGTTGACGGTCTGCCGGTGAGTCAGAGGTGTGCCGACTTTCACATTTCCCGGAACTGGGTCTGTTTGTCTCAAGTGTCCTCGGAGACAAGGACGAGACATGAAGAAAGAAAAACAGAACCCAATTAGCGTAGGGGCCATTCATATGTATATGTCACAAGGTGACTTAGGGCGGAACCAAAAATGGAGAGGAGAGGTTCCGCCCGGGCAGATTTTTTTAAACGTACCCTTCACTTCCTGGTCTCCCTGGCAACACAGATCACGGGCAGATGAGAAACAGGTGGGACGAATTAAGCAGGCAACTCATGATTGGAGGAGAGAAGAGGGACAAGACCCATAAAAGGTCCAAGGAAAGCCCAAACAGGGAGTTGTTGTTTCGGGCACGAGCTCCACTACTGCCTAGGGCAGACCCAAACCACACGCTCCGTCCTCGGAGGAGCCGGAGGGTGCCGTTGATCCACAGAGCGCTTAGAGCGAGAGGAGAGAGTACGGCAGCCGAGAGAGGCGAAAGAGGACGGGGCTGTGAGAGAGTTAAAGGGACACTGCACCGTGCTTATTATTCCTGTTGGTGGTGTGTATCGTAGCGCTGAGTTGGGCTCACCGGGTACGCTATTTTGGATTGCTGTATTTGCTCTCTCTCTCGTTTGGATTATAGACTTACATTGATGAAGATACCGAAGACCTTATAGGTAGAAGAATTAAACGAATACTGACCTTGGATGAAAGAAACGAAGGAAGGAAAGACGCACCATTGTGAGTATACGTTTGTGGAAAAGTGGTGTTGGTGGCTGAAAACCACCTTGTCTATGCATCTGGAGTCCTAGCAGTGTGAGATCAATCTTGGGGAGCGTGGGACGAAGAAAGTACAGCAGCTGTAAGTAACGGAGTCTCCTTATGGATGTGTTGTGCATGTATTTGACCTGTATATCTCTTTGAGTGTTTTCAAAAGAGAGTGGGTGGCCCTACCCCTGAACCAGCGCGGTGGGTGAGCCAAAGGGTCTTTGTGCTGAAACAGCTCCAGTGACGAAAACAAACACTAGGCCAAGTTACCATCTCCATATTCTTCGTCCAGAGTGAGGTGAAGGAAGACGGGCGTCTATTGTAAGCACTGAGCGTGGTGGGTGAGTCTTGGATGTAGAAATTTTCACTTGAAGTGGTGCTGTGTAATGCTGTGTATTGCAGTGAGATTGCTGTTGTCTTGTCTGACGTACCCCCGCCTTCAGTCACTCGTTCTTGAGACGACGAAGAGGAAGAACGGTTCTAGAGTAAAAACTTGTACATGAATATGCTGTGAGTGTGTTTCAGTCTTAAAATCTCAGAGTGGCGTCTCGAAGTATTTTCCCAGCCAAACGCTCGGCGGACTTGAGTTTAGGAGTGGCGGTGAAGTACTGTGCTATTGACGGTGTGTGAGTATTACCTATAATATTGCTACCTTACCTGTGTCCTTTTATCATCACAGAGTTGGAGGCGAAGGAGATCCGCCGCCCCGAGGTCTCAACGAAAGGGCGCCCCGGTCCAGTTTTCGATTGACCAACGGGTCTCGAGGAAAGGGCAGCGCTCGACCCGGTGTGCCGGCGTGACGTCCTCGCCCCTCTGTAGACCAACGAGCTCGCCGAGAGGGTTTTGGCCCCCGGCGTCACATAGGAAACCACTGTCTAGCTGACGCATCGCGCAGCCAGTTACCGTAAGTCCGCCACCCTTTTAAAGTAATATATGACCTGTTAAAACTGCCAAATCAACAGGGAAGAGGAGTGTGTTGTGAGAGCTGTGCAGAGAGCCATACCTACCTCGAAGCGGTAGCCAGCAGTCATCTGTGGAGAGAGAGAGAGAGAGAGCCAGCGTGAGCACTGAGATACTGAACTGTGAAGAGAGCCATACCTACCCATAGCTGTAGTCAGCGCCGAGGTGAGGGAACCATTGGAAACCGATTCATTGTGCCTTTGTGTCCCAGCAGTCATCTGTGGAGAGAGAGAGAAAGAGCCAGCGTGAACGCTGAGATATCGAATTGTGAAGAGAGAGCCATACCTACCCAAAGCTGTAGTCAGCGCAGAGGTGAGAGAACCATTGGAAACCGATTCATTGTGCCTTGGTGTCCCAGCAGTCATCTGTGGAGAGAGAGAGAAAGAGCCAGCGTGAGCACTGAGATACTGAACTGTGAAGAGAGCCATACCTATCCATAGCTGTAGTCAGCGCCGAGGTGAGGGAACCATTGGAAACCGATTCATTGTGCCTTTGTGTCCCAGCAGTCATCTGTGGAGAGAGAGAGAAAGAGCCAGCGTGAACGCTGAGATATCGAATTGTGAAGAGAGAGCCATACCTACCCAAAGCTGTAGTCTGCGCAGAGGTGAGAGAACCATTGGAAACCGATTCATTGTGCCTTTGTGTCCCAGCAGTCCTCTGTGGAGAGAGAGAGACAGAGTCAGCGTGACCGCTGAGATATTAAGCCGTTCGGGAAAGCCCAACGTACCAGAAGCTGTAGTCAGCGACGAGGTGAGAGAAACCATTGGAAAACGATTCACAGTGCCTTTGTGCCCCCAGTAGTTATCTGTGGAGGAGTAGAGAGAACCCGTGTGAGTGTTAAAGGAACGGTAAGGAAGGAAACCCATACTTACCAAGAGCCGCAGTCGGTGAAGAGGTGAGAGAACCCTCGGAGGTCGATCCACCGTGTCCTCGTGTCCCGGCGGTAGTCTGTGGAGAAAGAGAGAACAGGGAAGGAGAGTGAGTCGACAAGCAAGGAGCTGTGTGAGATAGGCGGTGAACCGCCTCGAGCTAGCTACAGGTACACGGATAAGAAAAAGTCTATACCAACACTGATTTGATTTATTCTGCCTCCAGGAAGGAAGAGGAGCGCGCCACGGGCAGAGGGAACCAGAGGCGGGAGCCCGTTCCCCGACGCAACCCCCACCCCCCTGTCACTCGCTTGCTCGTGGCCCCCTGGAGGACAGATTCGGGCATTAGTTTTTAATTCCCCTTTCCCCAAATCCCCAGTATCTTTTAAATATTTAAACAAATAAAGAATATTTTTTTATACTTACCTGTTCCTCGTTGTTGTTTGGTCATTGGGTTGGTTTTGGGGACCTCCTCGAGGTGGGAATTGAGAAGGGGCGTGGCTTAACCATTAGCAGCCAGCCCCTGGCTTGTGACAGATTTTGGCGTAGTCGGCAGGGCTTCCACCTCGAGTTGAGTAACCAGACTAGCCCAATGACCGACAACGCGGGGCCCGCAGCCCAACCCTGTGCCATGCCCGTCCTGTTTTTAAAGAGACCCCACACCATTTTACCCGTCCCTACGAAGAGCCCGTTCTAGGGACTAGAACGGATTTGGCGGGGGAGGATGTCACAAGGTGACTTAGGGCGGAACCAAAAATGGAGAGGAGAGGTTCCGCCCGGGCAGATTTTTTTAAACGCACCCTTCACTTCCTGGTCTCCCTGGCAACACAGATCACGGGCAGATGAGAAACAGGTGGGACGAATTAAGCAGGCAACTCATGATTGGAGGAGAGAAGAGGGACAAGACCCATAAAAGGTCCAAGGAAAGCCCAAACAGGGAGTTGTTGTTTCGGGCACGAGCTCCACTACTGCCTAGGGCAGACCCAAACCACACGCTCCGTCCTCGGAGGAGCCGGAGGGTGCCGTTGATCCACAGAGCGCTTAGAGCGAGAGGAGAGAGTACGGCAGCCGAGAGAGGCGAAAGAGGACGGGGCTGTGAGAGAGTTAAAGGGACACTGCACCGTGCTTATTATTCCTGTTGGTGGTGTGTATCGTAGCGCTGAGTTGGGCTCACCGGGTACGCTATTTTGGATTGCTGTATTTGCTCTCTCTCTCGTTTGGATTATAGACTTACATTGATGAAGATACCGAAGACCTTATAGGTAGAAGAATTAAACGAATACTGACCTTGGATGAAAGAAACGAAGGAAGGAAAGACGCACCATTGTGAGTATACGTTTGTGGAAAAGTGGTGTTGGTGGCTGAAAACCACCTTGTCTATGCATCTGGAGTCCTAGCAGTGTGAGATCAATCTTGGGGAGCGTGGGACGAAGAAAGTACAGCAGCTGTAAGTAACGGAGTCTCCTTATGGATGTGTTGTGCATGTATTTGACCTGTATATCTCTTTGAGTGTTTTCAAAAGAGAGTGGGTGGCCCTACCCCTGAACCAGCGCGGTGGGTGAGCCAAAGGGTCTTTGTGCTGAAACAGCTCCAGTGACGAAAACAAACACTAGGCCAAGTTACCATCTCCATATTCTTCGTCCAGAGTGAGGTGAAGGAAGACGGGCGTCTATTGTAAGCACTGAGCGTGGTGGGTGAGTCTTGGATGTAGAAATTTTCACTTGAAGTGGTGCTGTGTAATGCTGTGTATTGCAGTGAGATTGCTGTTGTCTTGTCTGACGTACCCCCGCCTTCAGTCACTCGTTCTTGAGACGACGAAGAGGAAGAACGGTTCTAGAGTAAAAACTTGTACATGAATATGCTGTGAGTGTGTTTCAGTCTTAAAATCTCAGAGTGGCGTCTCGAAGTATTTTCCCAGCCAAACGCTCGGCGGACTTGAGTTTAGGAGTGGCGGTGAAGTACTGTGCTATTGACGGTGTGTGAGTATTACCTATAATATTGCTACCTTACCTGTGTCCTTTTATCATCACAGAGTTGGAGGCGAAGGAGATCCGCCGCCCCGAGGTCTCAACGAAAGGGCGCCCCGGTCCAGTTTTCGATTGACCAACGGGTCTCGAGGAAAGGGCAGCGCTCGACCCGGTGTGCCGGCGTGACGTCCTCGCCCCTCTGTAGACCAACGAGCTCGCCGAGAGGGTTTTGGCCCCCGGCGTCACATAGGAAACCACTGTCTAGCTGACGCATCGCGCAGCCAGTTACCGTAAGTCCGCCACCCTGTTAAAGTAATATATGACCTGTTAAAACTGCCAAATCAACAGGGAAGAGGAGTGTGTTGTGAGAGCTGTGCAGAGAGCCATACCTACCTCGAAGCGGTAGCCAGCAGTCATCTGTGGAGAGAGAGAGAGAGAGAGCCAGCGTGAGCACTGAGATACTGAACTGTGAAGAGAGCCATACCTACCCATAGCTGTAGTCAGCGCCGAGGTGAGGGAACCATTGGAAACCGATTCATTGTGCCTTTGTGTCCCAGCAGTCATCTGTGGAGAGAGAGAGAAAGAGCCAGCGTGAACGCTGAGATATCGAATTGTGAAGAGAGAGCCATACCTACCCAAAGCTGTAGTCAGCGCAGAGGTGAGAGAACCATTGGAAACCGATTCATTGTGCCTTGGTGTCCCAGAAGTCATCTGTGGAGAGAGAGAGAAAGAGCCAGCGTGAGCACTGAGATACTGAACTGTGAAGAGAGCCATACCTATCCATAGCTGTAGTCAGCGCCGAGGTGAGGGAACCATTGGAAACCGATTCATTGTGCCTTTGTGTCCCAGCAGTCATCTGTGGAGAGAGAGAGAAAGAGCCAGCGTGAACGCTGAGATATCGAATTGTGAAGAGAGAGCCATACCTACCCAAAGCTGTAGTCAGCGCAGAGGTGAGAGAACCATTGGAAACCGATTCATTGTGCCTTTGTGTCCCAGCAGTCCTCTGTGGAGAGAGAGAGACAGAGTCAGCGTGACCGCTGAGATATTAAGCCGTTCGGGAAAGCCCAACGTACCAGAAGCTGTAGTCAGCGACGAGGTGAGAGAAACCATTGGAAAACGATTCACAGTGCCCTTGTGCCCCCAGTAGTTATCTGTGGAGGAGTAGAGAGAACCCGTGTGAGTGTTAAAGGAACGGTAAGGAAGGAAACCCATACTTACCAAGAGCCGCAGTCGGTGAAGAGGTGAGAGAACCCTCGGAGGTCGATCCACCGTGTCCTCGTGTCCCGGCGGTAGTCTGTGGAGAAAGAGAGAACAGGGAAGGAGAGTGAGTCGACAAGCAAGGAGCTGTGTGAGATAGGCGGTGAACCGCCTCGAGCTAGCTACAGGTACACGGATAAGAAAAAGTCTATACCAACACTGATTTGATTTATTCTGCCTCCAGGAAGGAAGAGGAGCGCGCCACGGGCAGAGGGAACCAGAGGCGGGAGCCCGTTCCCCGACACAACCCCCACCCCCCTGTCACTCGCTTGCTCGTGGCCCCCTGGAGGACAGATTCGGGCATTAGTTTTTAATTCCCCTTTCCCCAAATCCCCAGTATCTTTTAAATATTTAAACAAATAAAGAATATTTTTTTATACTTACCTGTTCCTCGTTGTTGTTTGGTCATTGGGTTGGTTTTGGGGACCTCCTCGAGGTGGGAATTGAGAAGGGGCGTGGCTTAACCATTAGCAGCCAGCCCCTGGCTTGTGACATATACACATGTACATATACACAAACATACATACATATATACATATACATACATACATACACATACATACACACACACATACATATACGTATTGAAGATACGTCATCTCAGTGACAGACTCTGCACAGTTCGGTTTAGGGAGAACGAGAAAAATGCACGTGACGGCGAATGTTTTAGGAAATGGATGCAGTGACGCCCTTTTAAGGACTGAAGTCCCGCCCCCGACTAGTGGGCTTAACACCACAAATCTATACCCACCGATCTTTATTAAAATCCGGACGAGCAAGGGAGTAAAGGGGAGACGGGGACGTGACTGCGCCAGCCATCTCCCTGATGCCTGTCTAGGCTTCACAGTACTCCCCTACTCGACTCAGAAACCTCAGGTGGAGGGCCGAACAAGTGATAACATAATGCCATACATAATTTTCAATCACTCCTCTGCGCTTGGCAATTAATGGCCCGATTCGGGGTTTTATTGGTCTAGTGTTGAAGTTTTGGCCTTGTATTGTGGTTTGTATGTGCACAAAGTAGCGTTTCTTTTCCTTATATGTAGCCTTTTCTATTTTATACGTGAAATTTGTTTTTGAAAGTTTATGCCTCGGCCCATGGTTTGCTGCACATATGTAAACAAGTAAGGAGAGATTAAACATTTTCTTAAGTTTATTAATAGCATTTACCATGCTTTGAAATGTTGACGAAAATGAGGATTTAGTTTATTTATTTATCAGGTTGTACAAGCTATCTATTGTGAGATGAGTACCATTACTAAAACAAATTATGTGAATGCCTTGTTAAAGAGAAAAGTTTAAAGTCTAGATTTAAAGGTATCTATTGTGTCTGATTCTCGGACAACGGTTGGTAAATCATTCCAGAGCTTAGGGGCTAAGTAGGAAAAGGATCTTCCACCTTTAGACACTTTTGATATTTTAGGGATAACTAAGAGACCAGAGTTTTGCGAACGCAGTGCACGTGATGGATTGTATTCTGATAGTAGTTCTCTAAGATATGAGGGTGCTAGGCCATTTAAGGCTTTGTAGGTGGTAAGTGTTATTTTAAATTGTATGCGATAATTAACTAGTAGCCAGTGTAAAGATGCTAGAATTGGACTTATGTGGTCATACTTCTTAGATCGAGTAAGCACTCTTGCAGAAGCGTTTTGAACTAGCTGCAGCTTGTTTACCTGATTTGCATGGCATCCCCCAAGTAGCGAGTTACAATAGTCTATTCTAGAGGTCATAAAAGCATGGATAAGCTTCTCTGCGTCAGATGTAGACAGTATATGGCGGATTTTTGAGATATTTCTAAGATGGAAGAATGCTGTGCGGCAGACGTTGCCGATATGACTATCGAAGGATAAATTGCTGTCGAACATCACACCTAAGTTCCTAACCGAGGAAGATGGTACCACAGTGCAGCCATCTTTGTGCAACTTGTAATCTGACATATTATGTTTGTAGCGATTCGGTTCAATAATAAGCATCTCTGTCTTATTGGAGTTGAGCTTAAGAAAGTTATGTGCCATCCAGTCACTAACATCGCTAATGCAGTCTGTTAGCTTAGAAAACGTGTGGGTTTCGCTGGGATGTGAGGAGATGTAAAGCTGGGTATCATCCGCATAGCAGTGAAAACTTATGTTATGTTTCCTGATAATGTCTCCTAGAGGTAACATATATAATGAGAACAGGATAGGACCTAAAACTGATCCCTGCGGTACACCATATTTAACCAGGGAGTGAAATGACTGTTCCTCATTTACATAAACAAAGTGATAGCGATTGGTTAGATACGACCTAAACCAGGCTAACGCCTGACCACTGATACCAACATAGTTTTCTAGTCTATTGAGTAAGATTGTGTGGTCTATTGTGTCAAAGGCTGCGCTAAGGTCTAGTAATATAAGGATTGAGATTTCACCACGATCAGATGTTAACAGGAGGTCATTTGTAACTCTAAGCAGCGCTGTCTCTGTGCTATGGTGGGGCCTGAATCCTGATTGGAACTTTTCATACGTACTATTATTTGTCAAGAATGTGCGTAACTGGCTTGCCACTACTTTTTCTAATATTTTCGAAAGAAAAGGGAGATTTGAGATTGGTCTAAAGTTATTAAGCTCTCCCTGATCAAGCTGTGGTTTTTTAATCAGCGGTTTAATAACTGCTAGCTTGAAAGCTGTTGGAACGTATCCTATTTTTAACGATGAGTTAAAGATATTTAGAACCGGGGTTGACACTACAGGGAATACCTCTTTAAGTAGTTTTGTGGGAACGGGGTCTAATATACAGGACGATGATTTGGATGATGTGACTAGTTTAGAGAGCTCATCTATTGTAGTAGGTTTAAATGAATCAAGATGTTCATATGGTAATCTAGTGTTTAGTGAACTAATGGGTAGAGTGATGGCTGCTTGGGTAGTTACGATGTTTTCCCTAATAGCCGTAATTTTGTTAGAAAAGAAGTTCATGAAATCGTTACTATTGTGTTGGAGTTTACTATTGGTTTCTGTTTGTTCTTTGTTTCTTGTCAGTTTTGCAACTGTGCTAAAGAGGAAACGAGGGTTGTTATGATTTTCTTTAATAAGCGTACTGAGATAGGTAGATCTGGCCGTTTTTATAGCCTGTCTGTAGTGTTTAACACTCTCTTTCCATGCTACACGCCATACCTCTAACTTTGTGCTTCTATAATTTCTTTCCATTTTTCTAGCTGCCTTTTTAAGTGCTGCTGTGTGATGATCATACCATGGAGCTGGCGGTTTTTCTTTGATTTTTTTTTTTCGAATGGGAGCAACGGCATCCAGTGTGTTAGAACAGACATTGTTCAGGTTTTCTATTACAGTATCTAGATCGTCACAGTTATCTACTACATGTTTCATTTGGGACAGGTCTGGAAGAGTGCTGATAAAGCTATCTTTAGTGGTGGAAATTATAGTTCTGGCTAGTCGGTAGCATGTTGTGGATTGAGTGATCCTATCTAGAAGTACAGTGTATGACACAAGGTAATGGTCAGAAACTGCATCACTCTGAGGTGATATTTCGATGTCATTAATATTGAGTCCAAGTGACAGAATTAAGTCTAATGTGTGCTTACGAGTATGCGTGGGCCCTGACACGTTTTGTTTAATACCGAGAGAATTTAGAACATCCATAAATGCATGTCCTAATGCATCTTTTGAGTTATCCACATGAATATTAAAATCACCAACGATAAGAGCTTTATCTACAGTGACTACAAGCTCAGACAGGAAATTTGCTATTTCTTTAAGGAAATCTGCATGGTGGCCCGGAGGTCTATAGATTGTAGCTAAGACAAAAGAAAGCTGTTTGTTGTTACGATCAGTTATTTCCATATTTAATAACATTAGTTCAAATGAGTTAAATTTTAGTTCAGATTTCTGGTTAACTTTAAAAATGTTGTTGTATATTGTAGCTACACCACCCCCTCTCCCCTTTAATCGAGGTTCGTGTTTATAATAATAGTCTTGTGGGGTGGATTCGTTTAAACTAGTGTAGTCATCTGCTTTAAGCCAGGTTTCTGTTAAACAGAGTGCATCTAAGTTTTGGTCTGTAATTATTTCATTAACAATAGGTTCTTTATTGGTAAGCGATCTAATGTTAAGAAGGCCGAATTTTAACATTCGAGGTTCATCTTGTAATGTATTGTTTTCTAATGTTATGTTGATCAAATTTGTACGTGATGTGGCAAGCGGTGCTCTGTATTTGATTGTTCGGGGAACAGATACAGTTGAAATGTGTTGATATTCTGGTAAGATCAACTCGAAGTGCTGGGATATATGTGATCTTGACATATCATGCCAGCTAACAGACGGACAGTTAAGCTGATCCGTCTGTTTCCTGACCTGGGCCCTGGATAGTCATACTATATCAGAATTAAGACTATTAATCAGATTTCTGGTGAGTATAGCACTTCCTTCTGATGTCGGATGAAGGCCATCTCGGGTTAGGAGGAATTGTCTACCCCAGAAATGCTTCCAATTGTCTATAAACCCTACATTATGCTGAGGGCACCACTTTGACATCCAGCCATTGAGAGACACTAATCTACTATGTGTTTCATCTCCCCGGTAGGCGGGGAGGGGACCAGAGCATATTACATTGTCTGACATTGTTTTTGCAATTTCACACATCTCCTTAATAGTATCTTTGGTGATTTCCGACTGTCGGAGTCTGGTGTCATTTGTTCCGGCGTGAATAACAATCTTAGAAAACTTCCGTTTAGCATTAGCCAGCACTTTAAGTTTGGATCTAATGTCAGACGTTCTGGCTCCCGGTATACAATCGACTATAGTGTTTGGTGCCACAATGTTAGTGTTCCTGAGTATAGAATCTCCAATGACCAGGGCACTTTTAACAGGTGTTTCAACTAGTGTATTCCTTAGGGGATCGAATCTGTTAGAAAGTACCGTAACGTTATGGGTCTTAGAAGGACGCCGTTTATGACTATGCCGCCTGACAGTCACCCAGTTAGACCGCCGACTTGACTCTGATGTCGGAACCGAGCCATGTGTATTATGATAAACACTATGCGCGCTCGATACAGTATTTGTAATGTTTACATTAGCATCTGATGTCGGAACACTATGCGCGCTCGATACAGTATTTGTAATGTTTACATTAGCATCTGATGTCGGAACCGAGCCATTAGTCTTTTCGCTCGATACAGTATTTACAACAGTAACATTAGCGGTTTTGCTATCCTCAACTAGCGTTCGGATGCGCGATTCTAGTTCAGCAACCTTCTCAGTTAACCTTAATACTTCAATACACTTAGTGCATGTAAACCCCTTTATGCTAACAGCAGAAGCTAAACTATACATGTGGCAAGTAGTAAATGTTACAATAACAAGCGGAGTCTTACCGCTTTCTTGCTGGGCGATGGCGTCTTCGTTTACCCGAACGCGGTCCCCCTAGCTGCATCGCGTGGGGTGTTCGGTGGTGACACGCCTCGGTCGCCTGCGAACGTCTGGGGCCAGGGTGATGTTTGGCTTGCTGAATCTGCGAAGGCCGGGCAGCGGTTCCTCCACAGCTTCCCGATCGCTTTCATGTCGTTCACGGTCCGTGAAGCTGCATCGCGTGGAATGCTCGTTTGTTGCGCGCCTCGATCGCTTGTGGACGTCGAAAGGCAGGGTGAAGTGGGCGCTGTACCTCGCCTTGGATCTGCTAAAACCGGGAAACAACTCCTCCACAGCTTCCCGCTCAGGTGAGGACAGGTCAGAAAAGCATATATCAGATGAATCCGCCATTATCCACCAGGAGGCGCCCTTCCGCAACTTTTTAAACCCGGAAGTATTGCTCTATAAGTATTGCCCGGAACTGTGCTCCAGTGAGTACAGTTTCCAAAAGAAAGGTGTTTTCATAAACAAGAAAATGGGACTGCTATGATTGAACTTGTCTGTAAACACAGCTTAATACGGTACATACTAGTTTTCTTTCAGTTTTCGGGTTTTGTAAATACAATCTGAGCTTATTTTTATAATAAATGATCTTCAATAAAGAAAATATGGTTTGGTTATTATGTATTGTGTGATGTATATTGATATATATAGGCTACTGTTATTGGGGTACATACAGTAAGCAGTACACCCAGATAAAATTGTATTAAAATTTGTTCAGAAAGTGAGAGAAATCACAGCAATTATGCTACCCCATAGGCCCAATGTTTTAATATTACAACATTTCCATAAAAAAACTTACTAAAATGTCAAAAATGTAAATAAAAAATATATATTTCTGCATTAGAGGATACAACAACATATTAAGGGAGAAAAAAAATTTCTACGTTTTTTTCTATATTTGGGTTTTACAGGGTTAAGGAGGGACCTGACACTCGGTAGCAGCAAATCAATATCGACCAACATGGGCGCAACCAATCACATTGAACTACGAAAGCAGCCATCCCTGTTGAAAATAACAATAGAAACCATTACAGAAATTCTAATGGTTTCCTTTACAAAACCATCAGCCATTAACCATTAAAACCATTACCAAATGATTTCCAATATGTAGTGTGTTTTGGTCACATTCAATTAGGATTTGTTGGTTTGTATAGGTTTCCATTACAATTTGTATTGGTCTTTATTTACACTTTTAATGGTTTAGTATGGGTTCTAATGGTTCCATTACAAGTTTGTATTGGTCTTTATTTACACATATTTATTTATTTGTATTGGTTCTAATGGTTCCATTACAAGTTTGTATTGGTCTTTATTTGCACATATTTAATGGTTTCCATCAGTTTTGTATTGTTCCTTAATGGTATCCAATAAACAAAATGGCACCAATAGAAGGAACAAATGACCAAGAGACCACTAAATTTATAATTTAGTCATAATCCCAGACGGGATTTCAACATTGATTCACTGTTGAATCAATGTCAGGGACCAACGTTGAATTACCTTTTGATTTTGCAACGTTGTTTCAATGATGTCACACTTACAACATGGGGAATTAAGGTCAAATTAACATTGAAATATGCATTGATTTTGCATATTGAATCAACGTTGATATCACAACGCAGTTTCAACTACCTATTTTTAACACTAAATAAAGATTTTTACTTTACACTGCAACTCATGCAATGTTTTCAGTGCATTTATCATATGAATGCAACTTGCTGCTCATAACTTACAGGACAACCCCATTCATAAAGCTATCTAAAGTAGGTAAAGTTTGAATGTGTACAAATATGATGGCACATGCCTACCCTTTCTAAATAAAGGTAAATTCCAAATATAGAATAAAAACTTAAATATGAAAACAAAATCATATTTAAAAGTCATTTTACTTTTAAGGAAAATGGCAAATATAAATTTTGTTGTTGGTTTAGTCTTCGTATGGCCACCACCACCCATCCATTCTGGCTTAGAATCAGTATTTTTAGCCCATGTATAAAAAATCTAGTTATTGCAAGGGCAAGATGTGTGTTTTATAATTTTCTGACTAGAAACAAAGCATAGCCATCTGATGAAGACAGAAAGCTGTTGTGTTTACAAATGTGACAATGAGCTTCAATCAAGATCATCTACAGTGCATTCAGAAAGTATTCAGACACCCTTCACTTTTCAAATTTGTTATGTTGTCGCGTGATACTGCAATTGTTTAAATGTTTCCTTATAAATATACACTATTTACATTACAAAGTGAAAACAGAATTTTAGAAACTTTTTTAAATGTAAAAAAAAAAGAAAAACTGAAATATCATATTTGCATTATACATATTCAGACCCTTAGCAACAATACTTGCAATTTAGCTCAGGTGCCTCCCATTTGTCTTGATGTTTCTACACCTTAAAGGGTTCTGATGAACACAAATATATTTTAAGGAATGTATGTAACCAAAGATACCAGAAGCACCATTGACGACTTCTATAGTAGGATAAAAGAATTCAATTCAATTCAATTTTATTTATATAGCGCTTTTTACAAAAGTCAATTGTTTCAAAGCAGCTTTACATAAATAGAAGCAGTGAAAAGCACAGAAAAACGACAGATAGCACAACAAAATAAATGATAGCATAAGCAGTTAAATTTGCTGCGGCTATGACTCAATATTATAAGTGAACGTATTACTAAAGTAACGTCTAGAAGAGGAAGCTAAGTAAAGCCCAAAAAGGCTGCCTCCCCGGGGTGAAAAACCCCCTATGAGAAAAAAAACCCCCAGGCTTTTATCCGAGGAAAAATAAGTCCTAGGAGGGAAAAACCCTTGGGAGAACGGATAAGGAGATTTAGCGGAGATTAAGCGGGTTCTGCCGGTGATCGTTGGTCAGGCATCAGCTGGGCATCACATTGAAGGACGGCCAGTAGATCAGAGGTGTGCCGACTTTCACATCTACTGGGACTGGGTCTGTTTGTCTCGTTGTCCTCGGGTCGAGGACGAGACAGGGAGAGAAAAACAAAATCGTATTAGCGTAGCGGCCGTTCAAATGTATTGAAGTGTCACACAGTGATGTGGTTTAACTCAGCTTAGTTCCAGACAGACTAACTATTGCGGCATAATTATATTATCCACAGTTGAGGATTTAGCAAGCTGGGGGCCCAATGCGAGGGTATATATGGTGTAGCAGAGCGGTGCTAGAGAGAGAACATGAGCCTAAGATTTTAAGAAACTCCGACTACGCCACCCCGGGAATTGCACCCGGGGAAATCTCAATTTACCCCCAAAATGATGGGTGAAGGACACAGGTTCGGTCCCTTATAATAAAGTAGGCAGGAGACGTGGGTATAATGCAAAATGTTACAGAATTTTATTGATACAAATATTTAAAAACACTAGATTTAAAAGACACACCAAGTACTCATTCTTTCCTTTAAAAGGAAAACACACCATTTTTATAACAAAAAGGTTGAATCAAAACAAATAAAGAAAAGAGAATGTTACCAGCAGGGCTGAGGCTCCCAACGGCAGAGGACAGAGTTTAGTTCGAGCATGCACACTTCCACACAACCACACACACACCAAAGTGCACTCAAACCACACTACGAAGCACACAAGATGTTACACAGCACACGATGAGAAGCACCACCACCACTGTAGAATTTCCTGTCACCCGTGGGACCCCAGCTCCTGCGATAAACCAAAAATAAAGGTTAAAGACACTTAACAGAACATAAATTATAAACACTTTTTATAATTGGTTTAACTACTTCTCACATGACCCTTCTCACAACTCCTCTATAGTGACCATTAATACAATACACAAACAGAGACAATAAAACATTAGGAGGGTTAATTTCACATACCACTCCCCTCTGTCACAGTGTGTTACTAGGTCCAATAGGCCCATACACCCGGGCACGTTACAACTATGAGGAGTCACGTGCAGCAAACAAATTATAAATACAAAATAAGAAGTTAACAAAAGAAACACAATAATTAAATAGGTTGGATAGGGGAATCACAGAGCTCATTCAGAGCATAATTTAATCTTTAAACAAAAACGTTCATGTCCCCAACACATATGGATTTGAGCACTACGGTGCGATATTAAAAGATTGACCGGACACCAGCAGCACCCCTTAATGACGTCAACA
Organism: Paramisgurnus dabryanus; assembly: GCF_030506205.2. Lineage (NCBI taxonomy): Eukaryota > Metazoa > Chordata > Actinopteri > Cypriniformes > Cobitidae > Paramisgurnus > Paramisgurnus dabryanus. The sequence goes on from NC_133348.1 coordinate 36,730,588, forward strand.
CGTGCGCACTGCAAGCTGAATAGCAGCGCTAAAACAGCGCGAAGAGGTAGGCGGCAGACCTAATCACAGCCCGGAACGAGAGGGAGAACCCTACAGCGGATACAGATATAAACATAAATACACATTACTACTCTCACTTAAAGTTGCGGGTTGCACACTTACCGCTTCTTACACCAGGCACGACACCTTACGGACACCGGCATACAGCTATCATGGCAGCCACCAGTGCCCTGGCATACAGGGAGTCAACCTGAGAGACTAGCGCTCTTAAAATCCATGGAACAGTGCTAACAGGCACCAGCATCGGAGCCAACACACACTAGAATTCACATTTAGTTTTAAAATCACACACAACACATTAAAATAGCCATATGCTAAGAGCTAGCACGCTTACCTGTAACGACCGTCAACAGACACGGGGGGAGGGATCAGACATGACACATACACGGCATCAACCAATCAGCCCTTAAGTAGGGAGCCCTACTCTCCGATAGGTGAACACAGCTGTCAATCACCTTATCCCATTACAATGGTAAATAAGGGTCACCTTTGGATCTTTAAGAGAAAATGAAACCTGACGACCCGTTTGACTAAGGCCTAAAGCCCCACTGTCGTCATTAATGCAGGTTCAGTGGCAAACAGGTCTATATTGTATACCATTTACAGGACCACGAGAAAACGCCAAAACATCGCAACCCGACCATACGTGCTAACCCGTTTGACTAAGGCCGGAAGCCCCACTGTCGTCATTAATGCAGGTTCAGTGGCAAACGGGTATGTATGGCATACTATTCACAAGACACACGAAAGCGCGAAAAACGCAACCCGACACTACATACTAACCCGTTTGACTAAGGCTGGAGGCCCCACTGTCGTCGTTAATGCAGGTTCAGTGGCAAACGGGTCTGTATGGCATACTATTCACAAGACTTACGATAGCGCCAAAAACGCAACCCGACCGTAACGTGCCAACCCGTTTGACTAAGGCTGGAGGCCCCACTGTTGTCGTTAATGCAGGTTCAGTGGCAAACGGGTCGGTATGGCATACTATTCACAAGACACACGAAAGCACCAAAATCGCAACCCAACCATACGTGCCAAACCGTTTGACTAAGGCCGGAAGCCCCACTGTCGTCGTTAATGCAGGTTCAGTGGCAAACGGTGGCAAACTATTTAATGCAATTCATTTTAAGTGTTCATGCAGAAAAGGTTTTTATTTATTTATTTAGTTGGTCTGTGTTATGACCGTGAGTGCTTTGTTCCGTAAAAATAACTATTGCGAGTTAAGTATCTTTACTAGACAAATTATGCGAATGCTTTGTTGAAGAGAAAAGTTTTAAGTCTAGATTTAAAATGATCGACTGTGTCTGATTCTCGGACATCGGTTGGTAAATCATTCCAGAGCTTAGGGGCTAAGTAGGAAAAGGATCTTCCACTTTTAGACACTTTTGATAGTCTAGGGATAATCAATAGGCCAGAATTTTGCGACCGTAGTGTGCGTGATGGATTGTATTCTGATAGTAATTCTCTAAGATATGAGGGTGCTAAGCCATTTAAAGCTTTGTAGGTGATTAGTGATATTTTAAATTGAATGCGATATTTAACTGGTAGCCAGTGTAAAGATGCCAGAATTGGGCTTATGTGGTCATACTTCTTAGATCGAGTAAGTACCCTTGCAGAAGCGTTTTGAACTAGCTTAAGCTTGTTTACCTGATTTGCATGGCATCCCCCGAGTAACGAGTTACAATAGTCTATTATAGAGGTCATAAAAGCATGAATAAGCTTCTCTGCGTCAAATGTAGACATTATATGGTGTATTTTTGAGATATTTCTAAGATGGAAGAATGCTGTGCGGCAGACGTTGGCGATATGACTATCAAAGGATAAGTTGCTGTCGAACATCACACCTAAGTTCCTAACCGTGGAAGATGGCACCACAGTACAGCCATCTATGTGCAATTTGTAATCTGACATATTATGTTTGTAGCAATTTGGTTCAATAATAAGTATCCTTGTCTTATTGGAGTTGAGCTTAAGAAAGTTATGTGCCATCCAGTCACTAACATCGCTAATGCAGTCTTTTAGCTTAGAAAACGTGTGTGTTTCGCTGGGATGCGAGGAGATGTAAAGCTGGGTATCATCCGCATAGCAGTGAAAACTTATGTTATTGTCACAGGTCGGGGCGAACCCCTTCCTAGCTCCCACCTCGAGGAGGTCTCAAAGCCACCCCAATGACCAGACACACGAGAGAGAAGTTACAATTAAAATTAATCTTTATTCATTTACTTTAAAAAATGGGGGTAAAGGGGGAGGGCAATTTAAAACAATAAGTTCTTCGAGCCTCCAGGTTGGTCTACTTGAGCCCGTGGCGTGCTCCCCTTCTCCTGGAGGCAAATCAGAGACAAGGATTACTGAACTGTGTACCAGTTACTAATGTCAACTCTCTTCTTGCTTCCCCAGGCCCGTATTGCGAGCAGAGGCACGTACTCAAGACTGGACTTTCTCCTCTTCTAGGTTCGTGCTGTAAGCAAAGGTAAGTGTTACACAAGACTGGACTTTCTCCTCTTCTAGGTTCGTGCTGTAAGCAAAGGTAAGTGTTACACAAAACTGGACTTTCTCCTCTTCTAGGTTAGTGCTATAAGCAAAGGTACGTGTTACACAAGACTGGACTTTCTCCTCTTCTAGGTTCGTGCTGTAAGCAGAGGTAAGTGTTACACAAGACTGGATTTTCTCCTCCTCTAGGTTCGTGCTGTAAGCAGAGGTAAGTGTTACACAAGACTGGACTTTCTCCTCTTCTAGGTTCGTGCTGTAAGCAAAGGTAAGTGTTACACAAGACTGGACTTTCTCCTCTTCTAGGTTCGTGCTGTAAGCGAAGGTAAGTGTTACACAAGACTGGACTTTCTCCTCTTCTAGGTTCGTGCTGTAAGCGAAGGTAAGTGTTACGCAAGACTGGACTTTCTCCTCTTCTAGGTTCATGCTGTAAGCAAAGGTAAGGGTTACACAAGACTGGACTTTAGACTTGCACTTTACTCGAGGACAGTGGACTTAACAACAAGGCGGTTTGATTTTCCAAGTGTTTTGATTTACGGCCTCCAAAGACAGGGGAAAAAGTTGTCGGAAACAGCAGTGTAGAGCCGAACGCTTCCCTGGTTCTTCCTCCACTCACGGCGTCGGACGTATAGAACAGGGGCGAACCTTTGAAGAGGCTCCACACAAGGGTAAGTCTTTTCCCACAGCCGTCAGGCCCACAGTCTCTTGGCACAAATATTGATCGTAACTTGGTCTACTCACTTCAACCATCCAGATGCTTCACCACTGTCCTTCCACTCGTCGAGGGAAAGGGTTTCGATAACACACACTTCAGGGGATCTCTCTTTATAAGTGGCCTCGATCCACCTCCACCGTTCTCTACAGCTGAATTTTCCTCACGACTCCTCTGGTCTCGAACTGGCTTCTATCAATTTAGACACAGCACAACACTGTAAGCTGTCAAGTGTACACACAAATGAAGACAAAGACTCACCCACAGCACTGCACACACACTTCGTGATTTATGGATGAAGCCAAACTCGACCCGGGCCGTGTGGCTGGCTGGGCTATATTTCTTGATGGAGGGGACGAGATGAAATCGAGCAATTCCGATGCTCCCCGGCTCGCCCACGTCTCTCTCTCCCGTGGGGCCGCGACGCTTCGTGACACTCACAACACAAGATCAGGTAACACTTTATTATACACAATGCACACCACAGGCTTTAATACTACTCACGTATAAGCTTTACTTCCAGGATGGTTCCTTCGGCTCGCCCACATTCTTCTCTTCAAATGGGGCCGTGACGCTTCGTCACACTCACAACACAGGATCAGGTAACACTTTAATATCCACAATGCACATCATAGGTGGGGTCGTAATGCTACGTGGTTACTCACAACACAAGATTAGGTGATCCCTTTGTCCTCACAATACACACCACAGACTGCAATTGTTACTCACGTATATGCTTTGCTTCCAGAATGGTTCCTTCGGCTCGCCCACGTCTCTCTCTCTCCAGTGGGGCCGTAATGCTACGTGGCTACTCACAACACAAGGTTAAGTAATTCCTTTGTATTCACAATGCACACCACAGACTGTAATTGTTACTCACGTAGATGCTTTGCTTCCAGAATGGTTTCTTCGGCTCGCCCACGTCTCTCTCTCTCCAGTGGGGCCGTAATGCTACGTGGCTACTCACAACACAAGGTTAGGTGATCCCTTTGTCCTCACAATACACACCACAGACTGCAATTGTTACTCACGTATATGCTTTGCTTCCAGAATGGTTCCTTCGGCTCGCCCACGTCTCTCTCTCTCCAGTGGGGCCGTAATGCTACGTGGCTACTCAAAACACAAGGTTAAGTAATTCCTTTGTATTCACAATGCACACCACAGACTGTAATTGTTACTCACGTAGATGCTTTGCTTCCAGAATGGTTTCTTCGGCTCGCCCACGTCTCTCTCTCTCCAGTGGGGCCGTAATGCTACGTGGCTACTCACAACACAAGGTTACGTAATTCCTTTGTATTCACAATGCACACCACAGACTGTAATTGTTACTCACATATGTGCTTTGCTTCCAGAATGGTTCCTTCGGCTCGCCCACGTCTCTCTCTCTCTCCGGTGGGGCCGTAATGCAGCATGGCTACTCACAGCATAAGATCAGGTAATACTTTCAATGGTTAGGTTTGTTTACTCACACTTGCTGAGGTTTCCCAGCTATCCGTAGTGAAAACCGCAGCCGCCTTCCTTAGCTGTCCAAAATGACTCGTTTCAGCAATAATCCTTCGCCTAGTCCTTCGTCCTCAAATCCTCCGTGGTAACCACAGTAACTAGCACAGCACCAGACCGCCAGCAGAACACAGCACACTAGTACAGCAACCAAGCACACCCGTTTGTGTTTTCAAAGTCCCTTTTATCTTCCTTTCCTTCTTCTCTCCAGCCAATCGCTAACCGCTGTGTTAATTCACTCTCGCTTAATTTGCGGTTGGAAAGACTACAGGAAGTCCGGGGTTTCCGGTAAGTCGTCCGGGCGGAACTAACCTTCTCGAATTTCGGTTCCGCCCATGGAAAAGCTCACACCGTGATATCATGTTTCCTGATAATGTCTCCTAGGGGTAACATGTATAACGAGAACAGGATAGGACCTAAAACTGATCCCTGCGGTACACCGTATTTAACCAGGGAGTGATATGACTCTTCCTCATTTACATAAACAAAGTGATAGCGATTGGTTAGATATGACCTAAACCAGGCTAGCACCTGACCACTGATACCAACATAGTTTTCTAGTCTATTGAGTAAGATTGTGTAATTGTCTATTGTGTCAAAGGCTGCACTAAGGTCTAGTAATATAAGAATTGAGATTTCACCACGATCGGATGTTAATAGGAGGTCATTTGTAACTCTAAGCAACGCTGTCTCTGTGCTATGGTGGGGCCTGAATCCTGATTGGAACTTTTCATATGTACTATTATTTGTCAAGAATGTGCTTAACTGGCTTGCCACTACCTTTTCTAATATTTTCGAAAGAAAATGGAGATTTGAGATTGGTCTCCTTGATCAAGCTGTGTTTTTTTAATCAGTGGTTTAATAACTGCTAGTTTGAAAGCTGTTGGAACGTATCCTATTTCTAGCGATGAGTTAAAGATATTTAGAACCGGGGTTGACACTACAGGGAATACCTCTTTAAGTAGTTTTGTGGGAACGGGGTCTAATATACAGGACGATGATTTGGATGATGTGACTAGTTTAGAGAGCTCATCTATTGTAGTAGGTTTAAATGAATCAAGATGTTCGTATGGTAGTCTAGTGTTAAGTGAACTAATGGGTAGAGTGGTGGCTGCCTGGGTAGCTACGATGTTTTCCCTAATAGCCGAAATTTCGTTAGAAAAGAAGTTCTTGAAGTCGTTACTATTGTGTTGAAGTTTACTATTGGTTTCTGTTTGTTCTTTGTTTCTAGTCAGTTTCGCAACTGTGCTAAAGAGGAAACGAGGGTTATTATGATTCTCATTTATAAGCTTGCTAAGATATGTAGATCTGGTGGTTTTAATAGCCTGTCTGTAGTGTTTAACACTCTGTTTCCATGCTGCACGCCATACTTCTAACTTTGTGCTTCTATAATTTCTTTCCATTTTTCTAGCTGCCTTTTTTAGGGCTGCTGTGTGATGGTCATACCATGGAGCTGGCGGTTTTTCTTTGAATCTCTTTTTTCGAATGGGAGCAACGGCATCCAATGTTTTAGAACAGACATTGTTTAGGTTTTCTATTACAATATCTAGATCGTCACAGTTATCTGCTACATGTTTCATTTGGGACAGGTCTGGAAGAGTGCTAATAAAGCTATCTTTAGTGGTGGAAATTATTGTTCTGGCTAGTCGGTAGCATGTTGTGGATTGAGTGATCCTATCTAGAAGTACAGTGTATGACACAAGGTAATGGTCAGAAACTGCATCACTCTGAGGTGATATTTCGACGTCATTAATATTGAGTTCGAGTGACAGTATTAAGTCTAATGTGTGCTTACGAGTATGCGTTGGCCTTGTCACGTTTTGTCTAATATTGAGAGAATTTAGAACATCCATAAACGCACGTCCTAATGCATCTTTTGGGTTATCCACATGGATATTAAAATCACCAACAATAAGAGCTTTATCTACAGTGACTATGTCACAGGTCGGAGGAGCGGACCGCCCCTGTCGCGGATCACGCTCCTCCTATTTCCACCTCGAGGAGGTCCCAAAGCACCCCAATGACCAGACAAACCAGAAATGAGTAAAATATAAAAGTAGAAACTTTATTTAAATTATTTAAAACTGAAGGAGGAAATGGGGAAAGGGAATTTAAAAAGTCTCAGGGTTTCGACGTGACTCCTGCTGGACGCCGCTACAGAGCGTATCTGGGTGGGTTGGGCACACACCGTCGTGGCGGCCCCTGATGGCCTCCACAGAGGTCCAAGGCCCTCCTAAGGTGAGTACAGACGACAAGGACACAGCACAACACTTCAAGAAAGCTTTGTGTACTCACGTCAGATTCAATCACTCACTCGTTGCACCGCACACACTCCAGTGAATAAGTTAGGGTCCGTACTCCTCTCCAGGTGGACCTGGGCCTGGGTAGCTGGGTTGGATGGTACAAGCCACGCAGCACAGCGCCTCAACCTGATGGTAAACTCGCACAGTCCAGAGTAGTTTAATACACACCCGTCGGCTCGCCCACCTACTGCACACGTCTAGTGGGGCCGCTTAAAACCGGTTACACTCTCCTTTAACATACAAGCATTTAATATTAATTGTTGATGTACTGTTATTCACAGTTGGCGGTCTCCAGTCGATCTCTCTCTTAATACACACGCCTCTCGTTTCGCCCACCTGCTTCACACATCTAGTGGGGCCGCTTAGGAATGGGTTACACTCTCCTTTAACACATGAGTATTCAATATTAATTGTTGATTTACTGTTACTCACAGTTGGCGGTCTCCAGTCGATCTCTCTCTTAATACACACACCTCTCGGCTCGCCCACCTGCTTCACACATCTAGTGGGGCCGCTTAGGAATGGGTTACACTCTCCTTTAACAGTTGAGTATTCAATATTAATTATTGATTTACTGTTACTCACAGTTGGCGGTCCAGTCGATCTCTCTCTTAATACACACACCTCTCGGCTCGCCCACCTGCTTCACACATCTAGTGGGGCCACTTAGAGATGGGTTACACTCTCCTTTAACATACAAGCATTCAACACTAGTCGCTGATTTTCTATTACTCACAGTTGGCGATCTCCAGTCGATCTCTCTCTTAATACACACACCTCTGAAGTAAACAACGCCGTGGACACAGAGCTCCCAATCCTTTGTGAGGACAACAACACACCAAAGGTGCCAATAAGTACGTTTCCGTTCAAGAGATTCTTACTTGACTGTTGAACAGTGTTTCTTCTCTCTCCACAGCTCCCAGCCGCAGCAGAACTACGTATTCCAGCACCCGAACGACTCACAACCCAGCCGGCATCCGCAGCGTATATCCAACGCAATCCAACTTCACTCTGACAAGTAACTTCCTATACACAACCATGCCGTCCTTTCGCCCGGACCAGCCCCGCACTCTTTCCGCCTGCTACCTAGCGGTCGCCGGATCAGCGGAGCCTGTGGACTCTTCGGAGGCTGGTCTTCATTGTGCTGCCCAAGGCGGAAGTTCACTCGCCCGAAATCGACACCCTCAATAACCTCTACCTTCTCTCTTTATCTTCCTCCATGGCGTGGCTCGCCCAATCATCGCTCGCCACGTCACTTACGCAGCTGTGCCGTGTTGTGGTGATTGCGGGGGATCCCCGGGAAACCCAGAAGTGTCGGTGTTCATGCAAAACTGGCCCGGGCGGAACTCTCTCACCCTACTTTTGGTTCCGCCCGATCTAGTCACTCCGTGACAACTACAAGCTCAGATAGGAAATCTGCTATTTCTTTAAGGAAATCTGCATGGTGGCCCGGTGGTCTATAGATTGTCGCTAAGGCAAAAGAAAGCTGTTTGTGGTTACGATCAGTTATTTCCATATTTAACAACATTAGTTCAAATTATTTAAATTTTAGCTCAGATTTTTGGTTAAGTTTAAAAATTGTGTTGTATATTGTAGCTACACCACCCCCTCTCCCCTTTAATCGAGGTTCGTGTTTATAGTAATAGTCTTGTGGGGTGGATTCATTTAAACTAATGTAGTCATCTGCTTTAAGCCAGGTTTCTGTTAAACAGAGTGCATCTTAGTTTTGGTCTGTAATTATTTCATTGACAATAGGTTCTTTATTGGTAAGCGATCTAATGTTAAGAAGGCCGAATTTTAACATTCGAGGTTCATCTGTTAATGTATTGTTTTCTAATTTTATATTAATCAGATTTGTACCAGATGTAACAAGCGGTGCTCTGTATTTATTTGTTCGGGGAACAGATACAGTTGAAATGTGCTGATATTTCGGTAAGATTGACTCGAAGTGCTGGGATATAAGTGGTCTTGACATATCACCGCAGCTAACAAACGGACGGTTAAGCCGATCAGTCTGTTTCCTGACCTGGGCCCTGGATAGTCAGACTATATCAGAATTAAGACTATTGATCAGATTTCTAGTGAGTATAGCACTTCCTTCCGATGACGGATGAAGGCCATCTCGGGTTAGGAGGAATGGTCTTCCCCAGAAATGCTTCCAATTGTCTATAAACCCTACATTATGCTGAGGGCACCACTTTGACATCCAGCCATTGAAAGAGACTAATCTACTATGTGTTTCATTTCCCCGGTAGGCGGGGAGGGGACCAGAGCATATTACATTGTCTGACATTGTTTTTGCAATTTCACACATCTCCTTAATAGTATCTTTGGTGATTTCCGACTGTCGGAGTCTGGTGTCATTCGTGCCGGCGTGAATAACAATCTTAGAAAACTTCCGCTTAGCATTAACCAGCACTTTAAGTTTGGATCTAATGTCAGACGTTCTGGCTCCCGGTATACAGTCGACTATGGTGTTTGGTGCCTCAATGTTAGTGTTCCTGAGTATAGAATCTCCAATGACCAGGGCACTTTTAAAAGGTGTTTTTAGCTGGTGTACTCCTTAGGGGATCGAATCTGTTAGAAATTACTGTAACGTTATGGGTCTTAGAAGGACGCCGTATATGACTATGCCGCCTGACAGTCACCCAGTTTGACCGCTGACTTGACTCTGATGTCGGAACCGAGCCATGTGTATTTTGATAAACAATATGCACGCTCGATACAGTATTTGTAATATTTAGATTAGCATCTGATGTCGGAACCGAGCCATTAGTCTTTTCGCTCGATAGATTATTTGCAACAGTAACATTAGCGGTTTTGCTATCCTCAACTAGCGTTCGGATGCGCGATTCTAGTTCAGCAACCTTCTCAGTTAATCTTAATACTTCAGTGCACTTAGTGCATGTAAACCCCTCTATGCTAACAGCAGAAGCTAAACTATACATGTGGCAAGTAGTACATGTTACAATAACAAGCGGAGTCTTACCGCTTTCATGCTGGGCGATGGCGTCTTCGTTTACCCGAACGCAGTCCCCGGAGCTGCATCGCGTGGGGTGTTCGGTTGTGACACGCCTCGGTCGCCTGCGAACGTCTGGGGCCAGGGTGATGTGGGGCATGCTGAATCTGCGAAGGCCAGGCAGCGGTTCCTAGCCTGGTATAACCAGACTCTCATACATTCATTGAATTTGTACAGAGAGTCTGGCCACGCTCCATTGCAAAGCGTTACTTCCGTTAAGGAGGGTCCATTGTTGAAGTTTAAAACTATTGGATATGCCCAGAGTCACTCAGGATCTGCCAAAGCCAATTGCTAACATGTGGTCGTGACGTATATTATGCACCGAAACCGTCCGGAAACAACAAGTCAGAATAATCATACAAACAAAAGTTAGCAAACCTGGTTCTTGCTCCGGCTTTAACTTCTGTATATTCGGCAGTTTTGCAACAACGGACCGAATAGCTTTTCTCACGTCTTTCTCCGCTGCCATTATTGAACTACAACTCAAACTGACGCACGACCTCAACATCATCGTTCTAAGCCACCCCCATCTGTTCGCTGATTGGTCCTGCAGATTTTTGCAGGAGAAAACGAAACTCTATAGAGCCTTCCCAGACGTACTGCTGAAGCGAAATGAAAAATAAGCGGAAGCACGTAGGAGGGCGGAGCCAGGCTAAGCGGTTCCTCCACAGCTTCCCGATCGCTTTCATGTTGGGCGATGGCGTCTCCGTTCAGTCGTTCATGGTCCGTGAAGCTGCATCGCGTGGAATGCTCGTTTGTTGCACGCCTTGTTCGCTTGTGGACGTCGGAAGGCAGGGTGAAGTGGCCGCTGTACCTCGCGTTGGGTCTGCTAAAACCGGGTAACAACTCCTCCACAGCTTCCCGCTCAGGTGAAGACAGGTCAGAAAAGCATATATAAGATGAATCCGCCATTAGATCGGAAAATGCTGACTTCAGCCTCCACCGTTCGTTGATGCTAGCGGGCTATATGCTAACACTGGGTGTTTATTAGTGATAAATAGTTTCACGTGGTAGTACTGCTCAATAATCATCACGGTAAAGTATTCCTATGTAAACCTAATAAGTTATATTATATAAATAGGAATAAGATGGTAAAAAAAAGGATTTTAGATGATGAACTCGACGGAGCTCCGATGCACGATGCACGATCTGTTCAGCTTGACGTCACCATCTGTTCAGCTTGACGTCAGATTACTATGGAAGTGAATGATGCTTCTGATTGGTTTGGTTACAAACATGTACAGCTGTTGCAAAGTTTGCTGCATCCTACCCAAAAAGACCTGAGGCTGTAACTTCAAAAGGTGCTTCAACTTTTTAACTTGCATCAACATCCACTCTAAACTATGAATTAATTTCTGGCTCTGTCTTTTGAAAACAAAGGGTTTGAAACATGTACATATTATGCACTTTATTTTTGAATGTGGAAGTAAGTGATGTGACGTATTTACCTTCTTTGTGCAAAATGTCCATTTCAATAGCCAGCCCGTAGAAAACAGTGTAGTGTGAGCATTCATAAAACATGATTTAAACAGTTATGGTAAATATTAACTACACATGCCATGTAGAAACCAGTGTACACCAGAAGTGGCCTGATAAATCATAGAAGATATATTCAATAATTTTGTGTTGTTGCTACTGGTGTCCAGTAGATCAGTGGTTTTCAATCTTGTCCTAGGGGACCCACAGCTCTGCATATTTTGTATGTCTCCCTTAACTGACACACCCAGTTCTGTTCATGGATCTCTCCCTTAATGAGCTGATGATCTGAATCAGGTGTGTTAGATCAGGGAGACATGCAAAATGTGCAGGGCAGTGGGTCCCCTAGGACAAGATTGAAAACCACTGCAGTAGATACCACCATAAGTTTCCAAAGGTGTTCTATTGCAGTGGTTCTCAATCCTGGTCCTGGAGGCCCACTGCTCTGCACATTTTGTATGTCTCTCTTATCTGATGGACAATGAGATCTCTGCTAATGAGCTGATGATTTGAATCAGCTGTGTTAAACAAGGGAGACATACAAAATGTGCAGAGCAGTGGGCCTCCAGGACCAGGATTGAGAACCACTGTTCTATTGGTTCTTAATGGTATCCAATAGACCAGTGGTTTTCAATCTTGTCCTAGGGGACCCACAGCTCTGCATATTTTGTATGTCTCCCTTAACTGACACACCCAGTTCTGTTCATGGATCTCTCCCTTAATGAGCTGATGATCTGAATCAGGTGTGTTAGATCAGGGAGACATGCAAAATGTGCAGGGCAGTGGGTCCCCTAGGACAAGATTGAAAACCACTGCAATAGTGATGGGCAGTCCGGCTCTTTCCATTAATTCGGCTCTTTCGGCTCAAGCTCCGGCTCTACATTTTAGTGATGGCAGTCCAGCTCTTTTCATAGATTCGGCTCTTCTGGCTCGGCTCCCTAAGAAGAGCCGGCTCCCCTGCATGCGTCTGAAGATTCGGCTCTGCTCGTTCGCTACAAAGAATCAGCTCTTAGAGCCGGCGTTCGCGAACGACCCATCACTACACTGCAATAGACAATGCATGCCACCAATAGAAGTAAGCAAATTACCAAAAAAAAAGAGACCAACCAGGACCATTACAGTGTCCAATAAAACCAATAGAATTCCCATTAAAACCATTACAGATTCCGTAATGGTCTCTATTGTTTTTTCAGCAGGGATTGCTTTAGTAATGGCAGCGATTGATTGAGCAGTAGGTTCAGAAATTAATGATCAGAGTAATGAATGTAAGTTTGATTTTAACTGTTATCTTAGTGAACGACAGTGTAACTTAACCTATTTTAGTTTGTTAAATTTATTCTAATTCGTGTTAGAAACGTAGTTTGTGTATCATGTTACATCATGTATAATTGTTAGGGGGCTAACATACTTCAAATATAACGTTTACGATTAAATATTAACGTTTGGTAACGTATTAACAAGAGTCTATTGAATAATATAAAAGGAATGTTGCTTGACTGGATTTATAGAAGATACACGTGCAACACTGTTCATACTTTTTTGTTTAATTTTTCAGGTGATTGTGTGATATCCATCAACTTATTGATTCTTTTTTCATTTAACTATAACAATAGACAAAACGGTTCTTTTAACAACTACTCTTCTAGTTCTCACTTCTGCTTTCTCTTATTTCTGCCTTCCTGCAGCCGACACTGCAATGAAGTGTACAATAACTGTTTACCAGGTGTGCAAATTAAGCATGAAATTGTGGCCACTGCTAGGTTCATGGCAACATGCGATGGGAAAATGCCTGTGCATGCTTGTCTACTGTTAAGGTAATTTATGTATTAATGTTTCAATTTTCTTATGAATCCTCTAGGCTAGTGGTTTTCAATCTTGTCCTAGGGGACCCACAGCTCTGCATATTTTGTATGTCTCCCTTAACTGACACACCCAGTTCTGTTCATGGATATTTCCCTTAATGAGCTGATGATCTGAATCAGGTGTGTTAGATAAGGGAGACATGCAAAATGTGCAGGACAGTGGGTCCTCTAGGACAAGACTGAAAACCACTGCTCTAGGCTATGTTGGAAGAGGAAAACTAGGAGAGATGCATAACACATCAGTTATGTTCTGAAAGTCTTGTAAATACCAGGATTGTTGTTTGTGATTCTGATTTCTGACATCTACTAGGGAGCGCTCTTAATATTATGTTTATATTGTTACGTTCTTAGTTAAGGTGGCAGTCTAGGAGTTGAATTTTAAGGTAACAGCAAGTTGAAAAGTAATAATGTATGGCCAGGTAAGAGTCACTAAACACAAAAAGGTAAAGTATTTTATTTGTTTGGAGCTCTTTTCTCAGTTAAAATTAAGATAAGGAGACAGACAAAAATTCAGGAGGGGGAAAGCCCAAAATAACAAACAAAATGACCCTCTGACTAGTAAGATGTGTAACTGCTAAGCTAGCAACAGAAATTGAAATAAACAACAAAAGTATACTCTATCTCCCTGACTAGAAGAAAAACAGGAGAAAACATATTACAAAAAGGAATAAGCGGGCACCCACCTCCCTAAAGATTCCAGAGTTCAAGATGTAAAATTAAAGTAGTTCCACTAAAGGGATACAAAAAGCCAGATAGTACCACACAATACAACAAAGAGTCAAAATACTCTAACAACTAGAAAAGTACAAATGTGGTATTTAGCAAGGAGGATTCAACATGCTTAGGCGGCTGCCCCAGAGTCTTTCGCTGCTGTTCTCTTAAGGTGTTTGCATGCTCAGGGCAAATGAGTTGCAGGTGGTGACAGCAATCAGAGAATTTGCTCTCTCTCCTCTCACCTGGTGACAGAAAGAGAGAAACCACACACACACACACACACACACACACACACACACACACACACACACACACACACAAAATACCCACAGGTACATATAAACGCATGCGTACGTGTGTGTGACGAAGTTTCTTTGTTCCTTGTCTCCGAGCTCTTCTGCACCAAAGTACTGTGTTTCTTATGTTTTCTATCTGTCTAATACATGTATCCAAAGCTCTCTACTCTAATTAACTTTTTAAAACAAAACAGTATATGTGTCTTTTATTAAACAATATAATATATTTGCTCTACTCTGTGATTATAAAACTTTGCATTAAAGCAACACTTGAAGTATAAAATAACAACACAGGTTTCTAATGTTGTTAAGGATTGCATATGAAATTGGTTATAATACTTGGCTTATAAAGGTTGGATAATTATCACGTGTGTGTTTGTGTCTGTTTCTTGAATTACCAATGTAAAAAAACAAGCAAAATAAAAAGATTTAAAATAAAGGTCATTGGTGAGACATGTCAATTGTAGTGGAAAAATAATACCAATACCAGGAACTGTCAATCAGAGATGATTTATTTCCTTGCAAAGATTTATCGGATACAGAAAGAAAGACAATATGAGAAGAAAAGAAGCAGTCTCAAATTCTTCTTACATTTTATAGTGACATAGGATTGTACAACCCCCTATGCTTATTCTATCAAAACAACTCCTTACAAGGGGTTGTTAGGCACGCCTAGGTGCTTATATTTATTTTACTTGTCAGCTAGTAGGCCATACATGCATTTTGCTAAGCACATCATCACACAAAAAAACTCTTGCACCTTGTACACTCTCCCCAAGCTCAAGTTCCTGCCTTAGACTTCCTCCCACGCAAATAAAAATGACATAAAAGACATAACAGAAAAATCATAAGGTCTTTACTTGAAGCCTAAAAAATACACAAAGAATGATAAGCATAATGAATAAATTTCCATTACACTCTCTTTGTCATTTTGGCGTGTGTGTGTAGCCTGTATAATATATATACAACCTAAGTTACAGTAGACCTAGTAGTAAGCCTCATATAAATATAAATTAATTTATCTATGTGTTTGTGTGCATATCTTTCATTATTTCACACAAGCATTGATTGACACACATGCATTCATAAATAAATATTCAGTTGGAATTTAACGTTTGGCCATATTATCTTTTTCTTTGTTTATATTCAATAAACCTTTTTAATCAGATAATACTGAAATGTATACTTATTTAAATAAGTATTAGCAATTATTATAATTATTTATTTGTCTTGCTGCCGCTGACAGCCTCCTTGGGTTTTAGTGTCAGGTACTGACTGCTGCCAGTGGCAGCAACTTCCTGCTGCCAGCTGCAGCCACTTCCTGCTGACAGCTGTATACCATTGCAAGTTTGCTATTGGCTGATTCAGAGGTTAAGGGCGGCCATTTTAGGTTGAAATCATTGTAGATCTTAGTTTGTAGCACGTAAGTTAGCACTTAAGAATGAGTGTCATCGCTGCTGCTGCAGTAGACTTAAATGAAGCTGGCGGTGCCTCTTTTAGTTTTTCTCCTTCGCTTGCCACACTAAACGTTACGCAACACACACACACCAACACGTGAGGAGGAACTGTGGGGTTGGCAACAGATTTGCATTCTACGAGTTGATTGGACAGGTACTCTCACGTAAACACACAGAGAGCGTATTCAGAACCATGTTTTTTCACCAAACTATTTAAACACAGAAGGCAATGTGTGCTGTTTTGTTCTCACTTGTGATCGCGTGCTATCAACAACACCCTGGTGATGACGGCACAAGTGACACGTCATATTAGATGTTTACTGAAAGTTGCTTTCAGCTTCTTTATAAACGTCTCCTACTCTCACACGGGTCCTATTTCTTACTAAGATTTTTTGACACTTAAGTCATAGCTTTAAACTTTTCTGAGAAATTTTATATGGGCCCAGGATTTAAGTGGCCATTGGGCTGGAAATTGTTATTAGACCTGGCAACCCTGAGAAACAGGGTTGGTTTTTGTGATGTCCTTACTGTAATGCACCACTAGATGGAACTCAAGCTTCTTGATTGAGATATAGGTGTGAGAAAAGAGGTAAGCAGAGTAAGAAAGTATGTTAAGCTGCTGGTTCCTATGAGGAAGAATGAACTCGTTACACCCCAAAACAAATGGATATGTAATCATTGTAGTAGCATGTGCAGCAGGTAATAGCCCAGTTTGTTTAATGATCCAGTAAAAATACTTTCAGGAACTGCTTTAAAAACATAAAACTTTTTTTATTTGCTAAACATGTCCTCTGAGTACCAAAGGAAGTGGAGACGATGACGGGCAAGGGTTGATGCCTTAGTAAAACATGAGAGCAGCTATGAATCAAAGGGGCCAGTGGAGCCAAGCTTGTTGGAGGAGGGCACTCCCCTCATGGAGGGATCAACAAATTATGACTTAAATCATATGAAGCGCTTTAGTTCTCTCTTTAGCACAGCAGGAGTGTCAATTGGAAGTGATCTTGAAGAAGAATACCTTTATGAACCAATTCTACTGAAATGGAGTCTGAGGAGTCAAATGAGACTTCACAATCAGCTAATGTAACAACATCTTTCCATCAAGACTTGGCTAGTTGAGCTAGTGCTACAAACCAGTCCCACAAGGTCTCAAAATGTAATGTGCCCCTCTCCGGTAATAGTATAATAATCATTATTTTTATTATACATATTATAATAAATAACAATATGCATACTGTATATACACAGATTAGCCATAACCACCTGTCTAATATTGTGTAGTTCCCCTTCAGCTACAGTAGTTCGTCTGGAAAAGTGATGAACCAGCCAGAGGGTCATAGGTGGCCAAGGCTCATTGATGCACGTGGGGAATGATGGCTGGCCCGTGTTGTCCGATGCAACAGACAAGCTACTATAGCTGAAATTGTTGAAAAAGTGAATGCTGGTTCTGATAGAATGTTGGGCAAAGACAGTCCAAATACATACGAAGAAAAGATTAGATCCTTTTCAACATGTACACTCTTATAAGGGCATATAGCAACCCTGTGTTTCATGTTCAATAAAGAGACTTGTGATGGGTCAAACACTGGCTTTTATTCAGCTCACATCCTCAACCGTAGCCACACTGCTGTATCTCCCTTCCAGCATTCCCTCCCATCCTATATTAGCTCCTTGGTGCCCTCTATTGGCTGACCTATATCGTAACACCCTGCTGCTAAAAACATGCAAATAAAGACACGATGACAATAAACAAGTGGGATTATGTATGGTGTATCTGTCTTCCTCCAGTCACGTCGGGTATTTTCATAACAATACTGTATATAAGAACACTTAATATCTATTACATTATTAACTTATTGATTTATTATTACATTATTATTTATTTTGTTTTATTTTATTTTATTTTACATTAATACATTTATTACATTATTAACACATTTGATTGTTATTTGACGTTATAATCAAATTTGACTCAAGAAACAAAAAATGCAAAACCATGACTGCAAGTGGACTTTTAAAGCTGGAATGAGTGGGTTAAGCATTTCAATCAGCAAGAGAGGAATAACATGGATGGAACTTTCTTGGCAAGGAGGATTGTGCATCACAAGGGAGAAGGGTACATGGGTCAAAAAGTTAAATTTTCGCAACTTCTTTATTGAAGAATATTTGCCGATCGGGTCCAGTCAGGTCTGTGGCTTCCCGAAAGGATCCGGTTCCAGCCTTTAAATAATATAGACTGGTCCGCATCGGTTCCAGGTAGTAAATTTTTGACATTTCTCAGTTGTGCACGGGTCCCGGTCCAACTTTCAAAATAATAGACGGGTCCGGGTCAGTTCAGTGTAGCACATTGGAACAGACGGTGTGGCATTCACTGAAGAGAACTAGTTACTGTAGAAGAAGGGAGGGTGGATGAAACCACAGAGGATAGGAGAGAAGAACCTTAAAGGGATAGTTCACCCAAAAATTACTCTCATGTAGTTACAAACCTGTATAAATGTCTTTGTTCTGATGAACAAAAAGGAAGATATTTTGAAAAATGTTGTACTTTTTTATGAAACAACACGCTCACACTTACTGATAATATTAAATGGAATAAGTTAAACTGGGTGCTGAATCCCTCAATGTGAATAATGTCAAATAGTGTAAGAAATGGACAGCACTCACAGTTGCAAAAATAGCGTTTAAATACTTCCTTATTTTTGTATTGCATATCAGTGTATTTGTACATTTTGAGAGATGTTTGTTAAAAGTATGTTGATGGATTTTGATGGTTGCTTGTAACTTGAGCTCCCTCTATTGGAGAGGAATTGTATACAGGTCAGAGGTGAACACCCTATTTAGGGAACACCTGCGATTAATGTGTGAAATCGCCATTACACACTGAAGAAGGGCGTTTAGCCCGAAACATTCGTTGTTGGCGATTTAATGCTATTTTTGCAATTTGAACTGTGAGTGCTCTCCTTTTCTTACACTATTTGAAAAATGTTTGTAACCATTCGTGGACCCAGAGCCGGCGCCAGACCATAACTAACAGGGGGGCACTTGGCTTCCAACGGGGGGGGGGGGGGGGGGGGTGGTACGCAATAGCAACCACAAACTATGCGCAAAACGATTGAACTTCGACCGCGGCGTTAGCGCAAGCTAAAGCTCTGCTGAGCTTGCGCTTTGCTCGACGCAACAACAAACCGCTCGCGCGGCGCAAGCCATTGAAATGAATGGGTTTCATAGCGCAGCGCACACCGCGTCCTAGCTTTAAAAACGCCGCTTTACCATAATCACGTCGTAATGCTGTTAACGGTCTATAGCCACAGTTTACATTTAAGCTTACGTAATTTCAAACAACGCTTACTTACCTTTAAAATAGCTGAAGACGGCGTGTACGAACATTAAACTTCCTTAAAACAGTGTCCTGTAGATTTGTAAATTCCACCTCGACCTCTAATCTCTGAGTTTGAGCCAGTATGTGTTTTCATGAAGTCAGATGAAGCAGGCGGTGCTGGTTCGTTTTAAATGTTCTAATATCCATATTTTACACGATCCATAAAATGCCGTGAAAAAACACGTTGCTAGTATGAAGTCACAAATATGCTAAAGCCTAATGACTAGGGATGTAACGGTATCAAAAATTCACGGTACGGTAGTATTTCGGTAGGATGCCCAAGGTACGGTAATTATTGAAACATTTACAAGAAGGAAAAAACATATGAAGACTTGGAAAAACTGCCATAAGTGTACATTAAACAAGACTGAACATTACAATGTACAAAGTTTAGTTTAGTGTAGTGTTTACAATTTTCATAAAAAGGACAAAAATAATTAGACCATGTAATAAAATAAAAAATAAAGTTTCAGTTTAGTTTGTCAACTTTAAACAACTCCCAATCAGTCAGGTTTTAAGAATTGAGTCACTCCCTCAATTGACCTAGTTTTTATTATTATTATTAATGCTAATGCTTGATACTCCTATGAAAGCAACAGTTGTGATTGTAGAATCAAGAAAAGATTATGGGTTTTAAGCGGGTCAATTCCTGAAAACAAAAACAACCCAGTAAAAATGAAAATAGCAGCTTACTTATTGTAGCCTGATTGTAGCTGGACTTAGAGCTGAGGTCAGCTCACTCAATGCAGGGGCGCGTTTCCCAATCGGAAGTCTGCAGCCTCCATTGGTCGCATTTGCAGGCTGCATACGTCATGAAGACCGTCTTATTTCAGAATATTAATATTTTTCAAGTTGACAATTATTCTTATTTAATCGTATATTGTTGTAACACATTAACATGACTTGCAAATGTAATACTCAGTTAACTTAAATACACCAGGCATGTAATGACGGATGCAGCCTGCATATGCGATCTAAGGAGGCTGCTTTCTAATTGAGAAACGGCACATACTCTCCTCATTCACGGATTTACTCACACTCGTTTTTTGTATGTCCATCACATTTTGTCCTTTCTCGTTTCTTGTCACAGCGAACGCGAACTTATTCCACACATCAGATTAAAAATCCGCGTTTCTTTTGCTTCCGCCATTGTCGCTCCACTTGTAGAGAGGCATCAGAGTGGCACGCGTGGGATTATGGGAATTGTAGTTCCCGCGTCCCTCCACTCGCTGCACTTGGCCGGAAAAAAACTACACGTGTTGCCCGGAAGACCTAATATTTTACCGAATCACGTGACCACGGTTGTACCGAAATTTTTTATACCGCAATACCACGAAATTTATAATACCGTTACATCCCTACTAATGACGCATGAGACCCGGCAATACAACCAATCAAAGAAAACATATATCAACTATTTTTTCCCAATTTGATTACATTTAAAGTCATGAAACATTCAATGTTTAATTTATTTTAATTTTTCTTGATATATATTCAATTAATAAAAAACTTTGTAGGGGGGGGCACAACAACCTATTTGGGGGGCACTGCCCGCGAATGCCCCCCCTTGACGCCGGCCCTGCGTGGACCCCATTTACTTCCATAGTATTCTTTTTTCCTACTACGGAAGTAAATGGGTTTGCAAACATTTCTCAAAATATCTTCCTTCATGTTTATCAGAACAAAGAAATGTATGTGGGTTTGTAACCACATGAGAATGAGTAAATGATGACAGCATTTTCATTTTTGGGTGAACTATCCCTAAGTTACACCAAAAGGTGATCTGTAGGGGTTTGGTGTTGTGTCTGGGGAGTTTAGGTTGAGTCTAATAAGAAAATGGTCAGATGTATGTAGTTGTGTAACAGGAGTAAGGTGAGTGGAGCAGTTTCACGTGTATACAAGACCTAGATGATTACCTGATTTGTGCGTGGCCGTAGTGGAGACTCGACATAGGTAAATAGAGGTAAGCAGGTGTTGGAAGTCAGCAGCATGCATCTTTTTTGTGGATGTTGAAGTAAACAAGTAGAAATAGAGGAGTACCATCCTCCGAGAAGGAGGATAGCAGCATATCCAGGTCCTCAGGAAGTTACCAAGCTGATCTGGAAAATGAAGAAAAAATAATTAAGTCTTTTTTACAGCTGGTGTGCGTTCTTTGTGCGTGGTTTACACAGCTAGCTGGATTTGATGGTTGATTTGGCTTGATCTTGGCTTATTTGGTTCTTTGAAGCTCATCTTACAGTTGCTGTCATAGCAACAGGTCTGACTATAAGGCTAAGATTGCACCTTTTTAAGTGGAGGTAATACAGAAAGTTTGACACAGTCAC
Organism: Paramisgurnus dabryanus; assembly: GCF_030506205.2. Taxonomy (NCBI): domain Eukaryota; kingdom Metazoa; phylum Chordata; class Actinopteri; order Cypriniformes; family Cobitidae; genus Paramisgurnus; species Paramisgurnus dabryanus. Next base: position 36,752,177 of record NC_133348.1, read on the forward strand.
ATATTCTCCATTATATGAGCACAATTTGAGTAAGATGCACAATTAATTTGAAGAGCAAATGCAACATGTCATAAAAAATGATAGATTGAATCTTTAAGCGATGTAATTTTAAAAATAATAATATAAAAAATTAATTTTTCTGTGCAACTTGTTTTATTATGGAGCAGGTAATAATTATTATTCTTAAATGAATGACAGACAAACATGCTTATGAATGTTGGAGAAAATGTATTTCTTATTTTATGTTACCATTTATGAATGTATAATCCTTGGTTTAGATTTATGAATGTACAATTATTTTCATAGAATCATATTGTCTTACTAGCTACTCAGAAAAAACTGCCACGGTGAAATAGTGCGTACAATGTTCTTTTGTTATCATATGACCTTTGGTTACTGCATCATCAAGCTGCATCATCAAGTTACTATCTTGTTTCGGTAGAATGTAGACAATCCTATTTTTCTAGACTTAGCAAAATGTGTGATGTTGTTACAATTGTGAAGGTCTGTGAGGTTCGACCTTCGGAATGAACCGAGTGAACCAGTGATTAAAACCTAATTAAATACAGTCCGCAGAGTGGCTCAAGTCGAGAGACAGTTTGAATGTTTCCTGATGAAACATCTCAATCTGGGTTATCCCTGCAGAATATTATACATCCCATTCGTGGTCTGAGTGTGTCTTATTTTTGTTAAGGTTCATAAGTATTTTAAGATTCAAAGATTCAAAGCGTGTATTGTCATGTACCCAGTAAGGAAACAGGTTTCCCTGAGAGATGAAATTCTTACTTTGCCGTCCACAGAGAATGCCAGGACTGTACATACATACACAAATTTACACGGATACATACACATATACAATGTATAAACATATAGGAGAAGGAAAGAAAAAAAAAAAAATATATATATATATATATATATATATATAAATAAACGTAAACTATGTTCTTATTTAAGAATAGGAAATGTAGAGTTTGAAATATGGACTATATACAAGATGTGCAGATGTACAGTATTAACAATTTAACAGTTTGAGGTAGTAACTTATGTGCAAGAGAAACAGTAGTGCAGTAATAAGTATGGAGTAGGATCTAATATGTGCAAATATAATATGGCAATGACAACAATAAAACAGTAACCTAGGTATTTATAGCAGCAATAACATTCATAGATGTGCAAAGACTGACATGGAGTGCAATATAATGTGATACTAATGGTAGTGCAAATAACTGTAACCGTGCAGCAATATTATTAACTTATGAGCAAAAATTTAGATGGGGGGGCTACATGAGTAACACTGGCAGTATATAATGGTGGTGGTATTAGCAGCAACATAGTTACAGTGTTCAAATGATGTGGACAGTACGACTGACTATCCGCTGAAATGGGTGGCTGTTTAAGAGTCTGATAGCTATGGGGAAAAAAGAGTTCTTCAGTCTGGTTGTCCTACAGTTTACACTCCTGTACCTCCGTCCTGAGGGTAGGAGCGTGAACAGTCCGTGTTGGGGGTGGGTGGGGTCTTTAACAATGGATGCAGCTCTTCTTTGGACTCTACGATGGTAAATGGCCTGCAGAGAGGGCAGTGGAGTCCTGATGATCTTCTCAGCAGTCCTCACCACTCTCTGCTGGCGCTTGCGGTCGTTCGCAGTAGTGCTGCCATACCATGCAGTGATGCGGCTGGTCAAGACGCTCTCAACCACACAGCTACAGAAGTTGTGGTGGATCTTGGTTGACATACCAAATTTCCTTAGCCTCCTCAGGAAGTAAAGCCGCTGTTGCGCTTTCTTAACCAGCTGGGTAATGTTCATTGTCCATGTGAGGTCCTCGCTGATGTGGACTCCCAGGTATTTAAAACTGCTCCACTTCAAGCTGTCGGATAAACAGTGGCTGGTGAGTTCTCTTCTTTTTCCGCAGGTTAACTATCATCTCCTTTGTTTTAAACCTGACAATGATCACAGTTATTTGAAGTTTATTTTAATTTTCCTTTATAAAAATGTCAATCAGTCATCTTTATCCATCAGTACTAGATGTGATCCACAATAAGAAAATTAGTCAGTGTGAAACAAGTTTCCTTTGAATTAACTTATCTCCAATTTAAATTTTGTCTTTAGATTGTCAAGCACAATAGGTGGCTGTATATGAAAAAAAACACCTAACCCTAAAAAAATTCTAACAAAAGGTTTCTCAGCTGTTTTTCTTTTAGTATTAGGTGTCCCTAATAACATAATAAAAGTTTACCAAAGTTTGACCACTAGAAAGGTGTAATTTTCAAGATGGCGTCCAAGACAGGCAGGAAGCCCTTAAAATATCCTAACTCCTTCATTATTTGAGCTAGCCAAGTAATCTTGGTGTCTAACCCTTACGAAAGGAAAATATATTTACCAATATATCACCCGAAATATACTGTAATATATCGCAATATATTATTTTACTTTCTATTTCCCAATATATTATATATTGGCAATACATGCAATAATATATTGATTGTACATATATTCTTTATATGTGTAATATATTGCAAAATATACAAATTATTGCCGCTTTCAATATATTGTACATGAATATAATATATGTGTTTATATATTTAAAAATATATGCAATATTATATTTATAAATATCCGCAACATTGTATTTGATTTATATGCAAAAATGTATTAACAATATATGTACAGAGTGTCACATGTATGTTTACTATATGGTAGAATATATTTCAAATATATGTAAAATTATATGGAAATATACATGAAATATATGTAGATATGTGTTCGATATATTGTGGAATACATTTTAAACATATGTAAAATTAGATGGGAAATATGTAAAATATATGTGCATATATGGGAACATGTTTTAAAAAATATGTACAGATATGGTGTCACATGTATGTTTACTATATGGTAGAATATATTTCAAATATATGGAAAATTATATGGAAAATTCATGAAATATATGTAGATATTTATTCAATATATTGTGGAAAACATTTTAAATATATGTAAAATTAGATGGGAAATATGTAAAATATATGTGCATATATGGGAACATGTATTTAAAATATATATGTACAGATATAGTGTCACATGTATGTACAACTATATGGAAATATATACTTAGATATGTGTTTGATATATTGTGGATTACATTTTACATATATGTAAAATTAGATGGAAATATATTCAATTCAATTTCAATTCAATTTTATTTATATAGCGCTTTTCACAAAAGTCAATTGTTTCAAAGCAGCTTTACATAAATAGAAGCAGTGAAAAGCACAGAAAACGACAGATAGCACAACAAAATACATGATAGCATGAGCAGTTAAATTTGCTGCGACTATGACTCAATATTATAATTGCACGTATTACTAAAGCAACGTATAGAAGAGGAAGCTAGGTAAAGCCCAAAAAGGCTGCCTCCCCGGGGTGAAAAACCCCCTAGGAGAAAAAAAAAAACCCGGGCTTTTATCCGAGGAAAAATAAGTCCTAGGAGGGAAAAACCCTTGGGAGAACGGAAATGGAGATTTAGCGGAGATTAAGCGGTTCTGCCGGTGATCGTTTGTCAGGTATCAGCTGGGCATAACGTTGAAGGACAGCCAGTAGATCAGAGGTGTGCCGACTTTCACATCTACCGGGACTGGGTCTGTTTGTCGAGGACGAGACAGGGAGAGAAAAACAAAATCGTATTAGCGTAGCGGCCGTTCATATGTATTGAAGTGTCACACAGTGATGTGGTTTAACTCATCTTAGTTCCAGACAGACTAAATATTGCGGCATAATTATGTTATCCACAGTTGAGGATTTAGCAAATTGGGGGCCCAATGCGAGGGTATATATGGTAAATAAGGGTTGCCTTCCGATCTTTAAGAGAAAATGAAACCTGACGACCCGTTTGACTAAGGCCTAAAGCCCCACTGTCGTCGTTAATGCAGGTTCAGTGGCAAACGGGTCTATATTGTATACCATTTACAGGACCAGGAGAAAACGCCAAAAACATCGCAACCCGACCATACGTGTTAACCCGTTTGACTAAGGCCGGAAGCCCCACTGTCGTCGTTAATGCAGGTTCAGTGGCAAACGGGTCTGTATGGCATACTATTCATAAGACTTACGATAGCGCCAAAATCGCAACCCGACCATACGTGCCAACCCGTTTGACTAAGGCTGAGAGGCCCCACTGTCGTCGTTAATGCAGGTTCAGTGGCAAACGGGTCTGTATGGCATACTATTCACAAGACACACGAAAGCGCGAAAAACACAACCCGACCATACGTGCCAACCCGTTTGACTAAGGCTGGAGGCCCCACTGTCGTCGTTAATGCAGGTTCAGTGGCAAACGGGTCTGTATGGCATACTATTCATAAGACTTACGATAGCGCCAAAATCGCAACCCGACCATACGTGCCAACCCGTTTGACTAAGGCTGGAGGCCCCACTGTCGTCGTTAATGCAGGTTCAGTGGCAAACGGGTATGTATGGCATACTATTCACAAGACACACGAAAGCGCGAAAAACGCAACCCGACCATACATACCAACCCGTTTGACTAAGGCTGGAGGCCCCACTGTCGTCATTAATGCAGGTTCAGTGGCAAACGGGTCTGTATGGCATAATATTCACAAGACACACGAACGCACCAAAATCGCAACCCGACCATACGTGCCAAACCGTTTGACTAAGGCCGGAAGCCCCACTGTCGTCGTTAATGCAGGTTCAGTGGCAAACGGTGGCAAACTATTTAATTCAATTCATTTTAAGTGTTCATGCAGAAAAGGTTTTTATTTATTTATTTGGTTGGTCTGTGTTATGACCGTGAGTGCTTTGTTCCGTGAAAAAAAACTATTGCGAGTTAAGAACCTTTACTAGACAAATTATGCGAATGCTTTGTTGAAGAGAAAAGTTTTAAGTCTAGATTTAAAATGATCGACTGTGTCTGATTCTCGGACATCGGTTGGTAAATCATTCCAGAGCTTAGGGGCTAAGTAGGAAAAGGATCTTCCACTTTTAGACACTTTTGATAGTCTAGGGATAATCAATAGGCCAGAATTTTGCGACCGTAGTGTGCGTGATGGATTGTATTCTGATAGTAATTCTCTAAGATATGAGGGTGCTAAGCCATTTAAAGCTTTGTAGGTGATTAGTGATATTTTAAATTGGATGCGATATTTAACTGGTAGCCAGTGTAAAGATGCCAGAATTGGGCTTATGTGGTCATACTTCTTAGATCGAGTAAGTACCCTTGCAGAAGCGTTTTGAACTAGCTGAAGCTTGTTGATCTGATTTGAATGGCATCCCCCGAGTAGCGAGTTAAAATAGTCTATTCTAGAGGTCATAAAAGCATGAATAAGCTTCTCTGCGTCAGATATAGACAGTATATGGCGTATTTTTGAGATATTTCTAAGATGGAAGAATGCTGTGCGGCAGACGTTGGCGATATGACTATCAAAGGATAAGTTGCTGTCGAACATCACACCTAAGTTCCTAACCGTGGAAGATGGCACCACAGTACAGCCATCTATGTGCAATTTGTAATCTGACATATTATGTTTGTAGCGATTTGGTTCAATAATAAGTACCTCTGTCTTATTGGAGTTGAGCTTAAGAAAGTTATGTGCCATCCAGTCACTAACATCGCTAATGCAGTCTTTTAGCTTAGAAAACGTGTGTGTTTCGCTGGGATGCGAGGAGATGTAAAGCTGGGTATCATCCGCATAGCAGTGAAAACTTATGTTATGTTTCCTGATAATGTCTCCTAGGGGTAACATGTATAACGAGAACAGGATAGGACCTAAAACTGATCCCTGCGGTACACCGTATTTAACCAGGGAGTGATATGACTCTTCCTCATTTACATAAACAAAGTGATAGCGATTGGTTAGATATGACCTAAACCAGGCTAGCGCCTGACCACTGATACCAACATAGTTTTCTAGTCTATTGAGTAGGATTCTGTGGTCTATTGTGTCAAATGCTGCACTAAGGTCTAGTAATATAAGAATTGAGATTTCACCACGATCGGATGTTAATAGGAGGTCATTTTTAACTCTAAGCATATATTACTAAGCAATATGTACATATTTATTGTAAATGTATGCACAAAGAGTATTTTAAAAAAGTGCCATTAAACAAAAAATATACAAAATATAAATTAAAGCAACTTAAATTACCAATGTCCATTTCAAACTTTCAGCAGTGCCGTTATACAATATAAAGACAATATCTATAAACAAAATGCACAGACAATAATGAATAAATAAATAATAAACAAACTTTCAAGAAGTTTTTGGAACCGTGGAAAAGCAAAGAAAAAAATTGCCAATAAAAGAACAGTCCGTTATCCTGGTTAGGAGTCCATCTTGGTTTTTCACGGATGTAAACCATTTATATAACCATGCTTTTGCTCTTCACCTGGTGTCTTAGCTTGCAGATTTTACTGTTGATGGTTTTTCTGACATCAGCTTCCTTGGCCGTAGGAAACTGTTTAAAAACAGCATCTGTGAAGCAGAACAACAAGGATTACTCTCTCCCTCCTCCTGCTGCCCCCCTTGTTCACAAAAATCTCTCCTAGCAGAGATGCAATAAAAACTAGAAAGCACCAGCTCTGAAAACATCTCGGTTACTATCGTAACCTTGGTTCCCTGAGAGAACGTGAAAGAGACATTGCGTCAGTTAGCTGACGCTATGGGGGATTGATCCTTCAATCACGATTACCCTGAAGCCTTATTGCACAACGCCAGTGCAGTTGAAACTCGCGCTGGCCAATGACGCTCAAGACGGCAAAAGGGGGCGTGGCCTTCTTACTATAATAGCAGCCGTCCTGAGCGAATATCTTCAGTAAAAACGACTGAACGAGCGTACAGCCTACGAAGCCGTGAGCACGGCAGCTAACGCAATGTCTCGTTCACGTTCTCTCAGGGAACCGAGGTTACGATAGTAACCGAGACGTTCCCTGTCGAGAACGTTCTCTCGACATTGCGTCAGTTAGCTGACGCTATGGGAGATTGTATAGAACCGCGCCGTGCATACGGCAAGATAGGCCAAGCATAACGAAGCAAACAGCATGCAACAATCTCAATGACCAGCCGATAGCGGCATATCGTACTAATCACCAGCCAAAAACCATAACAGGGCCAGTAGCATACTATCGTAACACCACATTAAGCGGGTAAGAAGCAAACGCTAAAGAATTAAACAACATACCTAGCGAGCGTACGGCGTCCGGCGCACAAGTTGTAGAAGTGTTTAGATCATTGGACTAGCGGCGGTGAACACAGCACTCTTGCAGTCACATGTTGACATGCCCAACGGGCGGACGAGGTCCGGCGTTAAAGTTTGTAGAAAATAATCCACATGCAGTATTCATATGACTCAGCATCCAGCGAGCGGGTGATTTCCGGTGTCAGGAATGCAAGTGATAATCCGCAAAAACCAATACATGGTGGTATTCTCGTAGTGAATAATCCGAATACTCAGTGAGCGAGCAGCGTCCGGCACTAAGGTATTCTCAAGTTGGCGTCACGGTAGCGCCGCCCCTTACACACGACCTGATAGAAACCATCAGGTATGTCAGGCACTGGAGGTGGAGGGCGTGTTTACCGAAAGCACTCGGGAAGCCAATGAGGAGACATCCAGATTATAAAACCTAGCAAAGGTGTTCTGAGACGACCAGCCAGCAGCCAAGCATAAATCCTGAATAGATGCGCCTTTATACCAAGCCCATGACGATGCAATAGCTCTCGTAGAATGGGCTCTAATATCCAAAGGGCATCGCACTTCTTGGCTAGAGCGTGCCAGTGAAATAGCATCAACCACCCAGTGCGAAAGTCTTTGCTTGGAAACTAGGCGTCCTTTGGTGCTGCCTCCAAAACAAACAAACAGCTGTGCAGAGCGATCAATATAAGCTTTTAGCGCTCTTACCGGGCAGAGCTCACTCTGGACGATCGCGTTAGTAGTCGCCGCGTCGCCACGTCATCCGAGGAGAAGGCGGGGATAGAAATAACCTGCGCTCTAAATGGCGTGGATAGCGATTTAGGCACATAACCCGCTTTGGGTTTCAACGTGACATTACAGTCCCCTGGTCCAAATTGTAAGCATTCAGCGTTCACAGAGAGAGCATGCAGATCTCCTATGCGCTTAGCTGAAGCCAAAGCCAGCAGAAGCACAGTTTTTAGAGAAAGCTCCTTCAAACCTACCGTTAGAATAGGCTCAAACGGAGGAAGAGTTAGTGCTTTCAGGACCAAGGCCAGGTCCCAAGACGGTACGGTGGGTGGGCGAGAAGGTCTGAGGCGCCGTGCACCCCGTAAAAAACTTTGTTATGAGCTCGTGTTTGCCCACCGAGCGCCCCCCAATCTCAGCATGAAAAGCTGCGATGGCAGCAACATACACTTTGGGTGGAGGGCATGCTTCCCGTATCCATTCTGTGCTGTAGAAAGGATAGAATAGCTGACACGGAGCAGTTCACCAGGTCAAACTCTTTTTCTTTGCACCACGCAGCGAATACCGACCACTTAAGGACATATAACCGTCTTGTAGCGGGGGCACGCGACTGCATCAGCATATCGAGCACACTCTGCGGCAGCGCCGCGTCTGTCAGCGGTTCCCACACACCTTCCACGCGTGAAGTTTCCACTTCTCGTGGCTGGGGTGCCAGATTGATCCGTTCGCCTGAGAGAGCAGGTCTCGCCTCAAGGGATCGGCCACGGGGGAGCCGTTGACAGTTCCAACAGCTCGGGAAACCACGTGTAGCGAATCAGCGGGAGGAGGAGAACGGTGTTATTTAAAACACTATAAACCTCCGACCGAAACACTACGGGAATTGAAGGGAATTTGGGGTAATTCCCATATTTAGCTCAAATGGAATAATAAGTACAATTAACTAATTAATTATACAAATTATTAAGATTTTAAACTGATTTAGCAGAATAATAATAACAATTAATTAATGTATTTGTCCAGCAAATACTCATAATTGTTCATTTAAGAAGTTAATTCTGTGGCCTTTAGAAAATAACCTTCTTACTGCTATAAAGTATTTTTAAGCATGTAGCTTTAAGATCTTAACGGCAGATTAAGTGACATTTATTTCATGAGAATTGAACACAGAAACAATTCAATTGTGAAATGCAAAACCGGTTTATTAAACTACGTTACATTACAAAAACACACAAGACTAACTATACATACAAACAACAAACAAGAAACATATATGAAAGAGAAAGAATGAAAAATTAAGAGAGAGAGAGTAAAAGAAGGGCAATATCACTATAGACTTAACTTCTGCACAAATCATGAGAACTCTAAGAATCACCTTAATTAAAAGGGGCAATAACTTTTTACAGCGAATGAACAAGCGATACTTGCGTTTGGCTTTTGTGAGGCACGTGTGTACGTCCAGCTGTATGGGCGCGTATGCGAGGAAGAGAGTTCCTGAGTTTGTGGTCACGTGACGGAGTCCTTGGAGGTGTCCGTAGGAGTTGTTCCTTTTTGGGTTGTTCCGTCGGTCTGGTTAATCTGTGGCGATTAATTTATCCAATTTGTTAAAGTTTGTCCAAGTGTCAGGGTGCCCGAAAATAGAAGGATAGGGGTCCCACAGCAGGAAGCTGAGCTGGGAGCTCAGCTCCACGCTGTGAACGGCGTGTCGTCGAGAACTGTAGGCCAACTGTGTGCTGATGAGCCTCGATGAATTGGGGTGCGGGCCTCTTAACCTGAGTTTAGACCAACCCCTTGAAGTTCAGATGACCAATCCAAAAGGGTGTTGATAGAGTAGGAAAACTTTGTCTTTGTTTTACCAGACTCATTTGCATAGATGGACTATGCTAAAGATTTTGTTAAATAATAATTTGGATTAATATTTTACAAGTTTGATATCAGTTATGGTAAGATGATGCACATCATTGATCAGGAAAGGAAAAGGGGGTTATTAAGAGTGTAAACAAGGTATGGTTTGAAACACACATCAAATAGTAATCTCATGAATGTGAATTATGAGACATGCTAAAATGAACAAAGCATCTCTATAGTGTTACAAGAAAGTGGTTCATTACAGATACAAACATGCAATACAAGGATATATAATATATACAATTTAAACCAATTTATTTTGGTCTTAGCTGTGAGACAGACACATTTTTGTGTCATGGCTGCTTCGTCTCTGCTCACGGTTTGAAGTTTGCTTTGAGGTGTTAATCTGCTTAGACTGGCACAATAAAACAGCCAGAGAGAGAGTCGATAGGTCTGGAAATGTGTGTTATCAGGAGATTAGGATCTTCTGATGAAAGCGTCCGAGCAGACCTGGTGACAAAACTCAATCTAGGGTCACAGCATGAAACCGTTAACGACCCAGACTGAAAGGACCTCTAGTTGACGTCCAGCCAGATGTTACATATTCCCCCCTTCACGCCCGTCAAAGTCCAGGTAGACTTTGGCGGGCGATGATCAGGCAGGTCATGAAGTCTGGATGGCAGGTGTTTCTTAATTGTCTGCAGCGTTCTGTCAAACAGGCAAAGGGTGATTTGAATGAGATTGGGCTCTGGCTCTGCCTGGGTGTGCTGCCTTCCACGGTTCCATTTGAAAGTCCAACAGGAGGACAGTTGTGCACCTGTTCGCTGAACTCTTGCATCCCGTTGACTCTTCATTATGGGATGAAGGTTAGGCTGAGAGTAAGGATGTATCCTATTCCTGCGGAGAGGCACAGTACCGTGTCAGTGGCAGTCCAAGATCAGACAACACAAAGGCTGTCTGTAGTGGGCATCTGAGCGAGGCTCTGGAGGACAGTGTTGAAGTCTGTGACATCAATTAGTTTGGGTCCTCCCTTACGCAATCCTCATTTCCAGTTCAGGGTTTACGATGAAGTGGTGGTCCCTGAAGAAAGTTGAGATTTCCAGTTTGATGTGGTACTACTCACTGGGAAGGTGATCAAGTGCCAGGTCATCAATGTGGAGAATCACATCCTTTGGAGTTTGAATCCACTTTGTCTGGTTGTGCAGACTGATGTGGGTGGTTTGTAGGTTAACGTGTTTGTGTAGGCTGGGGTGTTGAACAGCCATCAGTCACCTACGAGTGTTAGTGGCATCGGCTAGTGGTTTAACCGAAGCGGAACACTGGGAGTCGATCTTCATGGGCTGCAGCCCACAGATGTCATCAGTGTTGTCCCGAGGAGAAGGAATGTTTGGGCTGAGATAGTGAATGTCTTTAGTGAAGCTGCACATGCGCGGGTTTGATGCAAGATGCAGCTGTTGTTTGGTGGTGAGGCAGTAAGGAGGCGGTTTGGTCTAGTTGGAACTAGTCCCCCCTTTTCTGTTATGCCTCAATGTTTAGTGTGTTGGTTGTGTTATGATGGACCCATCTGAAGATTGTTTCTTTCTGCTCCCTGTCCATCCTGGTCTGGTATGCAACAGCAGAGATTTTGTCCACAATCTGATGGGGCCCTGTCCAGCGTGGCTGAACTTCCTTCGACAGTCACTGGTGAGTTGTGTGAAGTGGCTGTGCAAAGCTGTTGTACCAAACATTGTCATCCACGTCCAGTTCCTCTCATGATGACTTCCAGTCGTAGTATGCCTTCTAGCCCTCAGCCATCTTCTGTAGCTGTTCCCGGGCGGAAGCGAAGGGTTCCAGATGCCTGTGAAGTTCATTGGGATTCTGGTGAGTGGGGTTGGCTGTGATGAGATTGGAATCTCAAGGTTGGTACAACAGGTGTACTGGCAGTGTCATCTGCCGTCCCGTCAATGGTTTGAAGGGAGACACACCAGTAAATTAATTTGGGGTCGATCTGATAGCCATAACACTAAAGGGGAGTTTCCGATCCCAGTCCATCTGATTTGCTGAGACACATTTCTTTGACATGCTAGCCACAGTCTGCTTGGTTCTTTCACTTGGTCCGATGAGGAGGGATGATGCTGATGTGGAGTTGGGCGTGTGCGCCTAGGGGTTTCCACACATCTTTAATAATTTCAGCTGTGAATTGGGTACCTCTATCTGAGTTGACTCTCAGTGGCAGTTCGAACCTGGCGAAGATGTGGATCATGTGTAGAGGTGCTGTGTTTTGAGCAGTGTCATTGGGTGCTGGGAGGCTCGACCCACTGTGTGAATTGGCAAATGACCATGAGTAAATGTTTGTTGCCCCTCGTCGACCTGGGTAGCAGTTTACCCAGGCTAAAAGTCTTAAAGTCTGACCAAAATTAGCACCTGTTCTTTGCAGTGGTGCTCTGTGGTTTGGGTTAGCCGATTGTAGTTAGCAGCAAACCAGGCATCCTTTGATGCATTCTGCTAAGTCCTGCTGCATCCAGGGCCAGTATGCCACCTGTTTCAGTGGTTTGTACGTGGCTCTTGCGACTTGGTGTCTGGCACATGCTGTGTCATGCGCATACATCTGTAGGACCCCCCTATGTCAATGAAGAACCACAAGCTTAGGTGTAGTGCGGTCGTCAGGGACGTATAAGAGGATGTTGTGTTGTATATGCAGCAGGTGTTCCATGTCGTTAAGACATTTAAGGGCTGGTGTAGCAATGGGGTCAGAGTTCATGATAGGGCAGGTGGAGGGGTCTGAGAGGGGGTTGACATAGCTTGCATGGTGGTGTCGGAGGCATGTGTTGCAGCTATGTCATTGTTAAGCTATGTGGAGCCATTGTAAATGGCTGTGTGATGGGCACTGTGGTAGTGGGCATGTGTTGGCCGCAGGACAGTGCAATCACAGTTGGGCGGGTGGGTGGATTGTTTGTAATGTGCACAACAGTGAACTTGATCTTTTGGTCTGAGACGATGTTCTCGCGACTGGCTTCTGGGTAATCCATAACTTTGTGACTTGGCAATGTACTTCAGATGATTTTCTGAGTGAAAAGGTAAAAGTTCTCTCACCTGAGACCAAATTTTTACTTTTTAAAGTCTGTTAAAGGCTCAAAACTATCTAACAAGTCTTTGCCAATGAAAAGAGGATATGTGTCTACTGGTGAGATTTACACAGGGTGTAGAAGTCTCATAGGACCGATGGTCAGGTGGATGGAAAGCACCTGTTGCAGTTTGGCTGTGAGACTGCATATTCAGCATACACCTTTGTGGGTTGAGGGTCAGATCTTGTGCTTCATCTTTGTTCTGGAGTCTTGTGAAAAGCTGGAATGACATCAGCATTAGATCAGCTCCAGTGTTGGCGAGGGTTTCCAATCTGACCTTGTGTTTCACGGTGGTTGCTAAATAGAGTCTTTTAGCTACTCCTCTCTCATTCAGGTTTCCCAGGGCCTTAGTACCAGGTTTTGTGTGGTAACTGGAAGGCAGTTAAGGCTGGTCTTCAGTGATTCTGTAGGGAAACAGATGTCTAACACAGCACTTTTCTGGTACCTGCTGAATCTGACTGGTTGATGTTTGAAATACAGTTTGTGTGCCAAAGTCTCTGATTTTTGCGATGACTGTATCAATGGTAACGTGATGAGTGGCAGAGATTTAAGTGTTGCTTGCAGGAGGGTTTTCTGGAAAGTTCTTGCTGTATTCCAGTGCTGCTGCTAGTGATAAATAGTTCGGTTCATCCTCGCGGTTCTCCTTGTGAGGCCTCCTTTTGGATTTGACTTCTTCACTATTTTCAAAATCTCTGCTGACTCAGATGTGTATGTGTCGCTTTGCTTTTGTGACAGTTCAGACTTAGCTTTGTTCACTGTGTGTCGAACCTGGTCCATCTGTTGACTGTTTGGACTTCTCATTCTGACAGGTGCAGGATGGTTTCCATGGACGCTGTCCTCTGGCTGTCTGATGATCTTGGCTGTGAAGTCCTTCGATCCTCTTGGCTCTCTGCTGAAATGTCCTTCACTGTGGCGCTGTTGTTCGCCCTCCAGTGGCCGTTTTGGGGTAATTTTCAGAGAAAGAAAGGATGACAGTCTTTTCAGAGGTGGCTTTTGTTTACCGTAGGCTTTATGGACGAAGTCCTGCAGCTGTCTGGTGGTCGTCAGGTGAGGGTAGGCCATAAATCCTAAGTGTTGCATTACGGTAAAATAAAGCTTTGCAGGGGGGTTTTCTCCATTCTTGGCTCATTTCTTGAGCTGAAGTAGACTGAAAGTCAGTTGTAGTAGTAGGCCTGTGGAGTTTCATTTCTGCTTTGTTTTAAGTCCATTGCAGCGATTAGTCCTCATCGTGATTCTGGATCTGAAAACTCTTCTATCAAGGCCATTTGCAGCTGCTTATAATCCAACTTGACACTTTCCGAATGCCGGTTCAGGAAGCTCCTCACCTAACGGCTGGAAGTAATCCATAGCAGATACAGCTGGTCTCTCGTGGTTACATTCGGCAGCGTGTGCACATAAAAGTCAATGTTCTGCAGGAAAGCGTGGATGTCATGGCCACCTGCAGTGTTTGGACTAAATGTTGGACTGTTTCTAACCAGCTTGTCAAGGTCTTTGGTCCACGCCGTGTGTCTGTAGACATCGTTGGGAAAGGTGTTGGCCCCGCCCCCCTTGTGTTCTTGTGAAAGGGTTGTGGACGCTGGCTGGCAAAGTTCTTAACAGTGGGCTCTCACCCCCCCCCTCCTTTTCAGCAGGAAACTTTGGTGGGGGAGTGCAGAGACACTGATTGGATGAGAGGAGAATGATGCTTTCTCTCTCAATGGTTCAGCTTGCATTCTGAAACCATATAAAAGTTCTTTTTGGACGGAATCACGTTCGTCCTTAGGTTGGTGATGTTGCTGAACAAGAAATTGAATTTCAGCTTGAGCAGCTTGCAGGTGGTTTTCGTAGGCCTTGGACTTGGCATCACGTTCTTTCTGTTCTGCCTTGGCTCTTACCAGAAGACTTTTGGCCTGCAGGAGCTTTCCCAGCTCCTCTTTGGCGGTCTTTTCCTGCTGCTCTTTGTGCTCGGTGTCTGTGTGGAGTTGTGAGATGGCCTTGTGAAGTTGTCTCGCCTCATTCTTTATCCTCTTGTGTTCCTCCTCAATCAACTGCTGCTGATCCTTGGATTCCTGTGTCAACCAATCTAGACGAGTCTGCGCGTCCTCCTGATTCCTCCAGGCTTCCTTTGCTTGGAGCTTCAGCGTTGCTGCACCCTGTTCCAGGTGGGCGACGTTCCTTTCGTCCCGCTTTAGCTGGATGATGAGGTTGTGAGCGATGGCACCTGTGATCCTTGCCATCTCCTTGTGGCTGTAGCTCTGTGTTGAATCACGGGCTATGATCTCGTCCAGGTTGCCATCCCGTTGCTCTCGGTCTCGGCGCTGCAGATCGTTGGCGACATTGGGCAGGAGGTCAGATGTCGGATTGTTGAGCCATGCCTTCAGCTGGTCACAGTGGTTGGCAGGGCTGGGTGATCTGAACACGTTGGCGCACTGGTGGGTGACAAAACACAAAGAGCCAATACAAGTCCGCAGAATTTTAACGAGCTAAAATAAAATAAAAATAAAAAATATGGGCTATGTGGGTCTAACTGACGTGATCAACTAGTGGCACAAATAAAAACTATTATCGGGGCCTTGCTTCGGCGGCGCAGATAATTACTGTGGGTAAAAAGGGAAAAAGTTTAGTGAATGGACGATGTGTTTTAACCTACTGGTCGCTTCAGACATTTGGTTAATCGGTCGCATTACTAATACATTTTCTCATGGTTTGTGCAGATATGGTCTTTCAGCCCAAAAATAAAAATAGGATCAAAATAATTAAAGTTAATTAATTATAATGATAGAATAAAATAAAAAGCAAATAGAAGGTGAGAAAGATAAATTGCTGAAAATAAAACAAATAAAATAAAATGGATAAAAATAAAAGAGATTCAAATAAAAATAAACTGAAAAGAAAATAAGACAGCCAAACAGACAAAGTCAGAAGGCTGAGAAATGAAAAGGATAGGAAAATAGGGATGCGAAGAGGATCCCTGTTTTAGCTTAGCAGGTTCTCTACCCTAGATTTAAAGGAACAGTATGTAAGAAATTTATATCAATTAATCATTAAATGGCCCTGATTTGTCACTAGACATTAAGAAATCATTTTCATTTCAAATACTTTTATCACTCACAACAGCGGTCCGGCCAGGATATTGGCATTTAAAAAGTGGAGTTGCAGCCCTCAACTGATGTTTATGTTGTCGTTTGGTATATTGGCCACCAGCTGTGTGATTGCAGTACCAGTTTTAGCCACACGTTTTGTGATTGCAATACCAGTTTTGGCCAAAATCCTACATACTGTTCCTTTAATGACAGGGCCTTACAGGGAGAGGGCACTATGAAGTCATGCGAGCTAGGGGAGTGGCTTAGCTAGAGTGGCTGGGCTAGGCCCAACTTGCGAGGGACAGGGGGCTTATCCTATTGCACCAGTTAAAACATAAATTAATTCACTGAGAATGGGACTTATGGGGTTAGATTCTATTCACAGTAAAGAATTAATTCAATTAAAATTTAAAATAAATCAGACTGCATTAAATTTAAATTTAAACTTAATTAAAATACAATCTCTACAATAGAGAAGAGAATAGGAAAGTAAGGAGCGGGAGAGAACAGCAAAAATGAAATAAAATAAATCAAAATAAAATAAAAATTAAATAAAGAAATAATAACTTAATAAAGGCATAGCAATATTAATTATTATTTATAATTTAAGACCATAACATTCAATATGTAGGAAATAAAACTACAAAGTAGTAGAATAACCTAGTTATCAAAGTAAGGTCAAAAATCCCAGTTTGACTCCTGTCATACACTCCCAAAAGAGTTTATGAGAGGACCAAACGAGCTTTCCCCACCAGATGGCGATATTTCGCCCAACAAACAAAGAAAGCGGAAGTCAGGCGTAAAGTGAGAGAGAAGGAGAAGTGTTAAACACTCAAGACTGACATCTAGTGTTAGAAGTAGGTGGTACGCTTTAAACTGACAAAGATTCGCTTCCATAGAATAATTACATCGGCGACCGCTGCGTTGCTAAGACGACGGATGTAATTTGAGCTGTGTTCGTCCGGTGCCAGTTTTGGCTTACGTTACCGGGACACACAATAAATAAAAGTCTAACGGGCTTTCTTCTCCGTTGACATAAGTTACTTGATCAAGGTTTATCTCCTTTAAAATTGAAAAGTCTTACCCTCGGTGCTTACAATTTAAAAAAATCCACGTACGTGAATAAAATGGAAAAATACAATAGACAGCTTCTCTAATTGTAAATAATTTCCTGGAGATAACAAAAAGGCCTTATCAGATGGGAGTACTCACTCGACCACCGCTTCGCTCTAAATAAAGGAATTCTACTCTTTATTAGGCGGAATCAGACGGTAATGCAGCGTATCAAAGGGTTTTTAATACGGTTACCTTAAAGACTGCAGTTAACTATACATAACAGGGGCGCGAGTCTGTTATGTCCTGAAAATGATACAGGAAATTACATTTTCATTCATACCAATATAAGAACGGACACAGTTATAGCTGATAGTTCTTTTCATTCACACATTGCAAAACACATTTGACTTGTTAACTGTTTTTGCTCAGAAATAATGTTTAAATCTGCCCGCGCTTTCTCCACCATTAATATGTAGCGAATCAGCGGGAGGAGGAGAACGGTGTTATTTAAAACACTATAAACCTCCGACCGAAACACTACGGGAATTGAAGGGAATTTGGGGTAATTCCCATATTTAGCTCAAATGGAATAATAAGTACAATTAACTAATTAATTATACAAATTATTAAGATTTTAAACTGATTTAGCAGAATAATAATAACAATTAATTAATGTATTTGTCCAGCAAATACTCATAATTGTTCATTTAAGAAGTTAATTCTGTGGCCTTTAGAAAATAACCTTCTTACTGCTATAAAGTATTTTTAAGCATGTAGCTTTAAGATCTTAACGGCAGATTAAGTGACATTTATTTCATGAGAATTGAACACAGAAACAATTCAATTGTGAAATGCAAAACCGGTTTATTAAACTACGTTACATTACAAAAACACACAAGACTAACTATACATACAAACAACAAACAAGAAACATATATGAAAGAGAAAGAATGAAAAATTAAGAGAGAGAGAGTAAAAGAAGGGCAATATCACTATAGACTTAACTTCTGCACAAATCATGAGAACTCTAAGAATCACCTTAATTAAAAGGGGCAATAACTTTTTACAGCGAATGAACAAGCGATACTTGCGTTTGGCTTTTGTGAGGCACGTGTGTACGTCCAGCTGTATGGGCGCGTATGCGAGGAAGAGAGTTCCTGAGTTTGTGGTCACGTGACGGAGTCCTTGGAGGTGTCCGTAGGAGTTGTTCCTTTTTGGGTTGTTCCGTCGGTCTGGTTAATCTGTGGCGATTAATTTATCCAATTTGTTAAAGTTTGTCCAAGTGTCAGGGTGCCCGAAAATAGAAGGATAGGGGTCCCACAGCAGGAAGCTGAGCTGGGAGCTCAGCTCCACGCCGTGAACGGCGTGTCGTCGAGAACTGTAGGCCAACTGTGTGCTGATGAGCCTCGATGAATTGGGGTGCGGGCCTCTTAACCTGAGTTTAGACCAACCCCTTGAAGTTCAGATGACCAATCCAAAAGGGTGTTGATAGAGTAGGAAAACTTTGTCTTTGTTTTACCAGACTCATTTGCATAGATGGACTATGCTAAAGATTTTGTTAAATAATAATTTGGATTAATATTTTACAGGTTTGATATCAGTTATGGTAAGATGATGCACATCATTGATCAGGAAAGGAAAAGGGGGTTATTAAGAGTGTAAACAAGGTATGGTTTGAAACACACATCAAATAGTAATCTCATGAATGTGAATTATGAGACATGCTAAAATGAACAAAGCATCCCTATAGTGTTACAAGAAAGTGGTTCATTACAGATACAAACATGCAATACAAGGATATATAATATATACAATTTAAACCAATTTATTTTGGTCTTAGCTGTGAGACAGACACATTTTTGTGTCATGGCTGCTTCGTCTCTGCTCACGGTTTGAAGTTTGCTTTGAGGTGTTAATCTGCTTAGACTGGCACAATAAAACAGCCAGAGAGAGAGTCGATAGGTCTGGAAATGTGTGTTATCAGGAGATTAGGATCTTCTGATGAAAGCGTCCGAGCAGACCTGGTGACAAAACTCAATCTAGGGTCACAGCATGAAACCGTTAACGACCCAGACTGAAAGGACCTCTAGTTGACGTCCAGCCAGATGTTACACACGGCTGGTTCGGCCAATACGGGGCGATTAGTGTCACTGTTGCTTTTTCCTCTCTGATCTTGTGTAAAACTGATGGCAGCAGTTTTATGGGGGGAAACGCATATTTGCTGGCTCTCGGCCACGGCAACGACAGCGCTTCTCCGCCCAGAGGAGAGCTCGTCAACGAGAAGAACAGCGGGCAGTGTGTGTTTTCCTCGGATGCAAACAGATCCACTTCTGCTTTCCCGAACTGACTCCAGATCAGCTCGATAGATAGGGGGTTCAATCTCCATTCCCCTTGGGAAAATGCCGTTCCTCGACAGCATATCCGCTCCGCAGTTCATGCTGCCCGGTACATGCGTCGCTTTTATTGAAAGGAGATGACGATCCGCCCACAACAGTATCGTTTCTGCCTGTCTGAACAGCGGCCTGGAGCGCACTCCTCCCTGGCGATTTATGTATGAAACCACATGATGGCCCCCGATCAGCGTCGCAAAGCTCTGCAGTGCTAAAAAGACGGCTTTGAGCTCTAGACGGTTTATATGCCATAACCGCTCCGTCTCCGACCAGGAGCCCGAAGCCGGGACGCCATCGCACAGGGCTCCCCAGCCCGTTAACGACGCGTCCGTCGTCACTACTTTCCATCTCGTAACCAGCCCGAGTGGGGCACCCCCGCTGAACAGGTTGGGATCGAACCAGGGTCTCAGCGCTCGCATACATCCGTTCGTAACTGTAATGCGCGCTCGTCCCGATATCCACGCCCTGTTGGGCACTCTGGATCGTAACCATAGCTGTAACGGGCGCATATACAGCAGACCTGTGGGCAAACCGGTGAGGCTGCCGCCATCAAGCCTAAAAGTCTCTGAAACCGTTTCAGTGGCACAGTGCCTCTGTGGCTAAATACATTCAGAGCAGACGTCAGATCCCGTTTGCGCTCCTCTGATAAGAAAGCCTTCATTGAGACCAAGTCGAGACGCACGCCTAGAAAAGCGATCTCCTGCGTTGGAGATAGAACGCTCTTCTGCATATTCACATGTAGACCGAGGCTGTCTAAATGCGAAAGTACTGTGGCTGATGAGCACCTCTCTGGATTGTGCTAAGATCAGCCAATCGTCCAAATAATTCAGGATGCGAATGCCGCTCGCTCTCAGCGGGGACAGCGCCGCGTCTATACATTTCGTGAATGTGCGCGGGGCGAGCGCCAGACCGAACGGGAGGACCGTGAACTGGTATGCAGCATCCTTGAATGCAAATCTCAGAAAGCGCCTGTGGTGCGGGGCGATCTGAATGTGAAAATAAGCATCCTTTAGGTCCACTGAAATAAACCAGTCCCCGGGCCGAATGTGGGCGAGGATCTGTTTCAGTGTAGTCATTTTGAAAGCACGTTTGTGTAATGCTTTGTTGATTAGTCTCAAATCCAAGATCGGTCTGAGACCGCCGTCTTTTTTCGGGACGACAAAGTAACGGCTGTAAAAACCGCTCTCTCTCTTGCATCGGAACTGACTCTATCGCTCGTTTGGCGAGGAGATTGCAGATTTCCTGATAAAAAATCGACTCGTCCTGAGCACGGACCGTTGACGCTATCACGCCGTTGAAACGGGGAGGTCTGCGTCGAAACTGTAGAGAGTATCCTTTCTGAATAATGTTCAGCATCCATTCCGATATGTTGGGAATGGCACGCCATGCATCTAAGCGCAGTGATAGCGGTTGAATGACAGGATGATCGGACCGCTCGTTGCCGCCGAGCGTCTCGTGCGTGACGGGTAGCTCGGTTCTCGGGGGCTGCGCGTTGCTCGTCGGATCGCTGCTCGGGGGCGAGGGACCCAGCAGGACTAATGAAGACCTCTCCACTCTGTGCAGCGTGTGTGTTACGGGCACAAGAGAGGATGGCAGGGGGGCGGCTGACACCGCGATAGACAACGGGCTTTTGTGCGGCTCGCTGAGACGTGCATTAACCCTTCCCGTCCCCGCTTTCTCTGCGATCCGCGCGTCGCGGGGGGGTTAGAAAGCGGGGAGGGTGCGCTGTGCGTGTTTATAAGAGGGTGGGAGCTGCCCTGGGGCGAGCGACCCGAAACCAGATAAGGAGGAAAACGCTTTTTTTGTGAAAAAGTAACATTTTTTATTGCATTTAACACAAAAACATTTAAATAAACAGTCTCTGCATCGCCCTTAACAGCCAGGGGGGCGCTCGACGAGACTTTCGTTCTCTTGGCGGTGGGCTCGCCGCTCGGCGTTCTCTCTCTCACACCACTCACGTCAGGAACGCGGCTTTGCTCCGGACTGCGGTCCCCCTGGACCCGGTTTCTTGTGACGCTTCCTGGTGGATTCGTGCCAGGGGCTCTTGTGACGCACCACCGGTTCAGGTCTCACTGTCGGGGGCGTTGCCACGGGGGGTTGCGCTGCCGGCCGGCGTGGCGCAGACTCGGAGCGGTGTCTCGGCGGCGGCGGTCCCGCCTGCGCATGAGACATAGGGCGGCGAGGAAGAAAGTGACTCATGGCTTTAGAACTCTTCACCGCCTCCGAGAATCGCTCCGTGATGGTACCCACGGCGTCACCGAACAAACCAGATGGGGAAACGGGAGCGTTAAGCAGCGTCTTCCTGTCAGCCTCCTTGAGATCTGTGAGATTTAACCACAGCTGGCGCTGCATCACCACCATGAAGCCCATGCTGCGTCCGATGGCCTGCACCGACTTTTTGGTGGCTTTCAGCGTGAAATCCGTTGCAGCCCTCAGATCCCTGAAGGTATTCAGGTCCGTGCTGCCCTCGTCCAGCGCCTTTAGAGCCCGCGCCTGGAAAATCTGGAGGACCGCCATGGTGTGCAGTGAAGACAGAGCCTCTCCTGACGCGGCGTAGGCTTTATCAGCCTTAGAGGGTAGTGAAGCCTCACCACCCAAGGAGGAGGACGACGGGCAGAGATGGGCCGCCACGGCTTCCTCGACGGGGGGGATATGCAGGTATCCACGGGCCTCCCCCCCGTCCACTTTAGAAAATATCTCAGACCCGCCGGCGCGAGCGCGGATGCCCTGGGGGGTCGCCCACGCTTTGGTGACCTCATCGTGCAGGTCTGGGAGGAAAGGGGCACTTTTCCTCTGAGCGGCGGCGCGGCGACCCGAGTCAAAGTACCAAGAATCGAGTTTGCTCCTTTGGGGTTCTTGCGGGGAACTCCACTCGATCTCTAAATCCTGCACGGCCTTAGAGAGAATGCACACCAGCTCTTCGTGAAAGGAGGGGGGGTGGGCGTCAGCCTCCGACGCGGCAGGCGGAGATTGGTCCCAATCTCCGTCAGACGCCGTCAGCGACATCTCATCCTCCTCTGCGGGGACCCCAAAGGAGACAGACTCGGCAGCTCCCGTGTTCAGGACGCAGGCTCTCGGCGACGAACTGAACCGGAAAGCGTTGGGGAGGGGAAGCGCGGCGCTCCGGCACGCGCTCGGTCTCCCTCGGTGGCTGAGCCCCCACCAGCGGCACCTTGGCGGCAGTGAGAGGCTGCAGCGAGGAGCTTTCGAGAGCGATGTTGAGCCGAGTCCTGAGCACCCTCATTGTGAGCTCATCACAATGAGGGCACTCGGACCCAACCAACGCCGTCTCTGCGTGGAGAAGCCCCAGACATACTATACACAGTTTGTGCGAATCGGGCGGGTCGATAGGACCTCCGCACCGTGAGCACATTCGCGACATCTGGATCGCTAAGAGGGACGTCCGTCTTATCCGCGTACTCAACAGATGTCTTCGTTGCAGGGTAGAACTTGCTCGTGAAGGAGAAAATACTGAAGATATTCGCTCAGGATGGCTGCTATTATAGTAAGAAGGCCAAGCCCCCTTTTGCCGTCTTGAGCGTCATTGGCCAGCGCGAGTTTCAACTGCACTGGCGTTGTGCAATAAGGCTTCAGGGTAATCGTGATTGAAGGATCAATCCCCTATTGCGTCAGCTAACTAACGCAATGTCGAGAGAACGTTCTCGACAAGGAACTATATACTTGGATCATATATATATATTCCTTGGATCGAGAGCCTGCTGACATCAGCCTTCTTCTTCTTCTTTTTCTTCTTCTTGAGTTTTAATGACAGTTGGCAAACAACATTTAGGTGCATTACCGCCACCTACTGATTAGGAGTGTGGGTCAGGATCATATCTATCAGCCTCCTTGTTGCTGGTGTGTGTTACGCATCCTGTCCTCTCTTTGCGCCTGAATCTCAGCTTCCTACTCGAGCATTGCGAGCTACGTGCTCTGGCGCATATATATATATATATATATATATATATATATATATATATATATATATATACACACACATGTATGGTCTATGCATATATTGCAATATATCAAAGCATATAAAGACAAACTATTACATGTAAAAATATAGTGCCCTTTTTGTTCTTGATTGCAATATATTTTGTATCATATATACATGTATGGTTTATGCATATATTGCAATATATTAAAGCATATAAAGACAAACTGTTACATGTAAAATTATAGTGCCCTTTTTGTTCTTGATTGCAATATATTTTGTATCATACATGTATGGTTTATGCATATATTGCAATATGTTAAAGCATATAAAGACAAACTGTTACATGTAAAAAGATAGTGCCCTTTTTGTTCTTGATTGCAATATATTTTGTATCATATATACATGTATGTTTTATGCATATATTTCAATATATTGGAAAATATAAATATTAAATCCCATATATGGGAATATGTTGCCTAATATATTACATTATATTTTCCAATATACTGCAATATATTTTTGTTTCGTAAGGGTAACCCTATGATTTATGGGTCTATGAATCCATTGGACTTGTCTAAATTTCACTGACATGATTATATACTTATGAAAAACATGATTTTGTGAGATTACTGTAAGGTTTTATCCTTGTTTGGGGTGAACCAGAGATGTAAACGATGTAGCCTATGCCATGTAACTCCTACTCAATATGTGTTTTTAGACACATACCCTTTTCTTGCTAAAACACAGACTTGACATTTAATGTAAAATGTATTGCACCAAAAAATAACTTAATTTGGAGTTGAGTTGTGTAGCTTTGATCATAAACAACTCTGAATTAGCCCGACAGAGGCCTGTGTGTGAGTCCTCTAAAATGGTTATTCATTTCAATTTGAATAAGGTATTACATATGTAATGCATCCTCTATAGATATTTTGAGTGTAAAAGTGGCATTATACTAAACCTAACAAAAATAAATTTACAATTGTTAGCATTTTAGAAGATGGTGGAAGAGAATACAGACATATTGCTTGCCTCATTGAAATGTTGTTGGCAGCACAGTGTATTCCATTTTGTTCAAACAAAATACATCCTTGACTACTTAAACCACACAACCCCACCCAGATTTGGGGATGGAAACTGGTGGACAACCAGGATGAAGCTTTTCAGCTCACTTTTGTGGGCTTTTACTGGGTACAGTATGTAGTAAAAAATACTTTTTTAGTACAACCTTGGTTGAGGTTACAAGCTGAGCTGATGCTAAACATGATGTGAAAGCACTGTAGATAACTGATTGGTCTGAGAGAATCGTCATTACCAGCGTCATTGCTAAATGCAAGATTAGTTTTACCGTAGGAGCTGATGGTGTAGTTGGCACCGCTCCGACGTGCTGCTTTCGCACTTTCTGCGACCCGAGTTCGATTCCCAGCTTGTGGTCATTTGCAGATCCCTTACTCGCCCTCCTCCCTGTACTTTTCTGTCCTCTCCTCTTTCACTGTTTAAATAAAAGGCCAAAAATATAACTTTAAAAAGTTATATTTTTAAATATAACTTAAACCATTACCGCCCCCCACCTTCATCTGACCTAATGGCTGACGATTTTGCTTCTTTCTTTGTGAAGAAAACTAACACTATCAGCAGTCCGTTCTCTGCCCTGCCACCTCTTGCACATGCTCAAACTCCTGATGTATGCTTGCTCCCCTCTTTCTCTCTTCTAGTGGAACCAGATGTTTCCACAATCTTTGTTTATAACCAACTGACTACCTGCCCGCTAGATCCCATACCCATCCATCTCCTTCAGGCCATTCCTCCATTGGTTATCCCTGTTCAAACCCACATTACCAATTCATCTCTTTTCACTGGTACATTCCCCACAGCTTTTAAAGAGGCCGCATAATACCACTGCTGAAGAAACCCAAAATTAATCCTGCCTTGTTAGAAAACTACAGACCAGTATCTCTCCTTGCCTTCATTGCCAAGACTCTTGAGCGTGTGGTTTTAGACCAGCTCTCCTCCTTCTTCACACAAAATAACCTCCTAGACAGCAACCAGGTTTCAAGAGCGGTCACTACACTGAAACTGTGCTGCTCTCAGTCATGGAAGCTCTAACGAAGACAAGGGCAAATAATCTGTACTGACCCTTCTGGATCTATCTGCCAGTGTTGACATTGTCAATCCCCACATCCTCCTGTCGACCCTCAAGGCTATGGTTGTCAATGGCATGGCGCTACTATGGTTCAGGTCTTACCTCTCATAGCGCTACTATGGTTCATGTTTTACCTCTCAGGGAGGTCATTTAGGGTATCCTGGAGAGGTGACGTCTCTGAGCCCCAAGTCTCAATACCGGGGTACCTCAAGGCTCAGTGCTTGGACCACTGCTCTTTTCTAGGACTTTGACATGACATTCCTGGGTTCTATCATTCGAGAAACATGGCTTTTCCTACCTCTGCTATGTCACTCTGGATGCTCGTCATATCATCTGGTCCTAAGATTCATCACAATCTTTTCATTCAACTTGGTTCTTTGACCATTATGCCTTTCAGGACAGCCAGAAACCTGGGTTTGGTCAGTGACGGTCAGCTTAGTTTCACAGAGAATGTTGCCAGCGCCGCCTGCTCTTGTAGATTCATTCTCTACAACATTAGTAAAATTAGACCTTTTCTATCTGAGCATGCTACACAAGTTCTAGTCCCAGGCTCTTGTCCTGTCCAGACTGGACTACTGCAATGTACTCCCAGCCAGCACAACCAAACCCACTCTGAAGTGGTACTAAACTTAAAAGCTAACCAAGCCAAAGTAAAGTGAGCTTGCACGACCCAACCTGTGGGGTCTACACTGTCAGAAGTAAAGGTACAAAACTGTACATTTTCTGTCACTGGGGCTGTACCTTTACAAAAAGTACAGCTTTGGACCTAAGGATTTTATTTTAGTACCTCAGAGGTACATACTGGGATCAAAGAGAGCTCATTAGTACCTCAAAAATACATATTAGTATCACAAAGGTACATATTGGTACTAAATGTTTACATATCTGTACCTAATGATCCATACAATTACCTTTTTAAAGAGTGCTGCCCCACTGACGGGTATGGTACATATTTTGACTTTTTTTCTAACAATGTAGGTCCTAAAGGTACGGTAATCTACTCAAAATTGTATTCTGTTTTGTATTGCTGTAAAGGTACCAAACTGAAACTTAGGGTACAGCCCCAGTGACAGAAAAGGTACAGTTTTGTTCCTTTATTTCTGACAGTGTATGCAATGGAAAGACTGCTGCTCCAGAAAGCCTCTTGCAGATGATCCACTGTAATTGCACAACTGTCTGCCAAACACAGCAGTGCAGTTGGAGGGCATATGGACTACTTGTGGACCATGTCAAGTTGGGAATTGTTAGAATCACTATAATCAACCTCTATGGGAGAAAGAGTGTGATGACTAAAGGTAAATCTAGTGGGTTGAAATGCATATACATATTAGGCTATATATTTGGTGTGTTTGAACTCCTGTCGGACTGCGTGATCCGATTGGCATATGAAATTACTATAGCGGCGCGAAAGTGACTGGGGAGCAGACCGGTGTGGCGCCAGAAGAACCCACAGGTGAGTGACAGCAAAGTACCGCGAGAGTGATTCCAGTTATCACATGGAGAAATCTGCTTTGAATCGCTCTCGCGGTACTTGACATCACCAAGAGGTCTGCTTAGCCCCAAATGAAGTCGAACCTGCAGTGTAGCTGCTGCTCACGCGACACTGTAAAGTGTAAACAAACAGTCAGTCCATGTGGAGAAGTGAACGAGTGCTGCAACATAAAATCCGGGGTGTATTCCAGAAAGCAGGGTTAACTTACCATCAGATTAACCCTAAACTTTGGGTTGATCAACCCCAAATTTGCTTACTCAGGGTATGTCGGTTCCAAAACACAGTTTAAGAGATAGTTCAATCAACCCGCTGAAAGTAACCCAGAGTTAATGCGCGCTCACGGTAACAACATAAAGGCATTGTCAATGGATCACAGTTCCCTTTCAGTCGGTCACTACGACGTCACGTCGTGACCGACGAATTGGGAACTCGCTTAGAGAGACCAATCTGCTTCGTATACTACTAAAACGCCAATGAACTTGGCATTGAGATATTTGCATAATGCTGGCGCCGCCCCGCCAGGTGCCTTTATAAGCAGCAGGTGCAAATAGGGAAATTAGCTTTTTCGCTTCGAAAGCCGGCTTTATCTGCTACTGAGAAGCTACTTTACTCTGTTGGGATTTGATTGCTGAAGTTGGTTGAACTAGCAGTATCACAGCGGACGCTTCGCTTATTCCACGGCTCTACATCTGTTTATTGTTTTGAGTTTAGTGTGTGCGTTGCCTTCCTGTGCGCTCATCAACTAAGCATCTGAGTGAATTTCCCTAAAAGAGTGATACGAGAGAGCTTTGTGCCTTGTTAAAGGCAGCCACTCTCTCGTATATGCGGGGATCAGCGTCCTTTTCAGGATAGCTTTTCGCCCGTGCGATCTTGGATGCGAGAAGTATAAGGGTTCCAGTGACGGTCACGAGCGCTGTCTTCGTGCTCAGGCATCGAGCACTCCGGGGCTGCGTTCGTGGAGAGTTTCTGTTCTCTCTGTGAGAGCATAACCCTCTTGGATTGCGGAGACGACTGTCGTTTCTACGGGAACGCTGTCCGCGCCTTTGCAGTGCTGACGCCGCCATGGTGCGGCTGTCAAGCGCTCGCAGGGCGCCCTTCGCGTCACTACGCTGAGTAGGACGGAGGATGCGTCCTCCACCTACCGGCCTTCTCATCCTCAGCCGGTTGAGGCTCCGGTGGAGACTGCAGAGTCGTGTTCTACGATGTCTGCCGAATCCATTGGACCTCCTTCTGGTCCCGTCACTTCTGCAGCATCAGAGGGGTGTCCATTTTTCCTCCGAGGCAGAGTCGTTCCGGAGATGGCGGCCGTGCCCGCTCGAGCGGCGGAGACAGTAGAGTTGGAAAGGTTAACCCCTCTCCGCCCGAACTCTCCCGCCCACAGGATTGGTACTTCGGAGCTGCTCGGGCCTCTCGGTCCTCTCCTCCTGTGCCTTTCTTTCCCGACGGCACGAAGAGCTGACGTGATTTGCGGCCATCCGGCCGTTCAGCTTTCACCCCTCACCTCCCTCACCAACGGAGCCGCTAAAGGCGGGGACCCCTTCAGTGGAGCGGGATGTGTTCCTGGAGGGACCACCCAACCCTTCCCTCCCGTGTTTGTAGACAGTCGTCCGGTTACGGACGCTGCCCATCAGGCATGCCGGAGAGGCGGCTTCGGCCCTGCACGCAATAACGTTGCTGCAGGCTCACCAAGGATTTACGAGGGAGGCCGCGACCTTCAGTCGTGCGATGTCCACCACAGTGGTTCAAGATCGCCACCTTTGGCTGTGTCTGGCTGACATGACGGACGCAGGCGAGAACAATTTCTTTAATGCTCCTGTCTCACAGACCGGCCTCTTCGGCGAGGCCGTGGAGTCGTACAGCTCCGCTGCGCAGACTGAGGCGATCTCCTAGGTCATGCCCCGGCGAAGGAAAGCTGCCCTTGGTCCGCCACGCCGGCTCCTCAGTCTGCCTCTCGCCGCCGGCGTCCTGCGGCGACCACCTCCGTTCCCCTCCTCGGACCCCATCTCGGCAGCGCAGGGGAACCGGTCGTCAGCAGCTCGCCCCGCCCGCTTAGCCGCTTCCCGTGAAATTCGGGAGTTTAAGTGGCCAGTGAAGGGCGACCCGGATTGGCAGAGGATCACTCTTCAGGAGATGGAGCTCCTTCCCCCGATAGAGGGTCGGGTGGAAAATCCTTGGTTTACATATGTTCCACCGGCTGTTTCGCCGGTACCCACTTAACCACACATAAGAGTGCATTCCTCTTCCCTCTCTAGGTCTCCGGAGGATCGAGAGAGCCGTGAGCGGGTACACACCAGCTCCCCTACCTCTCCTCTATCGCCAGCGGGTGACCTGAGGAGTCCGAGCTCTCCGCTGAGGAGACCGGACCACCAGCACCCTCATCGGAGTCTGCGCTCTCCGTAGAGGAGACCAGATGACCGTTACCCTCAGCGGGCTCAGGTCAGTGTCACACACACATACTGTAGATGTTTATGCTGTCACAGCAGACGCACCGGCAGTCCCACCTGTCTCGCTTCGCTGCCCCACCGCGGGTACTTCGGTAGTGTCGTTATTTCTCCTCGTACGGTGCCTGGGTGCTTGGCTTCAGTTCCCAGCCCGTTTCGTTGGGTTTTACGCACGATCCGCCTCGGTTACGAATCCGGCACACCCCCAAAATTCGGGCTTTCGTTTCACTGTAGTGAAAGCGTCCGATGCACATGTACTGCGTGCAAAAATCGATGTCCTGTTGGCGAAGGATGTTCGAGCCGGTCCCTCTTACCGAGATGATGATGATGATAGGGTTTTTCCAGCCTTTATCTCATAGTACCCAAAATACGCGGCGGGTTACGATCGATTTGATTTACGCACCGGCTCTACGAAGGTGTTCTTTTTGGATGATAACGCCGAGGCTCGTATTTCAATATTCAGATCGGTTTGCAGCCTTAGACCTGTAAGACATGTACTTATGTGTCCATCTCCCCTCGCTTTAGACCGTTTTTTCGCTCTGCGTCGTGGGGTGGGCATATTAATACTAAGTACACCATTCGAGCTGTCTCTCTCTCTCTCCGTGTCTCCATGTGTAGTCACGGCATTAAGATGTCAGAGAGAGAGCGTTGTTCGCATTCTGCTTTTTTCTACGTCGACTTATAATAGCCCGTTCTTGGCAGACGTGCGCGAACACAGAGAGTTAATGCTTCGGCATCTCGCTCGTTTAAGTCTTCAGGTCGTCTGGGAAAGAGCAACTTTGCCCCGTGCAGAGGATCCTTTTTCTCAGTATGGAAATAAGACTCGATCGACTAATTGGCGTGTTTAACAAGAGCGCGCAACCAGTCAGTTCTGACTTGCCTCGGTTTAGTTCGAGGGAAGTACGCGGTCCCTCTGAAACAATTTCAGAAGCTCCTGGACATATGACAGCATGCTGCGGCTGTGACGCCGCCCGAGCTGCTTCATATGAGACCGCTTCAGCATTGGCTTACGATCGAGTCTCGAGGAGAGCGTGGCACACCGACATACACCGTGTAAACATTGCACCTGCGTGTCATTTAAATTTTTCCCTGTGGTAGACCCGGCATTTCCGATAGAAGATATGCCCCTGAGGGGTCTCCTGGCATTCTGTATATTGCAATGCCCTCAGCACAGGATGATCAGCCACGTATGACGGGCTTGCAGTCTCAGGGGTGTGCATAGCACCCCAACTGCCGCGAGCGGTGCGCTGTATATCTGGGACTTGTACGCTCCGCTATGGAGATGCGAGGGAAGGATGTATTAGCCGACACCAATAACATTGCGACTGTTGCGTTATTTACCGTTAAGGCGGTTTTGCGCTCTCGTCACCTGTCGCATCTCGCTCGTCATCTCCTCCTTTGGAGTCAGAAGCATCTGAGGTCCCTTCGTGCCATTTACATCCCGGGTTCGCTCAATACAGCGGACGCGCTTCCCGAGCTGCGCCCCCGGCGAATGGCGACTCCACCTCCAGACGGTCCAGCTAATTTGGAAGAAGTTCGGTTGTGCGTAGATAGATCTGTTTGCGTCGCCGGACGATACCCACTGTCGCCTATTTTATTCACTAACCGAGGGCAGCCTCGGCGTGGATGCGTTGGCACACAGCTGGCCGCGGGGGGTGCGTAAATACGCATTCCTTCCAGTGAGCTTTATTGCGCAGACACTGTGCAAAGTCAGGCAGGACGAGGAGAGCCTTTTATTAGTCGCCCCGTACTGGATTGGGTTTCAGAGTTAATGCTCCTCGCGACAGCCCCTCCCTGACGATTTCCCCTGAGGAAAGACTTTCTTTCTCAAGGAAGGGGCACATTATGGCACCCGCGCCCCGACCTGTGGGATTTCCATGTATGGTCGTTGAGCGCGCGCAAGGTTTAGGTGATTTATCGCAAACGGTATCTAACACCATCGACGCGGTTCGAGCACCGTCCACAAGACGGGCTTACGCGCTTAAAGAAACCTTTCTCGTCACCCGGTGCTCTTCGCAACGCGAGGACCCCAGAGAATGCCCATTAACATTGTGCTTTTATATCTTTAACATAGGTTAGATGGTAGGCTGTCCCTCCGCCATTAAAGTTGATATCGCCGCTATTTCTGCTCATCACTCTCTTATCAACGGCAGATCAGTTGGCCAGCATGATTTAATTATTACATTTAAGAGGCGCTCGCAGGCTAAACCCCTCGCGCCCTCCCTCTTTCCTCCTGAGACCTGTCCATGGTGCTGAAGCCTTCAGGTCTCCCTTTTGAGCCTTTGCAGTCTACGAGTCTGAGGTTTTTATCAATGAAAACTCTGACCCTGATAGCATTGGCCTCCATGAAGAAGAGTAGGGGATTTACATGCATTCTCTGTTGACGATTCGTGCTTTTAGCTTGGTCCTGCTGTCTCACTGAGACCCAGACCAGGCTACGTGCCCAAAGTTCCCACCACTCCCTTCAGAGATAAGGTGGTGAGCTTGCAAGCGCTGCCCCCCGGAGGACGCAGACCCAACCATGGCTTTTGTTGTGCCCCGTACGCGCACTGCGACTCTACGTGGATCGCACGCAAAGCCTCAGGACCTCAGACCAGCTCTTTGTTTGTTATGGTGGCCAGCAGAAAGGGAAAGCTGTCACTAAGCAGAGGATGTCTCATTGGATAATTGATACTATCGCCCTGGCTTATAATCTTCAGGGTATTCCTTGCCCCTTTAATTTGAGAGCGCACTCCACACGGAGCGTTGCCTCATCTTGGGCTCTAGCTCGTGGTTCCTCGCTAACAGACATCTGTAGAGCTGCTGGTTGGGCGACACCTAATACGTTCATTAGATTTTACAGTGTTCGTATTGAGCCTGTATCCTCTCGTGTTCTTTCCTCACCAGGGGGAGCACGGAGAACAGTCTCACAGGTCGGCTTGCAGCCTCCATCTGATGCTTCATAACTGTGTCAGTATGGAAGGCCTTCAGAACAAAAATGCGTAATGGTTTGAATTGTTCTTCCTCCGCTGCCTTGGCAGCCTTTGTTGCGGAGCATTGGCTGTCAGCCTTCACTAGCTGCATCCTCGCGAACCTACGTGTTGGCTCGGGCTCCACATTGTGTCCCACCGGGTTCCTTTGTGAGTATTTTTCCGTGGGGTTAATCCTACTAGCCCACGTTTCCCTTAGCAGAGCACTGCTTTGCTTACACAGCCACGGCTGTCATTTTTACCTCAACTACGGTTGACTTTCGCCCACCATTAACCCTTAAGACGGGTGGTGGCTTCCGCAGCGTTCCTATCCCGCTCAGGTAGGGCGCTTCCCAGTTGCTGGCACTTCTGTGGGGTTAAAGGAACATCTAGTGCCCGGCCTTCTGCCTTAAAACCTAATTCTCCTCCTCCTTAAGTGGAACCGGAGGGCTTTACGCAGACACTGGAAGAGGTCAGCCCCTAGTGGCGTTTTGATAGGGATTCCCAATTCGTCGGTCACGACGTGACGTCGTAGTGACCGACTGAAAGGGAACGTCTCGGTTACGGATGTAACCCTCGTTCCCTGAAGGAGGGAACGGAGACGTCACGTCCCGTCGCCACAGGTGCTGCCACCTGCTGTTAAGGCCGGTCACACTTCCGGCTTTCTCAGCGAAAAGAAGCTAATTTCCCTATTTGCACCTGCTGCTTATAAAGGCACCTGGCGGGGCGGCGCCAGCATTATGCAAATATCTCAATGCCAAGTTCATTGGCGTTTTAGTAGTATACGAAGCAGATTGGTCTCTCTAAGCGAGTTCCCAATTCGTCGGTCACGACGTGACGTCTCCGTTCCCTCCTTCAGGGAACGAGGGTTACATCCGTAACCGAGACGATTTCATGAGTCACCATGGAAACGTCAGAGAACTTAAAAGTTTTTAAATGAGAAATAACATTATAAACCAATACTTTCTGTCAAAATCAATGTTTTATAATGTTATAAGTGCGTGATTACAAAACAGATAAAATTAATTAATTAATTAATACAAACCTATTTTACCCCATTTAAGTCCAATATTATATGTGTCTCAACGAAAATACACATAATATTATTTAAATATTATTTAAAAGCCTGTAAAAATAATCATAGATTTTATATATGATTTTAATTACATTAATTATATCTAATTAGATATAATTAGACATAATTAAGATCATCTTTTCTCTTACAAAAATTAACAATGGTTTTACTACAGTTAAACAAAAAAACATGGTAGTAAAACCATGGAAACCACAAAATAACCATGGTTAGTGTAGTAAATTTTTTTTTTTTAGATATGATTGTATTGTGTATGCATAAAATGCACTATAATTATATTCACTACATTGCACTTATTTCACTTCTGCTCCTTTGGGTGACCCTGTTTAGTTTTTGGAATTTCCATTTTATGACACTATAACCATCTTTTTTAACATTAACTTAGCTGATAAATGAACCCTCTTTTAATTGTAAAGCTTCCTTACAGTCCTTACAGATTTTCAATAATTTTGTGTAATGCTTTTAAGTACACTACACTAAAAATTATCATTCATTTGCATTGGACGATTAGGATCTGCTGTGACAGAAGTGGAGAATATAAATGTTACATTAGTGTCAATAGTAAGATGTTCTAATATGTCCTGTATATAATATAACCAAATATCTCAATTTTCGGTAGCACTTTATTTTACAGTACGTGTACTTACCTTGTACATATATGGTAAATAAGTTGTACTTACCGACAAATGTGTGGTACTTACTTTTAGGTATCTACATGGTAATTAATTGGTATCATTACTGTACTTACCAGTGGTACATACTTGGTAGTTATTATGTAAATCTAGATAAGTACTGGGTAATAACAGATACATACTTATAGTGTAGGTATACTGTAACTAACGGGAAGATTACTGTACTTACAAATAAATGTACAATATAAGTATTTAGTATTTACAGGCAAGTTAGGGTAAATGACAGATATTTATAGTGTACATATATGATAACTAATATCAAACACTTCTGTACTTAAAAATTGTATATACACAATAAGTGTGTACTAGTGAATGTACCCAGTAGTTAATGCATATGATAGTCAATAGTTGGGTTTGCCTCACAGTGACATGTATATGATGCTATATCTAAGGTGGTAGGTCCTATGTAATAACTGTGTAAAAAGCAACACTTTATTTTACAGTCCTGTTTCCATGCAGTTACCATGGATGTACTAGTGAATGTACCCAGTAGTTAATGCGTATTATAGTCAATGGTTGGGTTTGCCTCACAGTGACATGTATATGATGCTATATCTTAGGTGGTAGGTCCTATGTAATAACTGTTTAAAAAGCAACACTTTATTTTACAGTCCTGTTTCCATGCAGGTACCATGGATGTACTAGTGAATGTACCCAGTAGTTAATGCGTATTATAGTCAATAGTTGGGTTTGCCTCACAGTGACATGTATATGATGCTATATCTTAGGTGGTAGGTCCTATGTAATAACTGTTTAAAAAGCAACACTTTATTTTACAGTCCTGTATCCATGCAGGTACCATGGATGTACTAGTGAATGTACCCAGTAGTTAATGCGTATTATAGTCAATAGTTGGGTTTGCCTCACAGTGACATGTATATGATGCTATATCTTAGGTGGTAGGTCCTATGTAATAACTGTGTAAAAAGCAACACTTTATTTTACAGTCCTGTTTCCATGAAGTAACCATGGACATACTACTGAATGTAACCAGTAGTTAATGCATACGGTTATTTAATGCTTGGTTAAAAGGACAAATATACTGAGTACCAAAATGGCATATCAGTAATGTTTGTTCTTAGTTATAATATACGTATGGTATAAGTATGGTATAAGTATAACTTACCACACACTTATTTGTAAGTACAGTAGTGTTTCTTGTTAGTTACAGTATACATACACCATATGTGCCGGTCATTAGCTTACACTGGCTTACAGGTACCACACACTTATCATGTATATACAATTTGTAAGTACAGTAGTGTTTCTGGTTATTTACAGTATACATACACTATGTATGTATCTCTGTTATTACCCAGTAAAAAAATCTAAAGTTACATAATAACTACCAAGTATGTACCACTAGTAAGTACAGTAATGATACCAATGAATTACCATGTAGATACCTAAAAGTAAGTTCCACACATTTGCGGGTAAGTAAAACTTATTTACCATATATGTACAAGGTAAATACACGTACTGTAAAATAAAGTGCTACCCAATTTTCCTTTGGCTCAAAAATGATAGCTCAGGAAAGCAGCTACAAAAGGCCAATTTTAAAGAAAAAAAGGTGATTTAGAAAAAGACCAACTATAGATCAAATGTAGAGAGGGGGGTAAGGATCTGAAGTGCATTTTTATGAAATAAATATGATACTATGAAATATATATTTATAATTTTATTTCATTATGTCCATGATCTAACTGATAATAGAAAATCTCTGACCACTATGCCATGTCTGTGATTCAATGGTGTTTCACCACCTAATGAAGGTTGTGCTTCACCTGTGTCACTCTGTGGGTCAGTGTTAAAACACATGCCAATGTAATTATTATTATGATAGGCATCATGTGTGTCACGGTAGAAAATTTACTGTTTCCTCCATGTCATGTTTGTGTGTGTGTTTGTTACTCACAGCTCTGCCATGTGCTCGTTAGGCTGATGCCGCTCACCTGTGTGTTGATTGCCTCGCTCCAGCTGCTCATCATTACATCTCCTCCATAAATACTCACATGACTCTCTGTTCCCTGCCAGATGATCACTATCTGTTTGGTCCTCGTGTTGTGTGGTTCTTCGTCTTGGATTACGAGTTGCATTGTGGATTGTTTATTGTCGTCGTCGTCTCCGTGTGGATGTTCCGTGCACAGATTGGATTTACCACTGCTCACCACTCCACCAACGCCGCACTCAATAACCACCTACCACCGTAGTCCTCGTCACCATTGCCAACAACACCGAACATTCCCTGCTTGTGTTTTCTCTCTCTCTCTGTGTTTTATTAATAAACATTGTTATTTCACCTGCAATTGCTTCCGCTCAGTTCGTGTCATTACAGAATCATCTGGCCATACATGGAAGCAGCAGGAGACCAACCCACGGCCACACTGGAGGAATTTCTCCAGCGAACTCTGGCTCGTATGGATCTTCAGGACCAGTCGATCAGCGAAATGGGAAAGGCCGTCCATGCAATGGTGACGAAGGTGTCCGAGCTCTCTCAGCGTTCCTCTCATCCTTCGCTTCCAACTGCGCCACCCACACCGCCCGCACCATCTTCTCCTCCAGGGGGTGGTTTTCATCCGGAGCCCCGATTACCGATCCCTGAGAAATACTCTGGTGAGCCTAATTATTGCCGTACATTTCTGTCTCACTGTTCTCTGCACTTCGCTCAACAGCCCGATCGTTCTTCCTCGAGGAGACCAAGGTGGCGTTTACTCTCTCCCTACTGAAGGGCAAGGCTGCCCTCTGGGGGACGGCGGTGTGGGAGAATAATGACGTCTGCTGTTCTTCGTTCACCCTCTTATCTGAGGAAATGAAGAGGGTGTTCGACCGCTCCGTCGCCGGGAGAGAAGCGGCTCGCCTCCTCACCGAGCTAAGACAAGAGAACCGAACTGTATCTGACTACGCTATCGAGTTCCGGACCCTGGCGGCGGAGTGTAAGTGGAACGAGGAGGCGCAGTGGGATCATTTCCTGCATGGGCTTTCGGAGCGTATAAAG
Source organism: Paramisgurnus dabryanus (assembly GCF_030506205.2). NCBI lineage: Eukaryota > Metazoa > Chordata > Actinopteri > Cypriniformes > Cobitidae > Paramisgurnus > Paramisgurnus dabryanus. Next base: position 36,789,306 of record NC_133348.1, read on the forward strand.
ATCTCCTTTTTTGTTACAGACATCTCACTCTCTCCCATCGTCCTTGGTCATCCCTGGCTCCATACCCATAACCCTAAGGTCGACTGGAGACTGGGCTCAGTCACCAGCTGGAGCGAGGAGTGTCATAAGTCTTGTCTTGTCTCTGCGTGTCTTACTGTTTCTGAGTCTGTGTTTCAGGGGGAAGCAGTGGATTTGGCTAACGTGCCCGCGGAGTACCACGACCTGAAGGAGGTGTTCAGTAAGTCTCGGGCTGATTCTCTCCCTCCTCATCGTCCCTATGACTGTGCCATAGATTTATTGCCAGGTACGTTTCCGCCTAAAGGCAAGTTATACTCTCTATCCGTTCCTGAGATGGAGGCCATGGAGAAATACATTTCTGATTCTCTGGCAACGGGGTTCATTCGTCCTTCCTCTTCTCCAGCGGGGGCGGGGTTCTTTTTTGTGGGGAAGAAGGACGGATCCTTGAGACCTTGTATTGATTACCGAGGGCTGAATAACATAACGGTAAAGAATACTTATCCTTTGCCGTTGATGTCTTCAGCCTTCGAGAGGTTGCAGGGAGCGTCTCTCTTCACTAAATTGGACTTACGTAACGCTTATCATTTGGTTCGCATCAGGAAGGGGGATGAATGGAAGACTGCTTTTAACACCCCTCGTGGCCATTTTGAGTACTGCGTGATGCCTTTCGGTCTCACGAACTCGCCAGCAGTCTTCCAAGCACTCGTTAATGACGTGTTGCGAGACATGGTAGATCAGTTTATTTATGTTTACCTGGATGACATACTGATTTTTTCTTCGTCTCTCCAGGAACATTTGCAACACGTACGACGAGTGCTTCTGCGGTTGCTAGAGAATGGGCTTTTTGTCAAGGCGGAAAAATGCGTTTTTCATGCACAGTCTGTTTCTTTTCTAGGACACATCATTTCGACTGAGGGTGTTCGCATGGATCCTGAGAAGGTTAAGGCTGTGGTTGATTGGCCATCCCCAGAGTCTCGCAAGGCCCTGCAGAGATTTCTGGGGTTCGCCAATTTTACCGGCGTTTCATTCGCAATTTCAGCCAACTAGCCGCACCTCTGACCGCCTTGACCTCCCCTAGTTTGACGTTCAGGTGGTCAGACGCAGCCGAGGCTGCGTTTGCCAAACTGAAAAGCTGCTTTGTTTCAGCTCCCATTCTCGTCTCACCTGATCGCACACGTCAATTCATAGTGGAGGTCGATGCGTCAGAGGTGGGGGTAGGAGCAGTGCTTTCCCAGCGCGCATCCTCAGACGGAAAGGTTCATCCTTGCGCGTATTTTTCTCATCGCTTATCTCCTGCGGAAGTTAATTATGACATTGGCAATCGAGAGTTGTTGGCAGTCAAGTTAGCACTGGAAGAATGGCGTCACTGGCTTAAAGGGTCATGGGTACCCTTTATTGTATGGACGGACCATAAGAATCTCGAATACATTAGAACTGCCAAAAGACTTAACTCCAGGCAGGCTCGGTGGGCTTTGTTTTTCGGTCGTTTCGATTTTACTCTTTCTTACCGACCGGGTTCCAAGAACATCAAACCCGATGCTTTATCCCGCCTTTTTGAGCGTTCCGATCGTACTGCCACTCCCTAGCGAATTTTACCGGAGACCATCATTATCTCCGCGCTCAGATGGGAGGTCGAATCGAAGGTGTTGACAGCCTTAGAAGGGGTAACGCCCCCGGCCCGTTGCCCACCGAACCGCTTATTTGTGCCGGAGGAGTTACGGTCAGACGTCCTTCAGTGGGGTCATGGTTCCAGTGTTGCCTGTCATCCAGGGGTTAGTAGGACTAGATTCCTAGTTAAGCAACGATTCTGGTGGCCAGGTATGGCTCGTGACACTCACGATTTCGTCTTGGCTTGCTCGGTTTGTGCCACTGGTAAGACTTCCAATCGACCTCCAGATGGGTTACTTTTACCGCTGTCAGTCCCTTCGAGACCCTGGTCCCACATCTCGCTAGACTTTATTACCGCCCTCCCACCCTCCCAGGATAATACGGTGATTTTAACCGTAGTGGACCGGTTCTCGAAGGCGACTCACTTTATTCCCTTGCCCAAATTACCTTCAGCCAAGGAAACAGCGGTAACTGTCATTGACCACGTCTTCCGTATACATGGCCTCCCGACAGACGTGGTCTCTGACAGAGGTCCCCAATTCGTATCCAAATTTTGGCGTGAGTTTTGCAAATTGCTAGGAGCGACTGTTAGTCTTTCTTCAGGGTTCCATCCCCAGAGCAATGGCCAAACCGAGCGAGCCAATCAGGACGTCGAGAGGGTGTTACGATGTTTGGTTTCCAAGAATCCTTCGTCCTGGAGTCAACAACTCTCAGTTGTGGAGTACGCACACAACTCTCTGCCAGTGTCATCCACGGGCATGTCTCCTTTTAAGTGTAGTCTAGGTTACCAACCACCAAATTTTTCTAGTCTGGAATCCGAGGTTTCGGTCCCCTCCGCACACGCATTAGTCCAGAGGTGCTCGTAGAGCTCTGCTCCAGGTGAGGTCGCGCACCAAGGCTAAGGCCGATCGCCACCGGTCGAAGCCTCCCCGTTACGTCGTCGGTCAAAGAGTGTGGCTTTCTACTCAGAACATTCCGATGCGTTCCGTCTCGAATAAACTTGCTCCCAAATTTATTGGCCCGTTTTCTGTTACCAAAATCATTAATCCGGTAACAGTGTGTCTGAGCCTTCCTCCGGCGTACAGGAGGGTTCACCCAGTGTTCCACGTCTCCAAAATTAAACCGGTGATTTTTTCCCGTCTTAATCCGCCTGCCCCGGTCCCCCCCCGCCTCGTCTCGTTAATGGGGAACCGACTTATTCGGTTAATCGTATTCTGGACTCCAGACGGAGGGGACGCGGATTTCAGTACTTGGTGGATTGGGAAGGTTACGGTCCGGAGGAGAGAAGGTGGGTTCCTGCTCGGGACATACTGGATCACCGCCTTATCGATGTTTACAATCAACAGGTAAAGCAGGCTGGGAACGTCAAGGGGCGTTCCTAGGGGAGGGGGTACTGTCACGGTAGGAAATCCACTGTTTCCTCCGTGTCATGTTTGTGTGTGTGTTTGTTACTCACAGCTCTGCCATGTGCTCGTTAGGCTGATGCCGCTCACCTGTGTGTTGATTGCCTCGCTCCAGCTGCTCATCATTACATCTCCTCCATAAATACTCACATGACTCTCTGTTCCCTGCCAGATGATCACTATCTGTTTGGTCCTCGTGTTGTGTGGTTCTTCGTCTTGGATTACGAGTTGCATTGTGGATTGTTTATTGTCGTCGTCGTCTCCGTGTGGATGTTCCGTGCACAGATTGGATTTACCACTGCTCACCACTCCACCAACGCCGCACTCAATAACCACCTACCACCGTAGTCCTCGTCACCATTGCCAACAACACCGGACATTCCCTGCTTGTGTTTTCTCTCTCTCTCTCTCTCTGTGTTTTATTAATAAACATTGTTATTTCACCTGCAATTGCTTCCGCTCAGTTCGTGTCATTACAATGTGTTTCTATTTGTTATACCCATTTACTGTAACATTGGCACATTGTCACTTAAGTAACATATGTTAAAATTTCTGGCTCAATAATGACAATGTATTTGCACACACATTTATTAGAACTTTAGATTCATCTCAAATTATCTAGTAAGTGAAAGGTGAGGTTATTTATAAATTGACAAAATTGATATGGAAATGTACTTTATTGTTACCACATTAATTAACCGATGGAAATGTGTTTCATACATCCACTGATATTTGGAGATCTATTAATAATGAACATTATTAAATGTATAGTATTTAGTCCGAAAACAAATATGAATCATTTTTTATTAATAATGGACATAATTAAATGTATAGTTTCTTTAAAGAAAATATCATACATTTTTTAAGACAGCAATAAATATTTGTGACTGTAAATGTAATAAAATAAATGCTTTAACATTGTAATATTATGCAAAATATATGCTTCCACGCCCGCTACACTCTCATCATAAGTACACGCATGCGCAGACATCCTCCGGAGTCTCGTTTTATTATCTAAAATGAACTTACCCTGCAACATAACCTGCTCCGGAGCAGGTTATCTTCAGAGAGTCAGTTGCTATGGTTACTTACATAACCCGAAAGTTACCTCCGTTTTTGGAACCGAACGCAGAGGTTATCCGCTTACTCCTAAACTTACCCGGGTAAGTCACATACATAACCTGCTTTCTGGAATACAACCCCGGAGAGTTAACAACGCACATGTGAGTAAACAACATTTAAATCATCAGTCCAGTTTATTACTTTATCTGGAGGTAAGGCTCCAAATGCAATAAAAGAAGCCCATGATTTTATCCTGATGGTTTTTAGCTGCATGTTAGTTTGTGCTTCACAGTGTAAACTTTCCTCCTCTGTGTTCATTTATATCTACGTTCAAGATGTATATGATCTTAAACTTCTAATATTAGGCAATATGATAATCTTGTAATAATAATAATTAAGTAAAAGCCTATTTTCATTTTTAGACAATGCTTGTATTATATGCAAATAAGCTTTTTATATAAACTATGCAAATTAGAGTTAATTCATGGTCATCTTAAATGTGTATTAAATAAAAACATTTACACCATCAAATTACACATGGTAATGTTATCAATAGTTGTCAGATAATAGCTATTGAAAGAGTGGATTTTTTTTCTCCTTCAATGTATGTGTTAGCCACGGTTTGAAAATTTTAAACAGTTTATTTAATTTTAACTAACAGTTGAGTAGCTTTAGGCCCTGAGTCTAAAAATCAGTCCAGTTTCCCCAGCTGTAAATGCAATTGGCTGTTAAAGTCTTTTTTTCTCTTTTATAAACTGACATGTTGATAACACATTCAGTTTATGTGTTTATGAGTACACTTTCAGAATGCTCTCAGTTACTTGAATATACTGTATGCATCTGTGAGTGTGGTGGTGCATATGGGGTGTTGCGCTGGGATGAGTGAGCATAAGGGTGAGAGGGAAAACAAAAATCTAGACTACATCACTGCAGCTAAGTCACAACATTGACATGGCAGAAGGACAGAATGCCCATTTGTTCTGGGCACTCTTCCTTCACTCTTTCAAGTAGCCATCCATGTCTTGGCAGCGCCTGCTTCTAGTTCTCCAGTGGAGCGAGTTTTTAGCCATGGTGGCATCTTTCTGCCCCTATCAGAGGGTTTTCCCCCCCTAAAATATCATTAAAATATGTGTATTGAAAATAATTTTATGATTTTTAATACTTAAAAAAGTAAAACAATACAAATGCAAACGGAGCAACAACAAAAAACGTTGTAAACATTTTGATTCCCACCTCCCTTGCCTCACAGTGGTTTGGTCCACTGCCAGCAGTCGGGTGGTTGAGAAGTGTAGGGAGCCGACGCGTTAATCAGCTATATATGACTTGACCCAAGTCACTTCCGGTTTGGGAACGCTGTGCGCATCTGGCTGCCGCTCCACGCTGGGTTACTATATTGTTTGTTTGTTTTGTTTTTGTTATGTTATTTGCTTACATGGAAAGCAAATTCGCGCTTTGGAACCTCTGGTTGGATTAAATGGATGCTATATTTTGCCTCTTGACGTGTTGGAGAATCTGTCACGGCAGGTAAAATTTCGGTTACCAGCTTACTGCGAGCCCTCTGCCCTCTCGATCCTCCATCGATCTGACTAACTATGAGGTGAGTTAACACTCTACTTGTGGACTGTCTGTAAGCATACTGTTTGGTCAGGTAGCTGCCCTCTCTGTGTGCCTATTGTTGATGTTGTATTGGGTTCGGTATTGGCTAACGTGGCAATGCTGTCAGCGGACTTCTCCATGGCTCTTTTCAACACATTAAAGTTTCTGGCATTTTTTATTATACCCCTGGCTTTTTTTGGCTACAACACTGTTATGGATTTCAAATACAGACCAAGTGAGCTATTGGCTCTAAACGGTCACTGGCGCCTTGACTCTGCGACGTATGACCACTGCCGCTCAGCTGGTATCCTTCGTCGTGCAAGATATCTACATCGCTCGTCTAGAAGGGCATACGTCATTCATCATTCATCATCATCTGCGATCCCCACAATCTGGTCTAGTAGCAGGACTGTTAATCGTCCGGTGCGTTCGCTTCACCGGCGTCGCATGGTTGCCTACATTAACAAATCTGACACCGCGACCCTGCATACACCTTCTGTTACAGGATTGGATAATCACTGTGCTCTTTTAAATTGTCGATCCATTTCAGACAAAAGCACCTATATGAGTGAGCTAATAGTTGACAATAAATTAGATATATTATTTCTCACGGAGACTTGGCAGGTACCAGACAATTTTATCCATCTGAATCTGCTTACCCCCACTGGATATCGATATATCTCAGAACCTCGTACAACTGGAAAAGGAGGTGGCCTTGCTGCCATTTTCCGTACGCCATTAACTGTTTCGAAATTGGTTTTTCATAAAACTATGACATTTGAGAACATGGTTTTGAGGTTAGGTATCAAACTACCCATTGTACTTATCCTGATTTACAGACCACCTAAACAACAAGGTGACTTTTTCTCAGAGCTCAGCGAACTACTAACTCAAGCATGTGCAGTGTCACCTAAAGCTATTCTTCTTGGTGATTTCAACATTCATGTTGATATTGTTTGCCCTGCTGCTACACAGCTAAATGCTGTGCTTGACTGTTTTGACCTTGTCCAGCATATTCATTTTCCAACCCACACACGCGGTCACACGCTTGATCTAGTTTGTACTTCAGGATTGAATAATGTCTCTATTGACAGTTTAGTCACCCCGATTTCAGATCATAAACTTATCACCTTTGATTTTACACGTATCTGTCCAGTTAACCCCACCAAAAAGCAGACCATATGTTATCGACATTTGAATACAGTTGACACTGCATCCTTTTGTAATTCTGTTGCCTCCTCTGCTATTACTGATGTGTTAAATTTCACCTGCCCATCTATGATTTATGACAAATATTGCTGTACTGTGGAAAAATTGTTGGATGATTTTGCTCCAATTAAGATTAGGTCTGTTCCTCTGTCTCATTCCTCACCGTGGTTCAACGCAGAGCTTCGAGGTTTGAAGGTGAAATGTAGACAGTGTGAACGGCTTTTTAGGAAAACTGGCCTAACTGTACATTTCACTATGTTCACTGATTGCCTTCAGCAAAACAAACTGGCCTTAAATTCAGCACGCTCTTCCCACATCTCCAATATAATCAACAAGGCGAACAACAGGCCCAAAATGTTATACAGCATGATTGATAAACTGACTCAAGCACCAAAACATAGCTATAGTGACTCTGAAGCAATTGACATGTGCTGTACTTTCCTTAACCATTTCCAGGGAAAGCTAGACACACTCTATGCGACTTTTGGGGAAGAACCAGTTACCAATGTGCATGCGGTTCCTAAATCTACCAATTGTATGACAACACTTACCTTAACAAATTCCTCATTAATCGCAGAACTAATACAAACATCTAACTCCTCATCATGCACTCTTGATCCAGCACCTACTTTCCTGTTGAAAGACTGTACATTGGCCATCTCTGCCCCTATCGCTCACCTTATCAACATGTCATTTATCTCCTGTACTGTGCCTCTGTCACTAAAGACTGCTGCCGTTACTCCCACACTCAAAAAGATTAATCTGGACCCCACTGATTTATCCAACTACCGCCCTATTTCCAACTTGCCATTTGTATCAAAAATCATGGAAAAGGTTGTGGCCTCTCAGCTGCAATCATTCCTACATGATAATAGTCTGTATGATAAATTTCAATCTGGCTTCCGTCAACAGCATAGCACAGAGACTGCACTGGTAAAGGTTGTCAATGATCTTTTACTCTTTGGCGACTCAAGCAGTCTCTCTATACTTCTGTTATTAGACCTCAGCTCTGCCTTTGATACTGTCTGCCACAAGATATTACTTTCCCGCTTAGCGGAGATTGGCGTAACAGGTTCTGCACTATCCTGGTTTTCTTCTTATCTCACGGGCAGGCAATTTCAGATTTCGTTACACAATTTCAAATCCCCTACTGTCTTACTTACACAAGGTGTTCCTCAGGGCTCTGTACTTGGTCCACTATTATTCATCCTATATATTCAGCCACTGGGTAACATCATTCGTAGACACGGCTTTAGATATCACTGTTATGCAGATGATATCCAGTTATATACTGCTTGTCAACCAGACTCTGAACATGTAACATCGTCACTCTCTTCATGTGTAAATGAGATAAAACTGTGGCTACACTCTAACTTTCTTAGCCTGAATTTGGGTAAAACTGACATTCTGATAACTGGCACTCCATCTCTAACACAAACAAGCTCTGCGGATTTTAGTATTGACCTGGAAGCTACTACGATTTTTCCCTCTCCTACTGTGAGAAATTTAGGTATCATACTCGACCCCTCACTGTCCTTTGACGCTCATATCAGAAGCCTTTCCAAAACGTGTTTTTTTCATTTGAAACGTATTGCCAAGCTGCGCCCTTTCATCAGTAGAAATGATGCCGAAACACTAGTGCATGCTCTTATTACGTCCCGTCTCGACTACTGCAATGCACTATTTTCTGGTTTAACAGCCCACTCAATCTCACGCTTGCAGTATATACAAAACTCTGCTGCCAGAATGTTAACCTCAAACAAAAAATCTGCCCATATTACCCCTATCTTATTTAATCTCCACTGGCTTCCTGTTTCGGCACGAATACAATATAAGATCATACTACTCACTTTTAAGGCACTAAATGCTCTCTCACCCCCTTATCTTTCTGATCTACTCTGTTCTTACTTACCTACACGACCACTTCCGTCTTCAAATGCTGAACTTCTATATATTCCCCGGTACCGTCTATCCTCTATGGGTGGCAGATCATTTTCTGTCATTGCCCCAACATTATGGAACTCCCTACCTATTTCACTTAGAACCACTGCTTCCTTGCCTGAATTTAAATCGTTGTTAAAGACCCATCTGTTCAACCTACACTATCAGTAACATATGTATAAGAATCACTTATGCTATCTGCAATGTTGAGTCTGTGGTTTATGTTCTGTCATCTATGTAGAGTCCTTTCACTTGTACTGATTGTTTTGTAGTTTGTATATGTATATTTGTTTTCTACTATTCTCTCATGCAGCTGCACATGACTCTCGTCCTGGGCAAATGTCCGACGAATATGATTTTGTATTGTTTACTTTTGTTGAAATTCTGTAATTTGTGAAGCGACCTTGAGCTTGGGAAAGGCGCTATATAAATTAAACATATTATTATTATTATATACCTACAAACCAACGTTTCCCATCACTTATCATTTTAACCTCATATGTTTTAAAACGGGACTATTTGGACATATAAACATAAACATATTTCGTTTTATGAGAACAGAAGCAGATAAACGAACAAGAAAACATTTTTATGCATTCATGCAGAGGTGAGGTAGAGCTGAAAGTAACAAATTACATTTACTCACGTTGCTGTAATTGAGTAGCCTGGTTAGCCAGACCTACATCAAGATGTAAGGTCTGGTAACTCTTCACACAAACGGCTCAATGCAAGGGGCGGGATATAAGGTTGTCCCTCAAAATGCCTCTGCACGCAATAGGATAGCGCAATGACGGATCAGAGCAACGAAGAAGGTGACGTAGTTACCGTAACCAGTCGGCAAAACTCCAAACACATCTTTCTTGCTTAAAAAGGACTTCAGTAGGGTTTATTTGCTCTTCTCTCAAAGAAAAACATAAGTCTAAGTCCTCCAGAGTCGCGGCCAAAGCCGCTTCAAAAGATAGCTGTTCGCCAGCAGCAGCAGCCATTCTCTGTTTTCAAGTAGGAACCGTTGCAGCTCTGTCGTCATCATGTTAAGCCCGCCCCACAGACGCTACACACGATGTGATTGGCCTGACCAAATTTTGGTTTTTGGACCGGTTAAGTGTATTGTGAGTGCCTAGACTAAACCCTGGCAGCAAATATATTTTGCGGCCGCTAGGGTGCGTCTAGATTTCTAGGCTAGTAATTGAGGGTTTTTTTGTGTACTTTTACTTTTTTGAGTAGGTTTAAAATCTGTACTTTTACATTTACTTAAGTATGTTTTGTTTAAAGTATTGTAGGCTACTGCGCTACATTTTAAATCATATCCGTTACTGAGTAAAAAAATTAAATAGCAAGGTGATAAAGAAGCGCCACAGATGATTGATTGATGGGCGGGGGAACGCGCAAAAAAAGCCATGAGAGGGAGGAGACAGGCGAGGGCTAATGCAGACCCTCAAATTCAATTCTTATGAAAGAAACCCCTGGCCATTGACGCGAAGCGATTGTTTCATTGAGCCGGATTTTTACCGCTAATTTGCACGACGCATTTTTAATACATGTGCATTATCCTTCGAGGTCTATCAGCTTCGCGTCAAGTCAAACAACTTAAGAACGTCCTCGAGAATGCGCATGTCATTAGACATTGCAGAGAGGGAGACAGCGAGAGAGAGAGAGAGATTGAAAGACATCAGGTACACAGGTCTGGGAAGCTAGAATACAATAAACGTGTAAAGGATAAAAGTATATGGCACTCATCTCATTATATGCTCATTTAAACTAGGTATATAGTTTAATAAAATAATGTAAGTTACCAGCAATACATCAATTACAACCTTACTATAGTGATTTTATTTACTAGCTGCTGACCTCATATTATTTTTGCTTCAAGTGCATAACTCACCAGTAAAAGTCATTAAACAATTCCATAAATGTTTCTTAGTTATAAAAAAGCTTTTTGTTTTATTAACTTTTTGTTATTGCACTTTAATTGTTAAGATGTTCTTACAATAAAAAACAACTGGTTTGAGATTTATATTCCCTTGTCCTTTTTTAACTATACTAGAAACCTCTCCCCGCTGTAAAGAAGTAACTTTTACTCTGAGTAAAATTAAAATGACTTACTTTTACTTGAGTAGATTTTTAGACCAGTAACTTTACTTTTACTTAAGTAGAATATTTTATTATCTTTCCACCTCTGCATTCATGTGTAATAAAATTAAACTTGCGTCTGTTCATAGAGAAAGAGAAACGTTTTCTATCTGTACACATTTCCTTGCAAGTACAATTTTGTCTGTATTATTGGTGTCCCCTTCAAAAATTGTTCTTGAAAAATGTTATGTTTAATGTCCCCCCCAACATTTAAATGAAATTTTCCCCCCTGCATCTGTCTACAAAGATGTTATTCTGTCCCTTTCCTGTGACAAAAATGCCAATAATCAAATAGGTTTATTGCATATATTTCCACATATCTGTATCTTCTTTACTACACTTTTTGGTTCAGACTTAGCAGATGGCTGACTTTCCGTTAATGTGGACTCCTGCGAATATTGCTGCAGTCAGAAATGAAAATAATGCAACTAAAGTTATTTATGCACTTGCAGGTAATTTCTCTAAAGGACTGGAATTTCTCTAAAGGACTGGGTAACACTTTATAATAACTGCACACTATGAAGCATTAGTAAAGTATTAATTAAGCATTACTAAATAGTCAATTCATCATTTATTAAACATTAATAATAGACATTAGTAAGTAGTTTATAAATGCTTTTTTCTTGATTAATAAGCATATATATATTTATATATATATATATAATGTGTTTAATAATTGTCTTTTCATACTTTATTAATGATCAATTCATAATTTCTAAAATAATTATTACATTATTTACACACCAGTTATTAAGGAGTTGTCAGTGGTTCATAAGATCATTTTGGAAGTGTAAGTAAATGATTAATAAACTATTTAAAAATTCATTTATACATCTTATTATTTAAACGTATAGCAATAAGTTAGTCAGTGTGTAAATAATTGCTTCATTAACACATATTCCTACTGAAATTCATGATTGATTCAGGTAGTTATAAAACATTTAGAAGTGGTTAGTTAACTATTGTTGTGAGCTCATCTAAAGTAAAGGACTATTTATGCTTTGTAAAGCTTTTATAAAGGAGATTTAAAGGCTCAGTTATCTTGATAGCTATCAGTCTGGTATTTTCATAACAATACTGTATATTTATAATGCTATATCGACTACACTGTTGGTTCATCTTTTGTTAGGGATGTTTTATAATTTCTGTTAGAGTAGAAATCGAGTTATAAGTGTTTATATTTTCATATTACTGAATGTGCACTTTCAGAAGAAAATTTACACAAGCTGTCACTGGGGTGGTACCCCAGATAATACACCTTTGTCCCTAAAGAGTGTATAAGAGTGCAAATGTTCCCATATCTGTACATAAATGGTAAATATTAGGACCCATTTAAAGGGTTCCTTCACGGTGACAGTTTTGTACCTTTGATTCTTAAGAGTGTAGGGCCCAAAATTTAAGCCCAGGGCTTATATATATATATATATATATATATATATATATATATATATATATATATATATATATATATATATATATTAACATACCAGGCATTTTAAAGCAAATCATTAAACAGCTTATGCCATTCTGGGAAGGATATCAGTGTTGTCATTATTTTGATGCTTGGGTAGTCCTAAAGCGATTAGTCACCATGGCCCCACTGTAAAGTCACCACAGGCATTACCATAAATAAGCCTCTTCGTCACCCGAAGGAGAGTGCAGGTGAGGGTTAACTTAACGAGGGATATAGTGTTTAATGTTAAGGGCATATGTTTAATTAACCTCAGTCTGTTAACACAGAACCATATTTATTTTAAAACATTTTTGCAAAATAAATTAATATTAAAACCGAAGTTTATTGTTATAATTTCACTTTTAAACCCAGGCGCGAGCGATTTGTGTTTATTGATCTTCGATTAATTGATGCAGCTATGGCATATTCAGAGAATACTGAAAGAGAGAAATCATGCTGTTCAGATTTCTACCCAACAACCTGTGCGCGTGACGCTTGGAAGGAAGGTAGGGGATAGTCTACTTAAAGTGGGATTAACACGAGCCAAACATTATGCTATTCCCAGTTTAGGCTCATCTATCGTCCTGCTCGCGTGACAAGCACCAGCTCCAGAGCGAATCGTGGACAGCAATTTTGACAACGGAAACTAGCCAATGCATTCGCCTGATACTACAGTCGCGCTTAAAGTGATAAACAGAAAACAGTAGGTATTTGAGTTTGATCGGTCCACAGTTATATTCTCCGAATGCACAATCATGGGGGAATGGACGATTCTCGAGCGTCTCCTGGAGGCGGCTGTCCAACAGCACTCTACTATGATCGGGAGGTGAGGAAAAAGTGAAAAAATTAATTATGTTTTTTATTGCTTGGTAAATAACAAATCGTGCAGTGTGCCTTTAAATTAGCCGTGTAGCAATCGGAGCTTAATATTTTCATTACAAAGAATACGGGAAGTAAATTGTGATTCTATTTAAAATATTTACTTTCAAATAAAAGTTGTGCACACATGCTCGAAGCGCGTATACAGCGTGGAGCGCGTGGAGAGAGTTTCAGCACTGGACAGCTCCTCGCGTTTATCTAGCATCTGAAAGAGTCACTTTTTAGACATCGTTAACCGCTGTGTCAACATAAGAAAACACACTAAAATCTTTATTTATTTATGTTTAGGATCTTACTGACAGTGGTGGTGATCTTCCGGATTCTTATCGTGGCGATAGTTGGGGAGACCGTGTACGACGACGAGCAGTCCATGTTCGTGTGCAATACCTTACAGCCGGGCTGTAATCAAGCGTGTTATGACAAAGCCTTCCCTATATCTCATATCAGATATTGGGTGTTCCAGATCATCATGGTCTGTACCCCAAGTCTTTGCTTTATCACATACTCTGTGCATCAATCCGCCAAACAGAAGGAGCGGAGATATTCTACAATCTACCTCTCACTAGATAAAGATCGAGATTCAGTGAAACGAGAAGGTATCAAAAAGTTAAAAAACACTATCGTGAACGGAGTACTTCAAAACACGGAAAACTCTACCAAAGAATCGGAGCCAGACTGTTTGGAAGTAAAAGAGATCCCAAATTCAGCCACGAGAACTGCGAAATCTAAATTGAGAAGACAGGAGGGTATTTCAAGATTCTACATAATCCAGGTCGTTTTCAGGAACGCGCTGGAAATCGGCTTCTTGGTGGGTCAATATTTCTTATACGGATTTAACGTGCCTGCGGTGTACGAGTGTGATCGGTACCCTTGTATCAAAGACGTCGAGTGCTACGTTTCGAGACCCACGGAGAAGACTGTGTTTCTCGTCTTTATGTTTGCTGTCAGTGGAATTTGCGTGGTGCTTAACCTAGCGGAACTTAACCACCTGGGTTGGAGGAAAATTAAAAGAGCGGTGAGGGGAGTGCAGGCCCGGAGAAAGTCCATATATGAAATCAGAAACAAGGATTTATCGCGGATGACTATGCCGAACTTTGGTCGGACGCAGTCAAGTGATTCTGCCTATGTCTGAAACTCCCGTTATTTTATTAGATTAGGCTACATAGAAACTTACACTATGCTATTTTGTGCATCTCAGCTGTTTAATGCTGGGATATGCTGTATATATTGTATTTATTTGTATGGACAACCAGAACAAACGGACTTACAAAGAGAAATTAATGGAAACTGACACAACTTTTTAGATTTGCTGCAATGATTTTTCCAATGTATTAATATTTTTTTTCTTTTGTTGGTTTTGCACTAAATACATATTTAAAGAAGCCAAAAAACATCTCTTGTCATGAAGGTATTATTTTATTTTGTTATATAACGGTTTGTTATTTCGTTCTATTTGATTATGAATCTTAAAATTCTCTGATAACTTATCTAGTTACCCACCGCGGAGCGCAGTTCGTGTATATTTTACCGTATTGAACAGATCATGTCTCTCTTTTGGCAAAGATGAGATAATGATTTTGTTACCTTGTTTTTTTTTTTACGTACAGTCGAGCTCAAAATTATTCATACCCTTTGGAAATTTGACCAAAGAAGGCTGTGAAAATAAATCTGCATCGTTAATACTTTTGATCTTTAATTTAAAAATCTACAAAAATCCAATAAATTGGGTAAAATCTCATTATCAGAGAAATATTTTTCTCTAATACACACTGCTCACAATTAATCACCCTTTTATTAAATTCGTTTTGCAACCTCCTTTTTCCAAGAGAACAGCTCAGAGTCTTTACCTATAATGTCTGACAGGGCGGACTGGCCATCTCGCACACCGGGCAGTTTCCCGGTGGGCCGACGTACTTTTTGGGCCGATACATCTCATACTATTTTTGTCTGAGCAGCCCAGTTAGCGTCTTTTTTTCTAGACAGACCGGCCCACTGACATTTAAGCAGCAGCCCATTGGTTATTTTTTTAAACGACATTAAGCTGGCCCAATCACCGCTTTGGTCTCTGTGCAAGCGAGCGTGCATCGTCGGTCAGTTCACCTGTCAAAAGAGAGAGAGAGAGATGGGGAAAAAACGCAAGGGAGGCGCAGAAAAACTGCGCGACAAAAAGAAACAGGCTCTTCAGGCAGACGCTGCAAAATGTGCTTAAATAACATGTTTAATGCGGCAGCAGGACCTTCAATTCGCGTCGCTGGTGATGATGATGATGATGGTGGCGGTGGTGGCACTGGCAGCACCAGCACGCAAAGTGTCAGTGAGGAGAGGGAGAGAGACGAGGGAGGAGTGAGTGTAGTGCCTGCGGTAAGCAGAACGCTTTCAAAAACAAAGTTTAGATAGAAACCCCTTGATAAAACTGAGTCAAAAACACAAGATTATGTTGATAAAGCTGCAATAAAATAATTGCACTCTTTGCTCTGTCACTACGAAAGTGTATCTGATTCATAGTTTTTTCGTTGATTATCTGTATCATTTCTCTTCAAGCAAAATCAAAAAATCCAGGTGATCTGCTTACAGAAAAATATATGTTTATTGTATATAACAACACACTTGACAGATAATGTTTAAAATCTCTATTACTAATCACACAAGTTTAGTTTAGTGAATGTAGTGAATTCTTAGGATTTTTGTCTTGTTTTCAGTAAAAATATCTAAAAATTCTTAAAAGAAGATGCTTTCTTGATGAGCAAAATGACCCGAGAAAATAAGTCTAGTTTTTAGACCAAAATTTTTAAATGTAAGTTAATTTGTGCATAAGACATGCAAAAAAATCTGCCAATGAATTTGTCTTATATTTAGTGTTTAAGCAAAATGTTCAAGATTTTTTGCTTACCCATTTTGGCAGATTATTTTGCTTGTTTTATGCACAAAATCACTAGACTTATTTTCTTGGGTCATTTTGTTCATCAAGAAAAAGCATCTTAATTTAAGAATTGTTAGATATTTTTACAGAAAACAAGACAAAAATACTAAGAACATTTTTTCTTGAAAATCATTTTTTGCAGTGTATTTAGTTTGGGCCAAAATGCCACGGCTGAATTTTTGTCCCAGTCCAGCCCTGATGTCTGATGAGTTTGGAGAACACCTGACAAGAGATCAGAGATCATTCCTTTATGCAGAATCTCTCCAGATCCTTCAGATTCCAGCTCCATGTTGGTGCTTCTTCTCTTCAGTTCATCATACAAAATAATTTTTTTTGTTTCATCTGACCATATAACCCATCCCATTTGAAGTTCCAGTGGTGTCAGTTACTTTTCAAATGTTCTATGGTCAGATGAAGCAAAAAATAGCTTTTTTAGCAGCAAACACTCAACATTAGTTTGGTGCACACAGGGGTTAAATGTGACCCATGTGTAAAATGAAATATACTGCTGTATCTTTAATGTTGTGGGTCTATTTCTCTGCTGGAGGTCTTGGACATCTTGATCAGAAACATCCCAGATAGCAGACGGAGTCGGCCCGAATGTGGCCTCATGATGGCACTGCTGGCGTGCTGCCGGCAACGGCACGCAACATGTCAGCCAAGTATGGGCCAGGTGTGGCAATGATGGCACTGGATCCATGATGGCAGATAACATTTGGGCCAGTTGTGGGTGGGAGGTATGTGGCCCAGATCAGTGTAGTGATTCTGGCCCAGATCAGTCTAGTAATTGTAAGCCACATTTGAAATACTGTGATTAACAATAAATAATTATAAGAATTGAAGGAATTTCAGGCTATCTTAATCTTAATGTTAATTTAAACTTTATTAAATAAAATGTTAGTTTTGTACTAAAAGAAGCTAATATATGTTTGTCTACATTTTAATCACATAAACATGCTGTCAGGATTTGGGTAACACAGAACACGAACCCAGATGCGGACGTAAAAACAAAGGGATTTATTACAAAACACAGGGATAAACAGGAAAACAAAACCCACGAGGGGGCAAAACAAGACAGGGAAAACACGACGCTAACTAACACTAAGCTTGACAAAACTAACATTAAACTTATCAAACACAAAACAGATCTAAACTAGGATATAATACAAACTTACAGGAACCGACAGGGCATGAGACAAGGCATCAAACAAGGCAGGAAACAAGACGAACGTGCACTGGACAACAAACACAAGGACTCTTAAAAAGGGAGAAAGTAAATTACATACAGCTGGAAATAATTACAAGTAAGGGATCGGGGAAAAAGTGACGAGACCCGGGAAATGCGTGGTCGGAATAACCCAATACTACAACCACACATTTCCCACATAGAACATATGTACTGTCAGAACCCTGCCATGCTAAACTAGATCTTAATACCAACAGGATCCGGCAGGATTCTGACAGTACGCCCCCCTCCAAAAGGCGGCTACTAGACGCCTTCGAAGGGGGAACACTAAACATGGGACAAGACCGACTGACACACAGAGAACATCCAAGAAAACATAACAAATAACATTAAGGGCAAACAAGACAGAATTACAAACGGGTTAGGGTGGGATAACAAAAAGAATAAACAAGGGAGGGGGGGTGGGGGAACAACAGAGTTCATAGGGGGTGGTCCAGGGTGGGAGGGTGGGGAAAGAGTCTGGGTGGACTTCGGGAGAGTCCAGGGAAAGTTCTGGCCGAGATCGGCAAAACCTGGCTGGGGTGGCGCTGGCTGCGCCCACGGCTGGGGTGGCGCTGGCTGCGCCCACGGCTGGGGTGGCGCTGGCTGCGCCCACGGCTGGGGTTGCGCTGGCTGCGCCCACGGCTGGGGTTGCGCTGGCTGCGCCCACGGCTGGGGTTGCGCTGGCTGCGCCCACGGCTGGGGTTGCGCTGGCTGCGCCCACGGCTGGGGTTGCGCTGGCTGCGCCCACGGCTGGGGTTGCGCTGGCTGCGCCCACGGCTGGGGTTGCGCTGGCTGCGCCCACGGCTGGGGTTGCGCTGGCTGCGCACACGGCTGGGGTTGCGCTGGCTGCGCACACGGCTGGGGTTGCGCCGACGTCTGAGTACACGGCTGGGGTTGCGCCGACGTCTGAGTACACGGCTGGGGTTGCGCCGACGTCTGAGTACACGCCTCTGTGCGCTCTGGCGTTTTGGTCGACGCCTCTGTGCGCTCTGGCGTTTTGGTCGACGGCTCTGGGCATTCTGGCGGCTGGGTCGACGGCTCCGGGCGCTCTGGCGGTCGCGTCGACGGCTCCGGGCGCTCTGGCGGCGACGGCTCTGGGCGTTCTGATGGCTGAACAATCTCCCCCTTCCTCCTGTTCTTCCTTCGGGGTCGCGGAGCAGATAGAGGGTGTGGTGGAACTCTTAAGTCGGAGGAGGACCCCCCAGATGAAGACTCCCAGGAGATCCTCCTCTCACGCTTCCCTCGAAGGGACAGAGGCGGGGAGCGGCTCTCTGGAGCCGGAGGAGAGAGTTCAGGGTCGTCGAACCCCCACATCCCAACGGTCCTTCCCTCTCGGATGGACGAGAGTCGATGGGGTTCGGCGGTTCGGTTCGGGTTCCGCCTGGTGTTGACCTCGGGTCCGCATACGAGCGGGTCAAAAAACTCGTAACCCGACTCGTATGCGGGGCGGCAACCCTTTCCCCGTCTCGCCAGGCGAGTACCGGTGAACATGTCCGCTGGGTTCTTTTATGGCACGTTCGTTCTGTCAGGATTTGGGTAACACAGAACACGAACCCAGATGCGGACGTAAAAACAAAGGGATTTATTACAAAACACAGGGATAAACAGGAAAACAAAACCCACGAGGGGGCAAAACAAGACAAGGAAAACACGACGCTAACTAACACTAAGCTTGACAAAACTAACATTAAACTTATCAAACACAAAACAGATCTAAACTAGGATATAATACAAACTTACAGGAACCGACAGGGCATGAGACAAGGCATCAAACAAGGCAGGAAACAAGACGAACGTGCACTGGACAACAAACACAAGAACTCTTAAATAGGGAGAAAGTAAATTACATACAGCTGGAAATAATTACAAGTAAGGGATCGGGGAAAAAGTGACGAGACCCGGGAAATGCGTGGTCGGAATAACCCAATACTACAACGACACATTTCCCACATAGAACATATGTACTGTCAGAACCCTGCCATGCTAAACTAGATCTAAATACCAACAGGATCCGGCAGGATTCTGACACATGCCTTCAGATCAGGTCAAGATTATTTTGTTCAAATGACCCTGAACCAGAATATTTTTTTTCTGAGTTTAAAATTTTTGATAACGTTGCTTTGAGAAGCACGCCATGGATCGATTCGATTTAAACTTGCTTTTGCGCGAATTTCATTGTAGCAGGAGTTTATTCCTGCTGAAGATTTCTGACTTCAATGACTGAGTAAAACTATCATTGTGTACAATCAGATTTTAGAAATGCACGATATGTTTCACTGTGCTTTTGCCTGCCGAAGTGTTAAAAAAGATCAAATCATTGTGTCAGTTAACCTTCGCGTTACGTTAAGGATGCGCAGTTTATTTATGCAGTGCAACAAGAACCTACACGCGGATGACATCAAAGTACTGCGAGAGCGACTCGAATGATCATTGGCAGGATTCTGATTTCAAATCGCTCTCGCAGTATTTTAACGTCATCCGTTTGTCAGTTCCTCCAACGCAGCATTACGTCGAACACCTTGTCAAAAATGATTGAGATGGCCAATCAAATCAAAATAGGCGAGTGCCACTGGCCAATCACATAACAGAAGACGAGCTTTCCTGTTAACGCAAGCAAAGCGGTGGCCAATCAAATTAACCAATAGGCGGGTTTAACGCCAGGAGAAGCAGTTACGCCGCGTCAATCAATCATAACGGACACGGATTTCAAAGGCAGCAGGATGAAAGATAACCAGTAAGTACCTGAACTTAAATATTTAGGGCTCTATCTTACACCCGGCGCAATGCAGCGCAATGCGCGACGCAAGTGTCTTTCGCTAGTTTCCACCCTAATTTTCACGTTTAGCGCAGCGTTGTTTAAATAGCAAATGCATTTGCGCCCCCTTTTGCGCCCATGGTCTGAAAACGAGGTGTGTTCAGGCGCATTGTTGGCGCGTTGCTATTTTGAGGCAACTAAAATGGACTACGCCATTGACCAACAAAAACCTGGTCTAAAGTCTAAAGTCAATGGCGCAATGTGTTTTATGTTATTAAAAGAGCGCATTAGTAAAATGCGCCTATAAAAGGGAGGACAACGCGGGTTTGCTTAACACATACATAAATGCGCAGCAGCACAAAAATGCTTTTAAATATGAAAGATTAAAGGATTTAATGTAAAAGATTATTATTGAGTCTCTTGGACATAAATGAGGACTAATTATGAGACGTTAGAAGGCGCAAAGAGCTGCTTCACCTGTAGCCTGGTAAGTAAATAAATGCTTTGCTTTAAACAAATGCATCTGTTTTTAAATGTTTTTTAATGCTACCTCACGGATTTATTGTATATGATGACTCTGTACCTGCGGATATGGTGAGATGAGAAACATTTTTAAGTAATGCTTAAAAAAACTCTTTGCTAAAAAAAAACGCTGTCCAAAGTGCTGAAACATGAGGAGAGCCGTTTGTAAATTCTTTATCTCCTGTTTGTTACAAATAAAGTATTTTTAGAGTACAAACCTTATCTTACATACTTGTAAATTATGTTTTGATGATGGATAGCCATACATTTAAAGCAATTACAAGCCTGCTTTTTACTTCCATGACTAAAAAAAAACGGGTTTTAAAGGTTTTAATAAAAAAATAACAATTTCAATACAAGTGAAAAACAACATAATTATTTAACATTAATCTTAAACTGGGGATCTTCTTCCTCCGCTTAGTTTTTCAGTTTACAAAGTTCGTCATATAAATAGGGATTAGACATAGCGCCAGCGCAACAGGCTTTTAAAGGGGATGAGAGCTGAGACTCTCATTGGTTTACTGCACATTACGCCCAAAATACTCCTATTACAATAGGACCAACCCTTTTCGACCATGCGCTCGGCGCACAAACCATTTTTCCCGTCGTTAAATTAGCAAAATTGGATTCGGACACGCCCATTTAGACGTTGTGCTGTGCGCTTTAGACAATGCGCTTAGATCGTTAAAATAGGGCCCTTAAACTTTTTCAATCATAAAAATGTTTTTGTTTAAATGTCTAACAAACGTATAAAGGGATGCAAACGTTTACGTGATTCATGTGTAATGTAATGCGTTATATTGTCCGTGTGACATAAATTGATATTAAATTAGCTATTTTCTATAGACCCCTTCAAGGTTTGTAAACATTGAATGATTATCGGGTGCGCGCGCAGCATGGGGTCAAACTGTTCATACTATCCTGGCTTTATAATTTAACCTAACAGGGCTGAAAAATTATGACTTACCTCAAATGAAGTGAGCACTACAAACACAAGCCTCTTTGATATTTGCATTGTCCCAGTCTGCACGTTAATTGCTTGCAGCCGCAGATGTTGTATTTTTTTTGTTTTTGAGATTCTGCATGAATCGCGAAAACGTAACGGAAGACCTGATGCGATTTTCAAAGCCCACGACGCAAGTAAGCATTTTTGACGATACTGAATAATACGCAACTCAATCTGCTGTAATGACTTTTCTGACCCCGACATGCGCAGTGGGAACCGCCTGTGACGTGAACCGTGAAGGGGTCTATAAGGTTAAGAATTACTGTGATCATATTATAATGAAGTAATCGAACTTGGTTATCTGGTCTTCCTGATGTTAGAAGAACATTTATTTAAAAAATATATATATTTAAAATGTATTTCTGTAATGTTTAATTGTATTTTTTTGTGAAAGTGTATCAGGTCTGTGTTCATCAAGACATGAAGACTCTGGAGTGGGACAAGAGAAGGATGATGGGGTGTTATTCCAATTGACACATTAAGGTAAATTAAATATTGAGGCTCATGTTTGCATCTTTGTGTTTATATATCAAAAGATTGCTCTGTGATTTCAGTGAAAGCTGATAAATACAGAGGGCTGGACAGTGGTTTCATTGATTAAGTGAGTAAGAACTGACCATAGCCTAACATTAATTTAGTTACCCGAATTGCATTGTTGAATACAAAGGAAAATGGTAAAAATACAAATATTTTGAATATGGAATACTGTGAAATTATTTTCTGTTAATCATCTGCTGTGTTTGCTTCAGGTAAAGAGGTGGGACAAGGATGCTGACAGGACAGGAGGAGGTGACATTCAGGTTAGTGACAGTACATCAGGGCCACCATTTAATTTAATGTTAATTTTTTTTGCTTCCAAAATCAATACATGACAAATCTTTAGAATTATATTTGCAAAGCTGAATTTCTCATAGGTGGATAAAGTATGACAGCAATTGTGAAGATCTTCGACGTGCAGTATATGGTTCATCTCACAAATTGATGTTTACTCACTCCTCTTTCATTTATATTGATTTGACTTAATTTTCTTGGTAAATAATAATGGGGATATTCCTAATATAATATATTTTAAGTACATGCTTAGAACATATCTCATTTGCTCATTTGCTTTGTATGTAAATGAAAAGTATGTCTTTAAGGTCTAAGCTATGTTTCATTTTATTTAGACATTCAGCGCAGACATTTTCATCCAAAGCAACTTGAGGAAGAAAACAGAAGCAGTTCACCCTAAAAGGTTCATCTTCTAATCTAACTGTCTGTTTTAAAGTATATCATTATGCTTTTAATTACTTTATTATATGGCTTTTGCTTCATAACAATTATTGATTTGCATCTGTTTTCTTTTATATAACAGTGGGCTGCTGTAATGTTTACATCTATGGAAAGAGGAGCTGAGAAGAAAAGAGACGCTGGAAAGCAGTACTTCTTGTTGAGGACAACCCTGAATAGGAACACTTTCTCATACACATAGATTATTAGTAGTGTTTGATTAACTGGAACTTGTATCTTTGCGTGAAGCTAGCTGTAGAGTTGGTTTCACATACACATTAAGTTTCTAATTAACTAACTTTTAAGTTCAGTTTGGTTTAAACTTGTATTTACCCATGGTAATTCATTTAAATTTCAATTCATGCTAATATATTAATTTCAATGAAAACTTCTGTATTTGTGTATAGCTGGTAATTTGGGCAAACTACATTTCACACACCAATGTAACTGTCACAAAGTTAGGGGTCAAGCCCAGAATGGGCGAGACCCCTATTGGGATTGTTAGTTTTCTTATTATTAGGGGTCAAGCCCCGAAGGGGCGAAGACCCCTATTGTATCCGTTAGTTTTCTTTTTAGGGGTCAAGCCACGAAGTGGCGTAGACACCTATTGTATCTGTTAGTTTTCTTATTATTATTCTTCTTCCTTCTTCCTCCATTGAAGTCAATGGCAGCCCATAGAACCGTACGTAGGAAAGTTATGAAATTTGGCACACGTGTAGAGGACAGTCTCAGAAGTTACTATAGCAACATTGGTGTGTCTGACTCAAACCCTCTAGCGCCACCAACAGTCCAAAAATCCACTTATGTTCATGCTCATAACTTCTGACCCGTGAGTCCTAGAAACTAAATTCTTGTTTCCTCTGAATCCTTGGCTCATGATGATTCAATTGCACATGTTGATGTCATTTGTGTCATGCAAATCTTTCCGCCATTTTGAATTTTCCGTAAAACCTACTTTTTCGAACTCCTCCTAGAGCGTCCGTCCGATTTGCATGTCCTTTGGTGTGTAGCATCTAGAGACACCCCAGTCAAAAAGTTATCAAAAGCTTTTTGATAGACCAATGCGTTCTCGTGTAAATTGACAACATATATGGCGGCGAGCACGCCAAAACGGACGTGAGGCCGTATCTTCGCAAAACTTTATTGTATCGACACGAAACTTGGTATATGTCACTACAGTCATGACCTGAGGGTGCCTGCAACGTTTCGTCACAGCGCCACCTAGTGGTCGCGAGATTCAAAAAATGCCTATTTTCGCTTATAACTACTTCAAACTTGAGTCTAAAATCATGAAGGTGGTCTTGTTAGATTCCTTGAGGCATGCCGAGTCAAACGATACCAAACGGTTTTCGGTCGGCCATTTTGGGTGTCGGCCATTTTGAATGTTCTCATTAAGTTCAGTATTTCACAAACAGAATGGCGTATCGCTACGAAATTTGGCATGGTTCATCTGTGACATGTTCTGAACGCACCTATAAATCTTTAGGACAGCGCCACCTAGTGGTCAGGGTATGTAAAGTAATTGTTTAAAATCTTTATAGCATTTGATTCATTTGCCACACTGAAATGAGACTTCAATCCTTTGATTCCTTGGCACGTGCCGAGTCCGACTGCACCAAATATGTCTGAGTCAAACCTACTTCCTGTCGGCCATTTTGAATTATATTGAACACCTACTTTTTCGAACTCCTCCTAGAGCGCTTGTGTGATTGGCTTGATTTTTGGTACGCATCATGTAGAGACACTTCAGACAAAAAGTTATCAAAAGCTTTTCGGTAGACCTATCCGTTGTCGTATAACCCATCAAAGAATGCGACGGCGAGCACGCCAAAATGTGTTTGAGCCTGTATCTTCGCAAAACTTTTGCGTATTGATATGAGACTTGGTATATGTCATAACAGTGATGACCTTAGGGTGCATGCACCGTTTCGTCACACTGCCCCCTACTGGTCACGAAATATAAAAAATGTCTATTTTTGCTTATAACTACTGCACATTTGAATGTAAAATTATGAGACTGGTCTTGTTAGATTTCGTGAGGCATGCCGAGTGAAACGATACCAAATGGTTTTTGGTCGGCCATTTTGTGTGTCGGCCATTTTGAATTTTTCTTTAAGTTCAAGTATTTCAGAAACGCAATTGCGTATTGTTATGAAACTTGGTATGGTTCATCAGCAACATGTTCTGGGAGGACTTGTAAACTTTTCGGTGCCCCCTAGTGGTCAAGAGATTTGAAGCTATATCTCTGCATCTCTTTATCGTATTTACACCAAATATGGTGGGTGTCATCACAATCAAGACCTGAGTCACAATTTATTTTTTGGTCAGTGCCCCCTAGTGGTCAAGTCATTTAAGGCTATATCTCTGCATCTCTTTATTGTATTCACACCAAATTTGGTGGGTGTCATCACAATCAAGACCTGAGTCACAATGAACTTTTTGGTCAGTGCCCCCTAGTGGTCAAGTCATTTAAGGCTATATCTCCGTATCGCTTTATTGTATTTACACTACATTTGGTATGTGTCATCACAGTCATGACCTGAGGCACCATCTATTCTTTCGGCACAGTGCCACCTAGTGGTCTCAAGATACGAAAAAATTGTTTTTTTTTCATAAAACTAATGCAAACTTAGATGTTAAATCATGGCAGTCATCACGTATGAATCATTTTTTGCCATGTTTGGCTTGACCCCGGTATCGCTGCTTGCAGCTATATTTATAATAATAATTATTATTCCTCCGCCATTGCGGTCTATGGCAGCCCATAGAACCATACGTAGGAAAGTTATGAAATGTGGCACACTGATAAAGGACATTCCAAATAGTCATCACACCAAATTTGGAGTGTCTATGTCAAACCCAATAGCGCCACCAACAGTCCATAGAAACGAAATTCTTGTATCCTCTGATTCCTTGGCTCAAGACGATTCGAATGGACCCTATGACGTCATTTCCGTTATGCTAATTATTTCGATATTTTGAATTGTTTGTAAAACCTACTTTTTCGAACTCGTCCTAGAGCTTTTGTCCAATTTGCGTAAAGAATGGGTGTGTAGCATCTAGAGACACTCATGGCAAAAAGTTATGGAATTTGTGTCGATTCGCCAATCCGTTTCCGTATACCGCGTCAACGAATTTTACGTAGAGCGCGGAAAAACGGATTTGAGGCTGTATCTTCGCCAAAGTTGAACGTATTCACACGACACTTGGTAGTTTTGATGACAGTCATGACCTGAGGGTTCATGCCCAGTTTCGTCACAGCGCCACCTAGTGTTCACGAGAATTGAAAAATTGCTATTTTTGCTTATAACTACTGCAAACTTGAGTCTAAAATTATAAAAGTGCTATTGTTAGATTCCTTGAGGCATGCCGAGTCAAACGAAACCAAAATGTTTTCGGTCGGCCATTTTGGGGGTCGGCCATTTTGAATTTTAACTTTTTTTGTCGGAAAGTTATGAAATTTGGCACACTCAAAGAGGAGATTCCAAATAGTCCCCACACCAAATTTGGAGTGTCTTTGTCAAACCCGATAGCGCCACCAACAGTCCAAATTTTCACTTGCATTTTTGGTTGTAACTGCCGACCCATACGTCATAGAAATGCAATTCTTGTTTCTTCTGATTCCTTTGCTCATGCCGATTCGATTGCACCATATGACGTAATTTCCGTTATGCTAATTATTTCGATATTTTGAATTGTTTGTAAAACCTACTTTTTCGAACTCGTCCTAGAGCTTTTGTCCAATTTGCGTAAAGAATGGGTGTGTAGCATCTAGCGACACTCATGGCAAAAAGTTATGGAATTTGTGTCGATTCGCCAATCCGTTTCCGTATACCGCGTCAACGAATTTTACGTAGAGCGCGGAAAAACGGATTTGAGGCTGTATCTTCGCCAAAGTTGAACGTATTCACACGACACTTGGTAGTTTTGATGACAGTCATGACCTGAGGGTTCATGCCCAGTTTCGTCACAGCGCCACCTAGTGTTCACGAGAATTGAAAAATGGCTATTTTTGCTTATAACTACTGCAAACTTGAGTCTAAAATTATAAAAGTGCTATTGTTAGATTCCTTGAGGCATGCCGAGTCAAACGATACCAAAATGTTTTCGGTCGGCCATTTTGGGGGTCGGCCATTTTGAATTTTAACTTTTTTTGTCGGAAAGTTATGAACTTTGGCACACTCAAAGAGGACATTCCAAATAGTCCCGACACCAAATTTGGAGTGTCTTTGTCAAACCCGATAGCGCCACCAACAGTCCAAATTTTCACTTGCATTTTTGGTTGTAACTGCCGACCCATACATCATAGAAATGCAATTCTTGTTTCTTCTGATTCCTTGGCTCATGCCGATTCGATTGCACCATATGACGTCATTTCCGTTATGCTAATTATTTCGATATTTTGAATTGTTTGTAAAACCTACTTTTTCGAACTCGTCCTAAAGCTTTTGTCCAATTTGCGTAAAGAATGGGTGTTTAGCATCTAGAGACACTAATGGCAAAAAGTTATGGAATTCGTGTCTATTCGCCGATCCGTTTCCGTATACCGCGTCATAACATTTTACGTAGAGCGCGAACAAACAGATTTGAGACTGTATCTTTGCCAAAATAGTTTTGATGGCAGTCATGACATGAGGGTGAGTGCACAGTTTCGTCACAGTGCCATATAGTTTTCACGAGATTTGAAAAATTGCTATTTTTGCTTATATCTAATTATAACTTGATATCAAATTTATGGATTTGAAGCTATATCTTCGCAAAAGTTTTGCACATTAATGTGTGCATTGCCAGTGGTTCAGTGGTTAGTGTAGGTTGTCTACAAATCGGAAGGTTGATGGTTCAAACCCCAGCTCCACTTGACCAAGTCTTGAGGTGTCCATGAGTGAGACATCTAACCCCAACTGTTATATGTCATGAACTGAGGGTGCATGGAATGGTTTGTCACAGGGCCACCTAGTGGTCACGAGATTTGAAAAGTAACTGTTTTTGCTTATATACTGCAAAATTGAGTCTAAAATCATGAAATTGTTATTGTTAGATTCCTTGAGGCATGCAGAGTCAAACGATACCAAACGTTTTGCCATTTTCAATTACAAAGCATACCAACTTTTCAAACTCTTCCTACAGCGTTTGTTTGATTGGCTTGGATTTGGTACACACAATCTAGACTCTAGACAAAAAGTCATAAAAAGATTTTGATAGACCAGTCAGTTATTGTATAGCGCATCAACAAATATGATGGCGAGCACGCCGAAATGGATTTGAGGCTATATTTGCAAAAGTTTTGCATATTGATTTGCGTATTTCCAGTGGTTCAGTGGTTAGTGTAGGTTGTCTACAAATCGGAAGGTTGGTGGTTCAAACCCCAGCTCCACCTGACCAAGTGTTGAGGTATCTTTGAGCGAGACATCTACACCCCAACTGCTCCCGATGAGCTGGATGGCTCTCGCATGGCTGACACTGTATGAATAGGTGAATGTTTAATAACTTGTAAATGTAAATTGAGGGTGCAGTGAATGTTTTGTTACAGCGCCACCTATTTCATCGGCAACATTTTTTGAAAGCCCTTGTAAAGTTTTCAGTGCCCCCTAGTGGTTTTGAGGCTTTATCTCCAGATCGCTTTATTGTGTGTACACCATATTTGGTGGGTGTCATCACAATCATGACCTGAGGCACCATCTATTGTTTTGGTGCAGTGCCCCCAGTGGTCAAGTCATTTGAGGCTATATCTCAACATTGCTTAATCATATGTATATCAAATTTGGTGGGTGTCATCACAATCATGACCCGAGGCACCATCTATTGTTTCGGTGCAGCGCCACCAAGTGGTCTCAAGATTTGAAAAATTGCTATTTTTGCCTTAATCTACTGAAAACTTAGATCTAAAATCAAAACAGTCATTACTGATACTTCATTCTGTGCCCTTTTTGGCTTGACCCCGCCATCGCTGCTTTGCAGCTATATTTTTTTTATTATCAGTTTGTTCTAAACTTTTGTATGTTTACTAAGGATGAAATTGCTTTGTAATTTAAGTTGTTGGTGTTAGATTCATGCCAATAATGTATTTGAACAAACTAGTATTTTTGTTTATTGCTGGCAGTTTATACTAGAAGAGTTTTAACACGTACAATATTGTAGTGTTATTGACTAATAAAAGGCAAACAATTTGAAAGTAATTTTTCGTGTGATTTATTTATCCTCTTTCCTCCAACAATCCCAGAAGATATACGGGACATGTTTTTGTTCACACAGACGCTTGTCTGGCAATTTAACGAGTATTTTCTGGGACCAAAGGTCTGTGTGAATGGGGTTTTAGTCGCTTCCTGCCAGCTGTGAGAAAAGTGGCCTTTGGCTTACAAGCCCTACTCTCTAACCATTAGGCCACAACTGCCCCCTAATTTGTATAGAGCTTAAAGGGCCAATCAAATAATTGCACTGTTATCTTTTGCTATAAATCAATATCCAGTCAGTTGGTTTAAGTTTGTTTGTTTGTTTGTGTGAATTTAACCTATCACTCATTCTTACACATTGACAGCAGCTGCCAGTTCTCTGTCTGCAGCATCACTGTGTGGCTCTTGTTATGCAGACGTCTAGTCCCCGCAGAAGCCATGGTGACCCCAGTGCCAAGGTTACAGCGAAGATGCTGAACACTGCAGTCGATGGCCTCAAACCAGAATTTTGCCCTGTTGACAGGAGAGACCTGAGAGAAATTCACAAGAGTGCCAATATGACTTTTGAGTGAAGGGAAAACTTCAAAGCCCAATTGTCCTGACAGCTCATTTGGAATGCTGCAGGGACCTGAGATGATATGACATATAAACAGTGGAGTTCTGCTGTGACAGTACATCAGTGGGGGGCGGTTTCTGTGTGTGTGTGCCTTGTGCAATTTCAGACTCTTTCCAGAGGTAGACAGCAGTGAAGTATTTTTTACTTTCTAGTTAAAAGGATAGTTCGGCCAAAAATGATATTAAACCCATGATTTACTCACCCCCAAGCTGTCCGAGATGTATATGTCCATCATTTTTCAGACAAACTTATTTTCAGATATTTTAGAAAATGTTTTAGATCAATTAAATGTGAAGTTACAGGGTCCACATCCTTCAAGTCCAAAAAATGTGCATCCATCCTTCACAAAATAAATCCAAACGGCGTGGGTACAGAGCAGCAACAGAGAAAACTCCGTAAGCTGCCTAAAGCTCTCATCTTTAATGCAGACGTGACAAAGATGGCGGCATTAACGGAAGCTAGTTATTTTCATTTATAAAGTTTTGAATGTGGATATTTCTACAAACAAGACCCTGTTTATTATCGTGGAGACGTTTGGATTTATTTTGTGAAGGATAGATTTTTGAACTTGAAGGACGTGGACCCCATAACCTCACATTTGATTAACTGAAAGATCTAAAACATTTTCTAAAATAACTGAAAATGTGTTAGTCTGAAAAATGATGGACAATATGCATCTCGCACGGCTTCGGGGTGAGTAAATCATGGGTTTAATATCATTTTTGGCCAAACTATCCCTTTAAGCGCATTTTTTTAAGTATTTGTATTTTATCAATGTTTTTCTTTGAAAACAAAGGGTTTGCATTGACATCACTTTTCCACGTGACCATGCCGGAGCTCGCCCTGTTGAGTGGCAAATGATTCAACAAAATGACTGGTTTTCATAGCGGCTGCTGCGAAAAACCCCAGTAAAACGGACTATTATCAGCTTAAATTGAATTTAGTTGGCCTTAACCCAACCCTTTTGGGACACTGTCAGAGGTTCTGACATGCTCTCACGTTTGGTCTTTTTTCAGTTGCTTTTTAAACACATAAATGGCTGATAACACTGTATTCAGCACAAACTGTGCTATAAAAATATGTAAGATAAACCCTTACGAAACAAAAATATATTGCAGTATATTGGAAAATATCATGTAATATATTAGGCAACATTTTCCCATATATGGGATTTAATATTTATATTTTCCAATATATTGAAATATATGCATAAAACATACGTGTATATATGATACAAAATATATTGCAATCAAGAACAAAAAGGGCACTATCTTTTTACATGTAACAGTTTGTCTTTATATGCTTTAACATTTTGCAATATGCATAAACCATACATGTATGATACAAAATATATTGCAATCAAGAACAAAAAGGGAACTATATTTTTACATGTAACAGTTTGTCTTTATATGCTTTAATATATTGCAATATATGCATAAACTGCAATCAAGAACAAAAAGGGCACTATATTTTTACATGTAATAGTTTGTCTTTATATACTTTGATATATTGCAATATATGCATAGACCATACATGTGTGTATGTATGTGTGTATGTATGTGTATATATATATATATATATATATATATATATATATATATATATATATATATATATATATATATATATATATATGCATATATATATATATATGCGTCAGAGCACGTAGCTCGCAATGCTCGAGTAAGTAGCTGAGATTCAGGCGCAAAGAGAGGACAGGATGCGTAACAGACACCAGCAACAAGGAGGCTGATAGATATGATCCTGACCCACACTCCTAATCAGTAGGTGGCGGTAATGCACCTAAAAGTTGTTTGCCAACTGTCATTAAACTCAAGAAGAAGAAAAAGAAAAAGAAGGAGGCTGATGTCAGCAGGCTCTCCATCCAAGGAAACTTCAAGCTTTACAAGGTATATAGCTTTCAGAGCTGGTGCTTTCTAGTTTTTATTGCATCTCTGCTAGGAGAGATTTTTGTGAACAAGGGGGGCAGCAGGAGGAGGGAGAGAGTAATCCTTGTTTCCTACGGCCAAGGAAGATGATGTCAGAAAATCCATCAACAGTAGAATCTGCAAGCTAAGACACCAGGTGAAGAGCAAAAGCATGGTTATATAAGTGGTTTACATCCGTGAAAAACCAAGATGGACTCCTAACCAGGATAACGGACTGTTCTTTTATTGGCAATTTTTTTCTTTGCTTTTCCACGGTTCCCAAAACTTCTTGAAAGTTTGTTTATTATTTATTTATTCATTATTGTCTGTGCATTTTGTTTATAGATATTGTCTTCATATTGTATTATGGCACTGCTGAAAGTTTAAAATGGACATTGGTAATTTAAGTTGCTTTAATTTATATTTTGTATATTTTTTGTTTAATGGGACTTTTTTTAAATACTCTTTGTGCATACATTTACAATAAAAATGTACATATATTTCCATCTAATTTTACATATATGTAAAATGTAATCCACAATATATCAAACACATATCTAAGTATATATTTCCATATAGTTGTACATACATGTGACACTATATCTGTACATATATATATTTTAAATACATGTTCCCATATATGCACATATATTTTACATATTTCCCATCTAATTTTACATATATTTAAAATGTATTCCACAATATATCGAACACATATCTACATATATTTAATGAATGTTCCATATAATTTTCCATATATTTGAAATATATTCTACCATATAGTAAACATACATATTGTTAATACATTTTTGCATATAAATCAAATACAATATTGCGGATATTTATAAATATAATATTGCATATAGTTTTAAATATATAAACACATATATTATATTCATGTACAATATATTGAAAGCGGCAATAATTTGTATATTTTGCAATATATTACACATATATAGAATATATGTACAATCAATATATTATTGCATGTATTGCCAATATATAGGGAAATAGAAAGTAAAATAATATATTGCGATATATTACAGTATATTTCGGGTGATATATTGGTAAATATATTTTCCTTTCGTAAGGGAATGTATGTACATGTTTGTATTTTTAGGTAAATTATGTTTATGCGTGGTTAGTAAAAAAAGAAAACAAAAAGTTGCTAAAATAAGGCCAAGGAACACATCCTAAACATTTGTTAACAAGCAAAAAAGTTATCTACTCTTGTAGAGTGGAGAATTTGCTACAAATAGATGTAAAAAGCATTTTACCCACTTATTCACATGAAACAATACATTGATTTAACTTTTGTAAGACACTTTTTGCTGTGTAAAGGCAATATGCAAGGGAGTCATGAATATTGAGGTGTTTCACACCAGAGACCAAACCCCCTAATGGCTCAGTGAGGAATGTTGTGTCAAAAGAATGAATGTGGGGAGACTTAAAGAGAAAATCTTTTGCTTGTGGTTTAAAAAAAATAGGTTACAATAAAGTACAAAAGACTTAAGACTTTCTTTGTATCTGAAATTAGTAAAATAAAAGTCTTATAGGGTTCCAAAAAATGCTAAAAACATGAACAATACAATAGAGTTAAGAAGCTTTATTGTAATTATAAATAAAGAAGCTTCATTGTAATTATAAATAATAAAGTAACAATATGTATACATGTAACAATATTCTATATGACCAGTCCAATATGGCCCTAATTAAAAGAAAATTATTCTAAATGTCAGCTGTGAATGAAAGGGACGCTGACATCTTTCCATTTATACTTGCAGTCCTTTGCTGTTGCTCTGGCAGCCTGAGCTTTGGTGTTATGGCATAGAGTTGAAACTGCATCCTCAGGAAAAAAAACATTTTGAAGAGACTCAGTGGTGTGTGTGCGTCTGCAGGACTCAGCTGTGGTCCAGGTTCCCGTGCAGGAAAGAAACGCAAATTGTGTGGAACCACATCAATATCAGTCTCTGTTTTCCATGACAGAACGGACCTGCTGCTGCTTGCAAGGATGTTGGTCTTGACTCTCTTTGCAACAGGGGCCTTATCACTGTCAGTGGTAAATCTGTAATAAATAAATAAATGGTTTGGGTTAGAAAATTTTTAAACAAAATATAAAATAAAAATATTACTCAGTATTTTACTGTAGCAGTGACACTTTAATAAACTGTACTTACACATTAGTCTCAGTTGCTTTGAGAACGTCTCGGTTACGGATGTAACCCTCGTTCCCTGAAGGAGGGAACGGAGACGTCACGTCGTGACGAATTGGGAACTCGCTTAGAGAGACCAATCTGCTTCGAATACTACTAAAACGCCAATGAACTTGGCATTGAGATATTTGCATAATGCTGGCGCCGCCCCGCCAGGTGCGTATATAAGCAGCAGGTGCAAATAGGGAAATTAGCTTCTTTTTCGCTGAGAAAGCCGGAAAGTGTGACCGGCCGTAACAGCAGGTGGCAGCACCTGTGGCGACGGGACGTGACGTCTCCGTTCCCTCCTTCAGGGAACGAGGGTTACATCCGTAACCGAGACGTTCCCTTTCAGTCGGTCACTACGACGTCACGTCGTGACCGACGAATTGGGAATCCCTACCAAAACGCCACTAGGG
This sequence comes from Paramisgurnus dabryanus, assembly GCF_030506205.2. Lineage (NCBI taxonomy): Eukaryota > Metazoa > Chordata > Actinopteri > Cypriniformes > Cobitidae > Paramisgurnus > Paramisgurnus dabryanus. The sequence goes on from NC_133348.1 coordinate 36,823,630, forward strand.
GCTGACCTCTTCCAGTGTCTGCGTAAAGCCCTCCGGTTCCACTTAAGGAGGAGGAGATAGGTTTTAGGGCAGAAGGCCGGGCACTAGATGTTCCTTTAACCCCACAGAAGTGCCAGCGACTGGGAAGCGCCCTACCTGAGCGGGATAGGAACGCTGCGGAAGCCACCACCCGTCTTAAGGGCTAATGGTGGTCGAAAGTCAACCGTAGTTGAGAAATAAGACAGCCGTGGCTGTGTAAGCAAAGCAGTGCTCTGCTAAGGGAAACGTGGGCTGGTAGGATTAACCCCACGGAAAATACTCACAAAGGAACCCGGTGGGACACAATGTGGAGCCCGAGCCAGACACGTAGGTTCGCGAGGATACAGCTAGTGAAAGGCTGACAGCCAATGCTCCGCAACAAAGGCTGCCAAGGCAGCGGAGGAAGAACAATTCAAACCATTACGCATTTTTGTTCTGAAGGCCTTCCATACTGACACAGTTATGAAGCATCAGTTGGAGGCTGCAAGCCGACCTGCGAGACTGCTCTCCGTGCTCCCCCTGGTGAGGAAAGAACACGAGAGGATACAGGCTCGATACGAACACTGTAAAATCTAATGAACGTATTAGGTGTCGCCCAACCAGCAGCTCTACAGATGTCTGTTAGCGAGGAACCACGAGCTAAAGCCCAAGATGAGGCAACACTCCGTGTGGAGTGCGCTCTCAAATTAAAGGGGCAAGGAATACCCTGAAGATTATAAGCCAGGGTGATAGTATCAACTATCCAATGAGACATCCTCTGCTTAGTGACAGCTTTCCCTTTCTGCTGGCCACCATAACAAACAAAGAGCTGGTCTGAGGTCCTGAGGCTTTGCGTGCGATCCACGTAGAGTCGCAGTGCGCGTACGGGGCACAACAAAGCCATGGTTGGGTCTGCGTCCTCCGGGGGCAGCGCTTGCAAGCTCACCACTTGATCTCTGAAAGGAGTGGTGGGAACTTTGGGCACGTAGCCTGGTCTGGGCCTCAATGTTACGCTCGAGGCAGCAGGACCAAACTGAAGGCACGAATCGTCAACAGCGAATGCATGTAAATCCCCTACTCTCTTCACTGAGGCCAATGCTAGCAGGGTCAGAGCTTTCATTGATAAAAGCTTCAGACTCGCAGACTGCAAAGGCTCGAACGGGGGGGCCTGAAGGGCTTTCAGCACCATGGACAGGTCCCAGGGAGGAATAGAAGGAGGGCGCGAGGGGTTTAGCCTACGAGCGCCTCTTAAAAATCTAATAACCAAATCATGCTGGCCAACTGATCTGCCGTTGATAAGTGAGTGATGAGCAGAAATAGCAGCGATATCAACTTTAATGGTGGAGGGTGACAGCCTACCGTCTAACCTATGTTGAAGATATAAAAGCACGATGTTAATAGGGCATTCTCTGGGGTCCTCGCGTTGCGAAGAGCACCAGGTGACGAAAAGGTTCCATTTAAACGCGTAAGCCCGTCTTGTGGACGGAGCTCGTGCCGCGTCGATTGTGTTAGATACCGCTTGTGGTAAATCACCTAAACCTTGTGCGCGCTCAACGACCACACATGGAGATCCCACAGGTCGGGGCGCGGGTGCCATAATGTGCCCCCTCCTTGAGAAAGAAGGTCCTTCCTCAGGGGAATCCGCCAGGGAGGGGCTGTCGCGAGGAGCATTAATTCTGGAAACCAATTCTTGCTCGTCCAATATGGGGCGATCAGTAAAAGGCTCTCCTCGTCCTGCCTGACTTTGCACAGTGTCTGTGCGATTAAGCTCACTGGGGGGAATGCGTATTTGCGCATCCCCCGAGGCCAGCTGTGTGCCAATGCGTCCACGCCGAGGCTGCCCTCGGTTAGTGAATAAAATAGGCGACAGTGGGTATCGTCCGGCGACGCAAACAGGTCTATCTGCGCACGACCGAACTTCTTCCAAATTAGCTGGACCGTCTGGGGGTGGAGTCGCCATTCGCCGGGGCGCGCAGCTCGAGAAAGCGCGTCCGCTGCGGTATTGAGCGAGCCCGGAATGTGAATGGCACGAAGGGACCTCAGATGCTTCTGACTCCAAAGGAGGAGATGACGAGCGAGATGCGACAGGTGACGGGAGCGCAAACCGCCTTGACGGTTGATATACGCAACGGTCGCAGCTCCGTAGCGAAGCGTACAAGTCCCAGATATACTGCCCACAACTCTCAGCAATTGATATGCCAGTGCAACTGGGGTGCTGTCCACACCCCTGAAGCTGTAAGCTCGTCGTACGTGGCACCCCAGCCCGTGTCGGACGCATCTGTATGTACAACAGCATGCCGAGCGATCTGTCTCATGGACACACCGGACCTGAGAAACGCGGGGTCCGACCACGGAGGGAATGTTAGGCGACACGCAGGTGTAATAGCTACACGATGGATGCCGGCGCGCCACGCTCTCCTCGGGACTCGATAGTGAAGCCAACGCTGAAGCGGTCTCATATGGAGCAGCCCGAGCGGTGTCACAGCCGCTGCTGCTGCCATATGCCCCAGGAGCTTTTGAAATTGTTTCAGCGGGACCGCATTCTTCCCTCGAAATGAACCGAGGCAAGTCAGAATTGACTGGACGCGCTCTTCTGTCAAACGCGCCGATAAATCGATCGAGTCCAGTTCCATCCCGAGAAAAGAGATCCTCTGCGTGGGGCAGAGTTTGCTCTTTTCCCAGTTGACCCGAAGACCCAAACGGGCGAGATGCCGAAGCGTTAAATCTCTGTGCTCGCAAAGCGTCCGTCGAGAATGCGCTATTATAAGCCAATCGTCGAGGTAAGCCAATATGCGAACGCCGCTCTCTCTGAGGGGTTTTAACGCCGCCTCCACTACTTTCGTGAACACACGGGGAGAGAGGGATAGCCCGAACGGTAAAACTTTGTACTGGAATGCCCGTCCCTCGAATGCAAACCGGAGAAACGGTCTGTGACGAGGGAGAATGGACACATGAAAGTACGCGTCTTTCAGGTCTATTGCCGCAAACCAATCTTGGGGGCGAATTGAATTGAATATTTGCTTCGGTGTTATCATCCTGAAAGACCTCCTCTGCAGAGATTTGTTCAGAACGCGCAAATCCAAGATCGGTCGCAACCCCCCGCCCTTTTTGGGTACTATAAAATACGGGCTGTAGAAGCCCGACCTCATCTCGGTTGGAGGGACCGGCTCGATCGCGTCCTTCGCCAGCAGGACTTCGACCTCTGCACGCAGTACATGTGCATCGGACGCTTTCACCGTGGTGAAACGAATGCCCGAGAATTTGGGTGTGTGCCGGCTGAATTGTATTTCGTAACCGAGGCGGACAGTGCGTAAAACCCAACGAGACGGGCTGGGAAGCTGAAGCCAAGCCCCCAGGGACCGTACGAGTTTAAACAGCGTACTCACAAGAATCTGGGACAATGCACAAGCACAGGACAATGAATAGAAGAGGATTAAATAGGGGAGCAAATCAAGAGGGGAACAGGTGATATAAATCAAACAATAATGAGGAGAGGAAGACAAGGGAGCGGGGTAAAAGTGACGAGACACAGGAAAAACGTGGTCTAATACAATAATACTAAGACCACGCTTTCCCACATAAAACATTGTGCTGTCAGAACCCTGCCATACTGGACTAAATATTAAAACAAGACAAGGTTCCAACAGGATCCTGACAGTATGAATGTCTGTCGCATTTCTGCAAATGCCTGCTGAAGAGGAGAGTGATGCAGCCACATTCCTACAAAAGTTTTTAATAATTAATAATGTATTCTCCACAGTAACAAACTTATAAAGCAATAATTAGGCAGTAAAGCATAGTTGAGATAAGATAATTGGGTACATAGATGCGCTGTATATGTTTGTTAATGGGCCATTACCGGACATATTTATGGCTAAACATAAAAATAAAATGGTTACATGTGGACGTACTCTTTATTGTTTTCAATTGCGCTTCTGTGTGCCCTCCCAATGCCAGTATCAAACGAAGGTGAAAGTGCTGCAGCAACATTCTTAAAAAAAAACAATCATAGTTTTATGCATAAAAAAATCAAGCAACACATCAGTAATACTAATATTGAGAACAAAAATGTAAATGTAATTTACACTTTATGAATTTCGGTTTCCTGTCTGCATGCCCCTGTGCGAGTAAATGACGGTGAAGCCACATTCCTAAAAAAAAAACATTATTTGTATCATGTATTTTCGGAAAATACAGATGTGTTTATGTCACAGGTAGGGGTGGACCCAGATGTTAATAAGGTCACGCCCCTTTCTCCACCTCGAGGAGATTCCCAAAGCCACCCCAATGACCAGACACACACAGTAAGCATAATATTAAAATACTCTTTATTTAAATTACTTAAAATAAAATAAATAGGGGAGAGAGGGAGGGGAACTTAAAATAACGGCCTCTTCAGGCTCTCGTTATCTCCCTGGCAGGGTTTCACACAGTTCCTTTTTCAGGTCGTTCACTCGCTCTCTTTCTTCTCTTTCCACAGGCATCGTCTCGGACACAAAAGCACAGTTACTCTGCTTTGGACGGTTCTCGCCTCTTGGCTGGGCTCAGCGTACCGTAAGTACAGGCTTCCTTGATTTCTCCCCAGATTATTCACTCTCTCTCCTCTTCTCTCCACAGGTATCGACTTGGACACAAAAGCACAGTTAGTTTGCTTTGAATGGCTCTCACCTCTCGGCTGGACACAGCGTACCGTAAGTACAGGTCTCTTTGCTCTCTCCTCAGGTTATTCACTTTCTCTGCTCTTCTCTCCACAGGTATCGACTTGGACACAAAAGCATAGTTAATTTGCTTTACAATGGCTCTCACCTCTCGGCTGGACTCAGCGTACCGTAAGTACGGTTTTCACTCTGTTTCTCCTCAGAATAATCACTCTCTCTCCTCTTCTCTCCACAGATATTAACTTGGACACAGAAACACAGTGGCGGGCTCACAGCAATCGGCGCGACGTGTGCTGGGGTAAGTAATTTCTAGGTAGCATCGGGGGCGAACCCTCACGACCAGTAGATGGTAGCAGAGGGGCGGAAAATCCCAGCTTCTCACCGGGCCAAGCGCTGCCCTTTCCTCGTTGCCGTCCGGGGTTCGAATTCTGGACAGGGGCGCCCCTTTGTAGAGGCCACGGGACGAAGGGATTACGTCACCTCTCTCTCTGCAACAACAACGTTTATGCGATGGAAAACATCAATAGTAATAGCCCCAAATCGTACTCACACCTCTGCTGTTTCTTCAGCTCTTCACCGCCACTCTTCACATCCACCAAATGGCTAAACAGGGGGGAAGAATCGTTTCTGAACACCGTACTATTTCTGGAGGCCCGAAGCACGCTCACAACGTATGCTGTACTGTACTAGCTACGCCAACAGCCTCTTTGTCTTCCCTTGACGAAGTGTGTGAAGGCGGGGGTTAATCTGACAAAACACACACAGCCAAACACAGCAACCCACAGCAATAGACAGCACCACGTCAAAAATAAATGTATCCACAGCACAAAGACTCACCCACCACTTCAAGTGTACAAAAAGGACGCCCGTCTTCTCTCACTTCGCTTCGTTCAGGCTTGGCAGTGGGAATATGCGGCCCAGCTAGTGACGTTCGTTATTGTGTCTGCTTTGATAATATTTCCTCAGCTCACCCACCACGCTCTATGAGGGGTAGGGCCGTCCTCCTTCTCCTGAAGGGAGTTAGCCTAAACCAGGTCAATACAACAATCACTTTCAGCTTGCTCTGGTACTCACAGCGATGCCGTTTTAAATATCCACTTTCACTTCGTCTCAATCCGTCGTATGTTCGTTCTCCTCATAACCTTTAAGGTTCACAATGTCCTCACAATTTACCGTTCCAGCCTGTGAGAGAGAGAGAGAGATAAACAGCCACAAACAGCGTACCAGCGGGCACAACACAGCGCTTCCACACACACCCAAAAGATTCTCTTGGGGTGCTCCTTTAAAAGATCCACGACGGGCCTTTCTTTCGCCTCCTGTGGCTCTGTCCTCTTTCCGCTGGCTTTCCCTAGCACAGCCCGGATCAACAGAGCCTTCGGGCTCTTCAAAAGGTGCGTGTCTTTGTTCTGCCTTTGGCAAAGGAGCTTTCCCCGTGTCAATCGCCTCTCGTGTCTGACTCTCCCTTCTTTGTGTTTCAGCAGAGCTATTTATTTCACACAGCCTCCAATAACACTTCGCTTGCTTAATTCCTCTCACCTGTGGCTCGTAAAGCCCTGATTACGTTGTCCTGGAAACCAGGAAGTGAGAAGGTCCGTCCTCGAATGCAGCCCGGTGGGAAACCTTCCGGGCGGAACCAAACTTCCCTAACTTTGGTTCCGCCCTTAAAAAGATCGTCACCTTGTGACATTTATATATATAAAAAAAACATTATTAGCATCTTGTTTTTTCCAAATTACTAGGCAAAACATCAGTTATAGTCTACTAATAAAACAGAAAAGCCCGCAAATGTGACTTACCCTGTATGAATGTCCGTCGCATTTCTGCAAATGCCCGCTGAAGAGGAGAGTGATGCAGCCACATTCCTACAAAAGTTTTTAATAATTAATATAATGTATTCTCTGTAGTAACAAACTTATAAAGCAATAATAAGGCAGTAAAGCAGTAGAGCTGAGATAAGATAATTGGGTACATAGATGCGCTGTATATCTTTGTTAACGGGCCATTACCGGACATTAGAGGTCTGCGCGGGACACAATTTTCAGTCCCGCTCCCGCCCGCAAAGTTCAGTCCCACTCCCGCCCACTCCTGCAAAGATTTGTAATTTTTAGTCCCACTCCCGCCCGCATCTGTGATATTTTGTCCCGCTCCCGCCCACAAATGCCCGCAGGCAGGATGGATGGATGTTTACTTTCTGTCTCAGTGCGTGCACATATAATTCCTTACCAATACTTGGTAACAGGCCCAGATGGCTAATCAGAACAGGAGAATTCCCGGTGGGCCGGTCTGTTTTTTGGTAACGAGGCCGGTTGTTGTCATGCCACCAGGTTGAAGGTTGCTGTCATATGCTGCCTGCAGTCACAGCAGCCCCACCACTTTATGCCCAAATTGGTTGTGTCCCGAGTCCCGACCACTTATTGGAAGAATTTTTGCATTCGAGTCGATTAACTTAACATCTAAAATGAATGGAAAACGCAGGACGCGCTGAATTTCTTCTTCTTTTCAAAGCGTTCACCTGTAAATACGAGTTTTGTTTCAGACGCGTCTATATTTGAGTGCGCTTGCCGCGTATCAAGATTTTAAATAAACTTGGCAACTTGATGCGAACGCTGTCTAAAAAGAAAAGGATATACAAATCGTAATTTTTAAGATGTAACAATGAATCGTCTGTGAATCGTCATATGTAGTCTATTGCAAGAGTATCAAAAATCTATTTGATGCAAAACTCATCAGTTTATTGGAAAATAAAGTAAGTTTCATATATGATGTCAAGTAAAAAAATATTCCACTACATTTATTCTTTTTGGACACAAAGTATGCCTATCTTACAACGTTATTTACCTATATACATGAATAACATGATATAATTACTAATAAAAAATGTAAAAGATTTGATAAAGCTTTGACCATCTTGCTTATGTATTGTATAGGGGTTTGCAAACTTTTTCAACCCAACAGGTAATCTCAAGACCCACCATTTAAAAAAATAGAAACAAACACATTTATTTCCTTTCAGTAGTTTTTGAAGAAGTTTAATCGAATAATATTTTAAAAAGTTATGAATTTATATATAAATTTCATAGTGTGGCCAATTAAAATACACTTGGCGAATAGAGCAATAAAATACAGCGTCTTTTCAAAATCAGCTGCCGTCAGAGCAAGTGTAATTGCAGCATTTACACGCTCCTCTGCTCTGATCTCTTTTTCCAAATTGTTCTTTTAAGTCAGAATGTAAAAATAACATGGACACTTAACTTACGTTCTTACAAAGATGTTGGATTTAGGGATATGCAGGTGAGGATTTTTTTCACCTTCTGAACTTATTAAATACACCACATATTTTAAACGAAAATATATTTGGCAAAGACGTTTAAAATCTGTAGTAGGCTACATTTGATATTTAACGTTAGATTATTAAATATTTCCATTTCTTAATAAAATAAATTTGTTAAATGTTTGTTCATTATTATTCATTATATATATATACAAAAACTCAACACCAATAAAATAGTAGGCTTACAATGACAAACTCACTTATATAAAACAGTTTGTTTTATTAATAAAACGAATTCGACGGATGGTATCTGCGTTATAACGAATAATTATAGTTATAACGGACATATTTATGGCATTACATTAACAGATGACATATCTCCGGACACATTTACAACACATCGATAGTGCATCGATACATTTACACCCGAACAGATAGTTGCGTAAACAAGACTTGTTGAGGCATGAACACTAGTCAAAATATATTCTAAATAGTGATATTGTTTCATGACATATTTGTATATTTATGCAATATCTGCTTGCAAATAGTCAGTATACAGTATATAAAAGTTTACATCACACAACATTTCAACAAATTTAAGTAAAACTTACTCTTCAGAAATTATATCCTCAGCTGGATCAAGTCACTCTTTAAAATACAAACGTTCATCGTCGGAGACCTGCTCTTTGTCTGAAGAAACGGTGAAGTCTTCCTCTCTGTCCAGGAGCATCTGTAGAGCTTCCTCACCTGTAAAGCGTGTCATCTTCACAGCGCGTTAAGTGAATGAAACTGTCAAAACTTGCTGCTTTGGGGGCGTTGATCTTGTTTGCATAGCCCGCATCAGGTCATTTCCATTTGAATGGCGCGCATGCGGTAGGTGGGATCACATTAGTGCTAATGAGGTCGAGCCAGAAAAACTGTACCTCTCTTTACTTACATGGTGATTACACAAACAGACAATGATTTCTTCAGATTTTAATTGCATCATGTAAAAGTAGACATTTCAGGCTTTCTTTAGACATATGTATCATGTTCGTGTGACAAGTATTGGCGGAGTTATCAGTTCATGTTTGTAACGTGTTTGAGGAAGATGGTCAAGGAGACAGAGATGTCTAAAAGCACTCCCTGTTTATTTTCTTTATTTGCCAAAAGCACACGGTTTTGTTGTTATTATGAAGGCACTCACATTAAAGTAGACACTTCACAGTTTCGAATGATGTATAACATGTATGTGTATGATTATGAATGACAGAGTATTTTAAGTGGACTTCATAGGAAACAGGAAAAAATGCATCAAAACGCGGCGCCGCGTTTTTGGACCCCAGGGGGTTAAGGTACCGTACATTCAAGCAGGTGTTGATTTATTGATTGGAAATAATGCCTCAAATATAGTGGAACTATATGAAATAATAAACAGTTATGGTAATGGACCATATGCTGTAGAACCCTATTAGGATGGGTTGTTAGTGGAACCACAGGAAGTGATCACAAGAATACATTTGAGCATTCTGCTGTTACGGTTAACAGAATATCTATTGTCAAACTGGAGGAGTTGCTTCAAAATCAGTTCAATCATAACTTCAGTGAAAGGCTTGTGGACAAAAGAGAAATGTCAAGGGAGGATCTTCGGTTTACGTACACAATGAACAGGTCAGTCACATTCCAAGATGGACATTACAGCCTGAAATTACCATTCAAGACTGATGATGTCCTGCTACTTAACAACATTTGTGTTGCTACGCAACGAATTCATGGCTTGAAGAGGAAATTGGAGAGGTACACTCACTTTCTCAATGATGTTGTAAATAAAGGTTATGCAGAGGATGGGATCAATGTCTAAATAATAAGTTGCATGAAATAAATCCTGATGTGAGGAAAAAATAGAATTCCTGTTTTGATGAACGTTGGAATCAAGTTATACAGTCTTTTTCAAAATAATAGCAGTACAATGTGACTAACCAGAATAATCAAGGTTTTTAGTATATTTTTTATTGCTACGTGGCAAACAAGTTACCAGTAGGTTCAGTAGATTCTCAGAAAACAAATGAGACCCAGCATTCATGATATGCACGCTCTTAAGGCTGTGCAATTGGGCAAGTAGTTGAATTAGTTGAAAGGGGTGTGTTAAAAAAAATAGCAGTGTGGCATTCAATCACTGAGGTCATCAATTTTGTGAAGAAACAGGTGTGAATCAGGTGGCCCCTATTTAAGGATGAAGCCAACACTTGTTGAACATGCATTTGAAAGCTGAGGAAAATGGGTCGTTCAAGACATTGTTCAGAAGAACAGCGTACTTTGATTAAAAAGTTGATTGGAGAGGGGAAAACCTATAAAGAGGTGCAAAAAATGATAGGCTGTTCAGCTAAAATGATCTCCAATGCCTTAAAATGGAGAGCAAAACCAGAGAGACGTGGAAGAAAACGGAAGACAACCATCAAAATGGATAGAAGAATAACCAGAATGGCAAAGGCTCAGCCAATGATCACCTCCAGGATGATCAAAGACAGTCTGGAGTTACCTGTAAGTACTGTGACAGTTAGAAGACGTCTGTGTGAAGCTAATCTATTTTCAAGAATCCCCCGCAAAGTCCCTCTGTTAAAAAAAAGGCATGTGCAGAAGAGGTTACAATTTGCCAAAGAACACATCAACTGGCCTAAAAAGAAATGGAGGAACATTTTGTGGACTGATGAGAGTAAAATTGTTCTCTTTGGGTCCAAGGGCCACAGGCAGTTTGTGAGACAACCCCCAAACTCTGAATTCAAGCCACAGTACACAGTGAAGACAGTGAAGCATGGAGCATGATATGGGCATGTTTCTCCTACTATGGTGTTGGGCCTATTTATCGCATACCAGGGATCATGGATCAGTTTGCATATGTTAAAATACTTCAAGAGGTCATGTTGCCCTATGCTGAAGAGGACATGCCCTTGAAATGGTTGTTTCAACAAGACAATGACCCAAAACACACTAGTAAACGGGCAAAGTCTTGGTTCCAAACCAACAAAATTAATGTTATGGAGTGGCCAGCCCAATCTCCAGACCTTAATCCAATTGAGAACTTGTGGGGTGATATCAAAAATGCTGATTCTGAAGCAAAACCAAGAAATGTGAATGAATTGTGGAATGTTGTTAAAGAATCATGGAGTGGAATAACAGCTGAGAGGTGCCACAAGTTGGTTGACTCCATGCCACACAGATGTCAAGCAGTTTAAAAAACTGGTCACACAACTAATATTTAGTGATTCACAGGATTGCTAAATCCCAGAAAAAAAAAATGTTTGTACAAAATTGTTTTGAGTTTGTACGGTCAAAGGTAGACACTGCTATTTTTTTTAACACACCCCTTTCAACTAATTGCCCAATTGCACAGCCTTAAGAGCGTGCATATCATGAATGCTGGGTCTTGTTTGTTTTCTGAGAATCTACTGAACCTACTGGTAACTTGTTTGCCACGTAGCAATAAAAAATATACTAAAAACCTTGATTATTCTGGTTAGTCACATTGTACTGCTATTATTTTGAACAAGACTGTATATACAAGATGTAGAATAGGAATGAAACACCAATTTTTACTCTCAGGAGAAAAACAACAAAAATGTTAATCTTGTCAAAATCCATTGTCCATTAAACATATCCTTTTAGACTGTATTACATTTACCCCTGTGAGAAACCGTTTTTACTCTGTTGATACTTTTGAAAAGGTTTTTAATCAAGTGAGCCCAAACATGTTCCCTTTCAAGGGATACTTGACGCTGTGTCGTGGTAATGACATTATGGGGAACGCTATGCAGCGTGACGCACATGAATATTCTTTCCAACTAGGTCTATATATAGACGCCGGCGGATGACGTCATGTGACGTCGCAACGCAAGGCTATAAAAAAGGCGGAGAAAATGTAGGTCAAACAGCTTTTGCTATTTTCAGCGAACGCTTGTGTGAATGTGAATGTGTCTAATTCTATATCTAGTGAGATTAGATTAGATTAGATTAGTTTAAAAAAACTAGGAAAACATGGATAAAGAAAGGGATTTAGAAGTGTGTTACCCCCTGTCCTAGATTATTATTGACGGGATAGCACGAGCTTTGTGTGTGTGTGTTTGGTGCGGAATACACGCACGCTTTCCCCGAGGGGGAGGCGTGCGGGGATTGTGAGAAAATACTATTTAAATGCTCCGCTCTCGATGGTTTTGTTTGATCAAACAAACCTTGCAAGCCTCGTGTTTCAACGGGTGCCCGTGAGTCGGCTTCACCCGTTTTAACCGAGTGCTGTGAATTACTCTAGTTCTGAGGATCTAGATGTAATTAATGTTTATACAAAAAACACAAATGAGCTTACTGATAATACCTTTTCTCCATGTTACGAAGAATTATTATGTTGTGACCCGATCGGCTGTAACAATTTAATATTGGCTGGCCAGCACTTGAACAAAATATGAAGGCTGCCAGTGAACTTGACGAAAGAGGTTTCACTTTCTTCTCTGATTTACACTGAGAAGTTATTAAACGGAAGACCATGCAGATTCCTCTCATTTATTGTTAAACACATCAGCGAGTTTCTCAACCATTTTGGGTTTTTTAAATAATCCAGATAGGGCAAATGCCCCGTATTGAAAGTTTCTCGCGGTTTATTTGTTGCGAGAGACAGCAACAATATAAATAGATAAACAAGTTTATATGGTCGCGGGTCGTGCTGGAGCATGCCTTCGCAATATTGGCATCCTTCACGTATATCAAGCAGATTTATTAGATGAAATTAAGTGTAAACTTGAATCCTGAAATATTAGTTGAGCTCAGAAGAGCGGCAGACCTTTCTCTCCGTGCTACTAAAGAAAGGGGTTTTTCCTCGCCGTAGTTTCCCCCCAGAATCTGCATCAGTTCCCTTTCAGTCGGTCACTACGCCGTCACGTCGTGACCGACGAATTGGGAACTCGCTTAGAGAGACCAATCTGCTTCGTATACTACTAAAACGCCAATTAACTTGGCATTGAGATATTTGCATAATGATGGCGCCGCCCCGCCAGGTGCCTTTATAAGCAGCAGGTGCAAATAGGGAAATTAGCTTTTTCGCTTCGAAAGCCGGCTTTATCTGCTACTGAGAAGCTACTTTACTCTGTTGGGATTTGATTGCTGAAGTTGGTTGGACTAGCAGTACCACAGCGGACGCTTCGCTTAATTCCACGGCTCTACACCTGTTTATTGTTTTGAGTTTAGTGTGTGTGCCTTCCTGTGCGCTCATCAACTAAGCATCTGAGTGAATTTCCCTAAAAGAGTGATACGAGAGAGCTCTGTGTCTTTTTAAAGGCAGCCACTCTCTCGTATATGCGGCGATCAGCGTCCTTTTCAGGATAGCTTTTCGCCCGTGCGATCTTGGATGCGAGAAGTATAAGGGTTCCAGTGACGGTCACGAGCGCTGTCTTCGTGCTCAGGCATCGAGCACTCCGGGGCTGCGTTCGTGGAGAGTTTCTGTTCTCTCTGTGAGAGCATAACCCTCTTGGATTGCGGAGACGACTGTCGTTTCTACGGGAACGCTGTCCGCGCCTTTGCAGTGCTGACGCCGCCATGGTGCGGCTGTCAAGCGCTCGCAGGGCGCCCTTCGCGTCACTACGCTGAGTAGGACGGAGGATGCGTCCTCCACCTACCGGCCTTCTCATCCTCAGCCGGTTGAGGCTCCGGTGGAGACTGCAGAGTCGTGTTCTACGATGTCTGCCGAATCCATTGGACCTCCTTCTGGTGCCGTCACTTCTGCAGCATCAGAGGGGTGTCCATTTTTCCTCCGAGGCAGAGTCGTTCCGGAGATGGCGGCCGTGCCCGCGAGCGGCGGAGACGGTAGAGTTGGAAAGGTTAACCCCTCTCCGCCCGAACCGTCCCGCCCACATGATTGGTACTTCGGAGCTGCTCGGGCCTCTCGGTCCTCTCCTCCTGTGCCTTTCTTTCCCGATGGCACGAAGAGCTGACGTGATTTGCGGCCGTCCGGCCGTTCAGCTTCACCCCTCACCTCCCTCACCAACGGAGCCGCTAAGGGCGGGGACCCCTTCAGTGGAGCGGGATGCGTTCCTGGAGGGACCACCCAACCCTTCCCTCCCGTGTTTGTAGACAGTCGTCCGGTTACGGACGCTGCCCATCAGGCATGCCGGAGAGGCGGCTTCGGCCCTGCACGCAATAACGTTGCTGCAGGCTCACCAAGGATTTACGAGGGAGCCCGCGACCTTCAGTCGTGCGATGTCCACCACAGTGGTTCAAGATCGCCACCTTTGGCTGTGTCTGGCTGACATGACGGACGCAGACGAGGACAACTTGAATGCTCCTGTCTCACAGACCGGCCTCTTCGGCGAGCCAGGGGAGTCGTACAGCTCCGCTGCGCAGACTGAGGCGATCTCCTAGGTCATGCCCCGGCGGAAGAGAGCTGCCCTTGGTCCACCACGCCGGCTCCTCAGTCTGCCTCTCGCCGTCGGCGTCCTGCGGCGACCACCTCCGTTCCCCTCCTCGGACCCCATCTCGGCAGCGCAGGGGAACCGGTCGTCAGCAGCTCGCCCCGCCCGCTTAGCCGCTTCCCGTGAAATTCAGGAGTTTAAGTGGCCAGTGAAGGGCGACCCGGATTGGCAGAGGATCACTCTTCAGGAGATGGAGCTCCTTCCCCCGATAGAGGGTCGGGTGGAAAATCCTTGGTTTGCATATGTTCCACCGGCTGTTCGGCCGGTACCCACTTAACCACACATAAGAGTGCATTCCTCTTCCCTCTCTAGGTCTCCGGAGGATCGAGAGAGCCGTGAGCGGGTACACACCAGCTCCCCTACCTCTCCTCTATCGCCAGCGGGTGACCTGAGGAGTCCGAGCTCTCCGCTGAGGAGACCGGACCACCAGCACCCTCATCGGAGTCTGCGCTCTCCGTAGAGGAGACCAGACGACCGTTACCCTCAGCGGGCTCAGGTCAGTGTCACACACACATACTGTAGATGTTTATGCTGTCACAGCAGACGCACCGGCAGTCCCACCTGTCTCGCTTCGCTGCCCCACCGCGGGTACTTCGGTAGTGTCGTTATTTCTCCTCGTACGGTACCTGGGTGCTTGGCTTCAGTTCCCAGCCCGTTTCGTTGGGTTTTACGCACGATCCGCCTCGGTTACGAATCCGGCACACCCCAAAATTCGGGCTTTCGTTTCACTGTGGTGAAAGCGTCCGATGCACATGAACTGCGTGCAAAAGTCGATATCCTGTTGGCGAAGGATGTTCGAGCCGGTCCCTCTTACCGAGATGATGATGATAGGGTTTTTCCAGCCTTTATCTCATAGTACCCAAAATACGCGGCGGGTTACGATCGATTTGATTTACGCACCGGCTCTACGAAGGTGTTCTTTTTGGATGATAACGCCGAGGCTCGTATTTCAATATTCAGATCGGTTTGCAGCCTTAGACCTGTAAGACGTGTAGTTTATGTGTCCATCTCCCCTCGCTTTAGACCGTTTTTTTTTCGCTCTGCGTCGTGGGGTGGGCATATTAATACTAAGCACACCATTCGAGCTGTCTCTCTCTCTCCGTGTCTCCATAGTCACGGCATTAAAATGTCAGAGAGAGAGCGTTGTTCGCATTCTGCTTTTAGCTACGTCGACTTATAATAGCCCGTTCTTGGCAGACGTGCGCGAACACAGAGAGTTAATGCTTCGGCATCTCGCTCGTTTAAGTCTTCAGGTCGGCTGGGAAAGAGCAACTTTGCCTCGTGCAGAGGATCCTTTTTCTCAGTATGGAAATAAGACTCGATCGACTAATTGGCGTGTTTTACAAGAGCGCACAACCAGTCAGTTCTGACTTGCCTCGGTTTAATTCGAGGGAAGTACGCGGTCCCTCTGAAACAATTTCAGAAGCTCCTGGACATATGACAGCATGCTGCGGCTGTGACACCGCCCGAGCTGCTTCCTATGAGACCGCTTCAGCGTTGGCTTACGATCGAGTCTCGAGGAGAGCGTGGCACACCGACATACACCGTGTAAACATTACACCTGCGTGTCATTTCAATTTTTCCCCGTGGTAGACCCGGCATTTCCGATAGAAGATATGCCCCTGAGGGGTCTCCTGGCATTCTGTATATTGCAATGCCCTCAGCACGGGATGATCAGCCACGTATGACGGGCTTGCAGTCTCAGGGGTGTGCATAGCACCCCAACTGCCGCGAGCGGTGCGCTGTATATCTGGGACTTGTACGCTCCGCTATGGAGATGCGAGGGAAGGATGTATTAGCCGACACCGATAACATTGCGACTGTTGCGTTATTTACCGTTAAGGCGGTTTTGCGCTCTCGTCACCTGTCGCATCTCGCTCGTCATCTCCTCTTTTGGAGTCAGAAGCATCTGAGGTCCCTTCGTGCCATTTTCATCCCGGGTCGCTCAATTCAGCGGCAGACGCGCTCCCGAGCTGCGCCCCCGGCGAATGGCGACTCCACCCCCGAACGGTCCAGCTAATTTGGAAGAAGTTCGGTCGTGCGTAGATGGATCTGTTTGCGTCGCCGGACGATACCCACTGTCGCCTATTTTTATTCACTAACCGAGGGAAGCCTCGGCGTGGATACGTTGGCACACAGCTGGCCGCGGGGGATGCGTAATACGCATTCCTTTCAGTGAGCTTTATCGCGCAGACACTGTGCGAAGTCAGGCAGGACGAGGAGAGCATTTTTATTAATCGTCTGTACTGGACGACTGGGAATTGGTTTTCATAGTTAATGCTCCTCGCGACAGCCCTCCCTGGCGGATTCCCCTGAGGAAGGACTTTCTTTCTCTAGGAGGGGGCACTTTGGCACTCGCGCCCCGACCTGTGGGATCTCCATGTATGGTCGTTGAGCGCGCGCAAGGTTTAGGTGATTTATCGCAAACGGTATCTAACACCATCGACGCGGTTCGAGCACCGTCCACAAGACGGGCTTACGCGCTTAATGAAACCTTTTTTCGTCACCTGGTGCTCTTTGCAACGCGAGGACCCCAGAGAATGCCCCATTAACATTGTGCTTTATATCTTCTACATAGGTTAGATGGTAGGCTGTCCCTTCACCATTAAAGTTGATATCGCCGCTATTTCTGCTCGTCACTCACTCACTTATCAACGGCAGATCAGTTGGCCAGCATGATTTGGTTATTACATTTTAAGAGGCGCTCGCAGGCTAAACCCCTCGCGCCCTCCCTCTATTCCTGAGACCTGTCCATGGTGCTGAAGCCCTTCAGGTCCCCCATTTCAGCCTTTGCAGTCTGCGAGTCTGAAGTTTTTGTCAATGAAACTCTAACCCTGCTAGCATTGGCCTCCGTGAAGAGAGTAGGGAATTTACATGCATTCTCTGTTGACGATTCGTGCCTTTAGTTTGGTCCTGCTGTCTCACTGAGACCCAGACCAGGCTACGTGCCCAAAGTTCCCACCACTCCCTTCAGAGATCGGTGGTGAGCTTGCAAGCGCCGCCCCCGGAGGAGGCAGACCCAACCGTGGCTTTGTTGTGCCCCGTACGCGTACTGCGACTCTACGTGGTTTGCACGCAAAGCCTCAGGACCTCAGACCAGCTCTTTGTTTGTTTTGGTGGCCAGCAGAAAGGGAAAGCTGTCACTAAGCAGAGGATGTTTCATTGGATAGTTGATTCTATCGCCCTGGCTTATAATCTTCAGGGTTTTCCTTGCCCATTTAATTTGAGAGCGCACTCCACACGGAGTGTTGCCTCATCTTGAGCTTTAGCTCGTGGTTCCTCGCTAACAGACATCTGTAGAGCTGCTGGTTGGGCGACACCTAATACGTTCATTAGATTTTACAGTGTTCGTATCGAGCCTGTGTCCTCTCGTGTTCTTTCCTCACCAGGGAGGGCACGGAGAGCAGACTCGCAGGTCGGCTTGCAGCCTCCAACTGATGCTTCATAACTGTGTCAGTATGGAAGGCCTTCAGAACAAAAATGCGTAATGGTTTGAATTGTTCTTCCTCCGCTGCCTTGGCAGCCTTTGTTGCGGAGCATTGGCTGTCAGCCTTCACTAGCTGTATCCTCGCGAACCTACGTGTTGGCTCGGGCTCCACATTGTGTCCCACCGGGTTCCTTTGTGAGTATTTTTCCGTGGGGTTAATCCTACCAGCCCACGTTTCCCTTAGCAGAGCACTGCTTTGCTTACACAGCCACGGCTGTCTTTTTCCTCAACTACGGTTGACTTTCGCCCACCATTAGCCCTTAACAGGGTGGTGGCTTCCGCAGCGTTCCTATACCGCTCAGATAGGGCGCTTCCCAGTCGCTGGCACTACTGTGGGGTTATGGAACATCTAGTGCCCGGCCTTCTGCCTTAAAACCTATCTCCTCCTCCTTAAGTGGAACCGGAGGGCTTTACGCAGACACTGGAAGAGGTCAGCCCCTAGTGGCGTTTTGGTAGGGATTCCCAATTCGTCGGTCACGACGTGACGTCGTAGTGACCGACTGAAAGGGAACGTCTCGGTTACGGATGTAACCCTCGTTCCCTGAAGGAGGGAACGGAGACGTCACGTCCCGTCGCCACAGGGCTGCCCCCTGCTGTTTATCGGCCGGTCTCATTTTCCCGGCTTTCTCAGCGAAAAGAAGCTAATTTCCCTATTTGCACCTGCTGCTTATAAAGGCACCTGGCGGGGCGGCGCCAGCATTATGCAAATATCTCAATGCCAAGTTCATTGGCGTTTTAGTAGTATACGAAGCAGATTGGTCTCTCTAAGCGAGTTCCCAATTCGTCGGTCACGACGTGACGTCTCCGTTCCCTCCTTCAGGGAACGAGGGTTACATCCGTAACCGAGACGTTTTACACAACATACAGATAATAAAAAACAGAGTGTTATCTCTCGTGCCCCCCCTCTCCATCAGAGAGCCTGGGGGACGAAACAACAACCAGCAACCACAGAGGCATATAAAGACTGATCTGAGAGCAGTCATTGTCTCAAATCATAAGGCTGAGTTAAAGGGGACCTGTCGTTCACACGTTGCCTTTTGGGGCACCCCTCATGAGAGCGCAGATAAAACCTGCGCTTGATGTGCCCTCACATACAACATAGTTTGTTAACCCCTTATGTTCCGTCTTCATTAAAGAAGACCTATTTTTTGTCTCCATTAAAAAAGACATATAAAACAGAACAATAGGGCATTTTAGTAGCTCTGCTGTGCCCTGCCGGTCCTCCGCTTCAGGGCAGTGAGCATCCAATTTCCGGAATCAATCTCCTTTTTAGTGTATTTTTTCCAAGAGTGGAGAAAATTATAAAATGTCACAAAATGGCTGCTAGAGGTATTGTAGCAAAGAAGGATGGAGGGCTGAGGCCTATTTAGATCGATCTCTGAGGAGATACAATTCTAAAAATGACAATTCCTTCTATTGTGGTGTCAATCAGGTCTGAGGACTGGTTCGTCATGATACATTTAAAGGAACCCTATGCATATATCTATCCTCCTGCAGCATCTGGAATTTCCCAGGTTTGCTTTCGGGGGCAAAGCATACCAATATCGGGTTCTGCCGTTCAGCGTAGTTCTTCCACAGCGCATAATGCATGGATTTAACCCTTGCTCCTCTGAGATTTCAAGGGATCCAAATACTTAATTACATAGATTACTGGCTAGTGTAAGTCCAGTCTCGAGAGATGGCAGTTCGGCATCGAGATGTCGTCCTTGCCCATATGAAGCGCCTAGGGCTACGGAACAATGCCAAAAGGGCATTTTAACACCCTAGCAGAAAATATAATTTCTTTGGGTAACTTGGGACTCAGTGAAGATGTAGGCACATATGTCTCCTGCACACACAGAGTCGATCCTGGAATTAGTGTCTAGGATCAGATAAGGCCAACTTTACACTGTAAAGCACTTTCTAGAGTGTTAGGTCGGTTGGCAGCAGCATCCAGTATTAGGGAGACCTGAGGTCGCGCCCTCTATACAGACTGGCGCATCAGGTTCTACTTTTGTCTCACAGGAAATCGACTTATCTGCGTCTCGAGGGACGACTCATTGCCCATTTGTGGTTTTTCCCTTTCACATCCAGCCCTGTTGGGTCTGGACGCTATGGTACAGATGTGGCTGAGGCGACGTCTGTAAAGTTTTTTTCCCCCAACCGCTCTGCTCCCGGGAGTTTCAGCGAGAGTTTGTCAAGAACAAACTAATCTGGTTTTTTGGTAACCCGGTAATGGTCAGCCCGAACATTGTTCTTAGACCAATTTGTAAATCAGGGTCTCTCAACCGAGGTTGTAGAGCCCATACTATTCGAGAGCCTTCTCTACCAGTAAACAATTATGGTTTAAAATGGAGATTACTCCAGATTTAAGATCCAAACTGCCCAGTTGGTTCAGTTCTGGAATTTTTTCCAAATTGGTTTTCATCCGGTTTATATCCATTTACTACCACAGTTTATGCTGCGGTTATCTCTGTTTTTATGCTCCTATTAATAAGGAATATATCTGGAGTTGTTTCGAAAGCCCTTCTCATGGCCTCTTTCGAGCACATTTGACTCATGTACAGATAAATTTCTGTCACTGAAGTTAGCCTTTTTATTAGCCATCACTTCTCTGAGGAGAGTGGGTGACTTACAAGCTTATCGCTTCTTGTTCATGCCTGGAGTTCGCTCCAGACGAAATTAAGGCTATTTTAAATCTAGACTATTCACTACTCGGTTTAGTGACAAACATTTATTTCCAAACTGCCCAGTGGCTTCAGTTCTGGAATTTTTACAAAATCGTTTTTCATCCGGTTTATATCCATTTACTACCAGAGTATAGGCTGCGGGTATCTCTGTTTTTTATACTCCTATTACTAAGGGCTCTATCTGAAGTTGTTTTGAAAGCCCTTTTCATGGCCTCTTTCAAACATAGACTCATGTACAGATACATTTCTGTCACTGAAGTTAGCCTTTTTATTAGCCATCACTTCTCTGAGGAGAGTGAGTGACTTACAAGCTTATCAGCTTCTTATTCATGACTGGTGTTCGCTCCAGATGAATTAAGGCTATTATTAATTATTCACTACTTGTTGTAGTGACAAACATTTAGTTCCAAACTGCCCAGTGGCTTCAGTTCTGGAATTTTTACAATACCGGTCTTTATCCGGTTTATACCCAGAGTATATGCTGAGGCTATCTCTGGTTTCACACTCATATCCCTGAGGGCTCTATGGGTAGTAGTTTTGAAAGGGCTCCTTATGGCCTATTTCGAACCCATTGACTCATGTACAGATACATTTCTGTCACTGAAGTTAGCCTATTTATTAGCAATCACTTCTCTGAGGAGAGTGAGTGACTTACAAGCTTATCAGCTTCTTATTCATGCCTGGAGTTCGTTCCGGATAAATTAAGGCTATTTTAAATTATTCACTACTTGGTGTAGTGACAAATATTTAGTTCCAAACTGCCCAGTGGCTTCAGTTCTGGAATTTTTTACAATACCGGTCTTTTATCCGGTTTATAACCAGAGTATATGCTGAGGCTATCTCTGGTTTCACACTCATATCCCTGAGGGCTCTATGGGTAGTAGCATCACTTCTCTGAGGAGAGTAAGTGGCTAACAAGCTTATCAGCTGCTTCTCCATGCCTGGAGTTTGCTCCAGATGACATTAAGGCTATTTTAAATAGAGATTATTCACTACTCGGTGTAGTGACAAACATTTACTTCCAAACTGCCTATTGGCTTCAGTTCTGGAATTTTTACAATACCGGTTTTTCATCCATTTTATATCCATTTACTATCTGAGTATATGCTGTGGCTATCTCTGCCTTCATGCCTTTATGCGTGGTACATTTAGGATGAGGCCTCCTGCTCAAATCAGAGTTCCAGTATGGGACCTGGCAGTAGTTCTGAAAGGGCTCTTTAAGGCACCTTTCGAACCCATTGACTTGTGTACAGATAAGTTTCTGTCACTGGAGTTAGCCTTTTTATTATCCATCACTTCTCAGAGGAGAGTGGGCAACTTTCAAGCTTATCAGCTTCTTCTTTAGCCTGGAGTTTGCTTCAGGAAAAATTAAGGCTTTTGCACCCGAGACCGGGTTATGTTCCCAAGGTTCCTAGCGATGTGGCTAGAACATTGGTCTTTCAGGCTTTTCATCTTTCTCCTTAAGAGTCGGCGGATCAACAGAGGCTACATCTTCTATGCCCATTAATAGATCTTCCACCTTAGAAGATCCGACCAACCTTTGGTCTGTGTTTGGATCTCCAAGAGAGAACATCCTTCCTCTAAACAAACAATCAACAATTGATTGTGGAGGCTATTTTTATAGCGTATGAGGTGCGCAATATGCTTTCACCTCTACGGATTAGGGCACACTCGACTAGGAGTATGGCGTCTTATCTGGCCCCTTTGTCAGGGACCTCCATGCAGGATATTTGTTGTGTGGCGGGATAATCTCCCCCACACATTTTTATGAGGTATTATGATTTTAGACCCCCCTTTTCTACCTGGATCTCAGGTCTTTATGTCTTAAGTTGTGCGTAGACACCTTCACACTTACAGACAGTCACAATTAATTATGGCGTAGTGGGTATCTCGTTCCCCATAATGTCAATACCATGACACAGCGTCAAGTATCCCTTGAAAGGGAACGTCAGGTTACGACTGTAACCATGGTTCCCTGAGATAGGGAACGAGACGCTGTGTCCCTTTGCCATAACTCCTTGTGCCTGTAGCATTCGCTTCTTTTTAGCAGAAGCTGTTTGACCTACATTTTCTCCGCCTTTTTATAGCCTCGCGCTGCGACGTCACATGACGTCATCCGCCGGCGTCTATATATAGACCTAGTTGGAAAGAATATTCACGTGCGTCACGCTGCATAGCGTTCCCCATAATGTCATTACCATGACACAGCGTCTCGTTCCCTATCTCAGGGAACCATGGTTACAGTCGTAACCTGGCGGTTTTAAGAGTTCTAGAGGAAATAAATTTGAAACTTCTTTTTTAATCTTCCTTTGATTTAATTATACTTTATTCTCGCCATGAATATAGCCTTAGAAGCTGGTATGGCGTTAAAAAAAGAAAGAAAGAAAGTTATACAGAGGATGTGCCACTTCACCAACTGGAGCGTGCTTATGGCAAAATTTGGTATATACCTCATCACGGGGTGTTTCATCCTAAGAAAGGATCATTGAGAGTCGTGTTCGACTGTGGAGCAACCTTCAAAGGAATCTCTCTTAATAGTCAATTGTTGCAAGGCCCTAACCTTACGAATACTTTGATAGGAGTACTAATGAGATTCAGACAGGAACCAGTAGCCTTCATGTAACCTTACGAATAATTTGATAGGAGTACTAATGAGATTCAGACAGGAACCAGTAGCCTTCATGTCTGACATTAAAGCAATGTTCCATCATGTAAAAGTGGCTGAGGAAGATGTGGATTTCCTACGCTTCCTATGGTGGCCCAGTGGAGAAAAAAGTCAAGAGCCTATTCCATTCCGAATGACCGTTCATCTCTTTGGAGCTGTGTCATCGCCAAGTTGTGCTTGCTATGCCTTGAGACGAACAGCCAAGGACAATCAAGCTGACTTTTCAGAGGAAGTAACTGAAACCATAAATAATAATTTTTATATTGATGACTGCTTGAAATGTGTGCATTTTAAGGAAGTGGCTGTCTTCATGATTAAGAATCTTACAGCTCTTTGTCAAAGAGGAGGTTATCGCGACAGCAAATAGCCGTATGGTGTTGCAGTCAGTTTCTAAGGAACACAGAGCTAAGGACCTACAGCAGTTAGATTTGGATCGAGACAAGCTGCCTGTTGAAAGAGCTTTGGGTCTCCAGTGGAGTGTAGAAGCTGATATCTTTCAATTCAAGATTTCTGTGAAAAATCAATCATGTACAAGAAGAGGTATGTTGTCTGTGATAAGCTCTATCTACGATCCTTTGGGATTTTTATCACCACTTATTCTGCCAGCTAAGATGCTTTTACAGGAGTTGTGCAGACAGAACTTGGGCTGGGACAGTGTCATACTATCATTCCTGCTGAATCAATGGAAGCAATGGATTCATGAATTAGACAAAGTTGCAGAGTTCCAGGTGAACAGATGTTTTAAAGCCATTTAAAACCTTGTTTTAAACTTTGGACAGCCCACTCATGCTTGTTTGCATCACTCTGCTGATGCTTGTGAAACTGGTTACGGCACAGCTACCTATCTTAAGATGCAGATCAGTGCAAACATGGTACATGTGGCCTTTATGCTGGGAAAGGCCAAAGTAACACCATTGAAGCCAATAACCATACCTCGCTTGGAACTTTTAGCTGCTGTCCTAGCTGTTAAAGTAGACATTATGCTAAAGAAGGAACTGCAACTGCCATTGGAAGATTCTGTTTTTTGGACGGATATTCATTACTTTTCAGAGTGGAAACGTCTGAAGGTGGCAGCTGCTTGGTATTTGAAGCTGAAGAAACTTCTCATGCAATTAAGTTATAAGAGAAAGGAGATTTTGTCTTTGGAACAGAATAACAATGCTGCTGTAAATGCCAAGTTACAGGAATTTAAAGCATCTCTGGGCAGACAAAGTTTAACTGTCAAAGACCTGTCTGAAGCTGAGGTTAGCATTATTCATCTCATTCAACAGGAAAGATTTCACGAAGAAATTGTGGAGCTCAAGAATGGAAGTGTGGGAGTCAAAAGGAATAGCACAGTCTACTGTCTGGATCCTATATTGATGGATGGACTGTTGCTAGTTGGTGGAAGGTTCAATAAGTCAGCCAATGCCTATTGAAATGAAGCATCCCATCTTTTTGTCTAAGGACTATACTCATCTTATACTACGAGACATTCATGAACAGGTGGGTGAACAGGTATAAACCAGATGCTTTCCAAGCTTCGACGCAAATACTGGATAACCAATGCCAACTCTCTAGCAAGAAAGATCATTTCAAAGTGTGTTATTTGTTGACGCTATAAAGGAAGGCTGGGTGAACAAAAGATGGCAGACCTACCTTTGGAAAGAATAACCCCTGACCTACCACCTTTCACCAATGTAGGAGTGGATTTTTTTGGTCCCATTGAGGTAAAAAGAGGACGGAGTAAAGTGAAGCGCTATGGGGTCATTTTCACTTGTATGGCAAGTAGAGCAGTCCATTTGGAAATGGCATACTCTCTAGATACTAACTTATGCATTAATGCTATACGCAGATTTGTTTGTCGTCGTGGACAAGTTTCTCACATGCGATCCGATAATGGGACGAATTTCATTGGTGCAGAATGAGAGTAAAAGGAGGCTCTTATTACACTAAACAATGAAGGCTTTATTGCAGAAGGGAATTCAATGGAGCTTTAACCCTCCTACAGGTTCCCATTATGGATGAGTATGGGAGTGCTTAATTCAAATGTTCAGACAAATTCTTTGTCCAGTCCTTCGACAACAAACACTGGATGATGAACCACTCCAAACTGTTTTGTGTGAAGCAGAAGCAATTTTGAATGACCGACCTATCTCTAAATTATCCAGTGATCTGGAAGCCCTCACACCAAATCACATTCTGCTTTTAACACTCTGGGGTCGGCTGCGGCGCGGGCGTCACAAACTCTTTATTTTTCAATCACTCCCCAAAGAGACTTAGATAACTCTGCTGATTTTGGACATACAGATATGATTTATACATCATTTAAAACGTTAAATGGTCTAGTTTTTTTCTGTCCACTCCCAATAAAAACAGCATGTTGTGCTTTTCGCAAAATTAAGAAAATAAACATGATGCGTGTTTTGTTCTCTCTCCCTCAGTGAAGTCCTTTCAGAAACACGTCAGAAAAATTAACTCTAACTTAACGAATATTTTTCAGAGAAACAAAATATAAATGTCTACATAATCCTTGGAATGTCTGCTTTTGGAAGATGTAAGTGAAATCGAAAACAAATATTGTAATTCGTTGTTAACTGTATTAGAAGAGAGAAATGTACCGTCTTTCTTCTGTTGCTTCATTATCTATAATGAGCCACGCCCCCACTCCATTGAAGAGAAGAGCAGAGATCATCCATATTCATTAGTCAACCCCACAGTCAATGGACATTCCGTCTCTGCAGCCATTCACTGCTGTGTTGAGTTTTAATCCGAGTGCTGGAAACATGACATATACTTGTTTACTCGTGACTGTAACTAAAGTTATCTCCAGACGCGAGTGTGACTCGATCAACGTCCAAACGCACACACAAACACACAATGCCTCATATTTGAAGCGCTTTGTGGTATCATTATAAAAGATGCAATTGCACACATCACATACTTGTTTACTCGCGCCTAAATCTCCAGACGGACGCGAGTGTGTGTGCTTCGTCAGTGTGACGGGATCGATGTCCGACATCTAAATCCTTATTTACTTGCGGATGTGTGTCAGTTTCTCCAGACGCGAGTGTTTTCTTTGTCTTCCGTCAGTTGACGCGACCGGAACACACATATACAAACACGCGAGTCAGGAAACTCGATGCGCTTTTTGGTATTCTTATAAAATACGCGATTGCAGACAGTACAATCCTTATTTAGTTGTGTCTAAGCGCATATCTCCGCACAGCAAGTTTATTAAACACAGGATCACTCGCATGTGCACACGTTTGCATTCATGATCAACCAGGGTACCCCCAGGATTGTCAAACCTAAATTCAAGGCCTTTTTAAGACCTTTTTAATACCACTTCAAATGAAATTTAATACCTACATCACGCCCATTCGAGTAGAATAAATCATTTTAAATAACGTAATATAGCTCAAATAATTACTATTTACAAGTGTTTGAACATTCATGACAACATGCCTCTGAAAGGCTGAGTCCAAGGCCCAAACGGCCTAACCCTTATCTTTACCCAACAATCAAAAAGATTTAATAGATTTAAATGTACATTTATTGTAAATTTGAAAATCCCTAAATCAGGGATGGGCAACTGGAGGGCCAGGGGCCACATGTGGCCCTCCTCTTTATCTTGTGCAGCCCGCCACGTTGTAATATGACCATTATGTCGGATAAGGTAATTTATGTTAAAACAATAGCCTTGTTTGATCCATGAAATAAGCTGCAAACCAAACAATAACACCAATTTTAAGGTATTAATTTTTTGCTGTTTAATATAGTTAAGATAATAACAACATCTAATACCACTCATCAGTAATTCTCCGAACCAGAACAATACTGACAAACAAAATTAACCATATTATGGCAAATGAAACAAAAACCCCTCAAACACAACAACAAATTAAAATGTAATGCTATTTTGACCCTAAAAAGACAAGAGATCACTGCACCAAACAAAAAACTGGACACAAGCTCATATATAGATATATTTCTGTCAATCTTTTCTGTTAATCTTTATACAGGACCATACTAAAGTTTAATGCTAACTTAGTGTGACAATGTAAATATGTAGCCTATAGTATGTATTGCAAGTTGATATTATCTAATTAAACAGTAAACAAAATATATAATAGCTTTCAAATTTGCGTTATTGTTGCAGCTTATTATTGCATGGATCACACAAGACTATTGTTTAACATATAAATGATCTTCTCCGACATAATGATCATATTAAAACGTGTCTTCTCTACCTAGATTTACTAGAGACGGATTGTGGAACAGAAGATTGTGTGTGTCACTGATTAAATCAAACAACCGATCACAGGTGCTTGGACACCCGTCATTGTCCTGCCCCCACAGTCCCAAAGTCAACTTGATCGAGCAAGTGCGTGTTGTGTTACTGCAAGCGCATAGAGAAAGTCGAACGAGCGCTCATCCCACCCTTTACTTTATCATCCCAGCCTTTTTACTTAACTTTTTACTTTGCTCGCGTGACTGGATTTGTGCGCTTTGAACAGAGGTGCGCTCTCGGGAGGACGTTTTTCAGCGCGCGAATAGTGTTCTGTGAACACGCGAGAATGCTTTCCCGCGCGCGAATAGTGTTCTGCGCGCTCGCTAAGATGCTGTTCCAAACATGGATAGTGTTCTGCGCTCGTATCTATCACTCGCGCGTGGTTTTCGTGCACGTGAGTTTTGTGTCTGAATTAACAGCATATAAATCTATTGATCATTTGAAAAATTAAGACCTCCGTGAAAAATTCAAGACTTTGAGGTGAAATTCAATACCTTTTAAGGCCTTAATATGGGAAAATGAAATTCAATGCTTTTTCAAGACTTTTAAGACTCCGCGGGTACCCTGTCAACACGTGAGGTAATGGCGGCGGCTGTAAACAAACATTGATAAGTTTATCACGCGTGTCCCTGGTTGTGTTTCTACTATAATGATTACAAAAACACAAATAGGAGTCCAGACAACGATAGGCAGTTGTTCTTTTGAGCTTTTTACTGCACAAAAGTAAACCTCTGGCTGGCGAACCAAACACAAACCCTGTGTTCACTTTATGATGGCCAAACAGTACCTTTACCATGATTAGGCTACTATGGTTTTTAAAGGGTAACTTATACTTGTGATATTAATAGAAAATATTTATATATATATATTGTGTGTGTGTTTACATTGTATTGAAAAGTAAACCTTATCATGGTTTTACTGAGGGTTACATTCCTGTTGAACATCCCCACAAGGCTCATTATGTGGCTCATTATTCAACTCTTTTGTCTCTCAGCTGTCAATCACTGATTATTCAGGAGCTTTCCCGCCTCCACGCATACAGCCTTTCCCAAGCAAAAGTGTCTTAGAAATTGTAAATCAATATCTTGCTTTATGTGATTGAGTAGGCCATATGATTTTCACATCATTTTGAAGAAAAAACTCTAGACTACTAGATGCTGTTTTGAAAAGTCTTGGGAAAACATGTTTAGAATGAGTTTTGTGGTGTTATATCAGTGACTTAAAAATTTTGCTTTTTCAAAAA
This sequence comes from Paramisgurnus dabryanus, assembly GCF_030506205.2. Taxonomy (NCBI): domain Eukaryota; kingdom Metazoa; phylum Chordata; class Actinopteri; order Cypriniformes; family Cobitidae; genus Paramisgurnus; species Paramisgurnus dabryanus. The sequence goes on from NC_133348.1 coordinate 36,852,324, forward strand.
CCACGCATAAACATTTTTCTCTCAAAAATACAAACATGTACATACATGTTGATTATATGATATTGAAGCCCAGTTTGTGATGAACACAGTGTTATGAGACTTTTGCCATTAATATGTTTTCAAGCAACTAAAAAAAGCACAAATGTCAGTGCATGTCAAAACTTCCCCAGGGCCCTAAAAACCCCTTAGACCCCAGAGGGTTAAGAGGAAACCCTGCTTTGCCACCTGGTTTATTTGATAAAGACTGATCTGTATTTCAAAAGAAGATTTTTTCTGGAAAAGATGGGTACAAGAATACTTACCCTTGCTACAAAAGCGCCAGAGATGGAACAAAGAGCAAAGAAGCTTTGCTTTAGGAGACATTGTTACCATTGCTGACAATACTGCACCACGTGGCTCCTGGTTACTTGGAAGAATTATAGATACTTATCCAGATAAAAAGGATTTGGTACGTTCAGTAAAAGTTCAGACTAAAAGCAGTATACTAGAACGTCCAATTTCTAAGCTTTGCCTGCTTGTAGCAGCAGATTGAATGGATTATGCATTGATTATATGGTTTAAATAACTGTATGGCTCCATTCTATATGAATTGTGTAATTGCCATAAGCAATTAAGGGGCCGGTGTTTAGAAGCCTAATATAAATTCCATGTTAAACCAGTAGGGGGCAATCTCTTTTAATTAATAAATGAGTGCACCTGAGATAGAGGGACAGAAACATGATCTTTACCACGAATATGTGAGATTTATTGTTTGAGCATATACTTTCACCGTTTTGGATTTTTGGTTAGCTACACATGTATATTATGTCCAGGATTGGCGTGGACTATAAACTGTGGATGAATGAACAATGGAAATATGGTGACTGTATGCTTGTTCCAATAAAACACACGCAACATCAGCATATAAAGAACACTTGCCTTTATTGACACGAGTCAATGAATTGCTCACTCCCTGGACACGATTTGCCTCTGACTTTAGTGGTAAGTCATTACAGGCTTTGTCCTATTAAATTTATTATTTATATTTCATTATTTTTTCTGTGACTTTTTTTCTCTGCTGACAGTACAATGTTAAAATAATTTATATTGGCACGAACACATTTCTTGTATAGCCTAGCATTTATAATTGTTATACTTAACCCTCTGGGGTCTGACCATTTTAGGACACTGTCAGAGGTTCTGACATGCTTTTACATTTGGTCTTTTTTCAGCTGCTTTAAAACATAATAATGGCAAGTGTCTCATACCACTGCGTTCAGCACAAACTGGGCTAGAATATAATATGACCTAAATGTATGTACATGTTTGTATTTTTGAGAGAAAAAATGTTTATGCGTGGTTTTTGAAAAATAATTTTTTTTAAATCACTGATATAATTCCACAAAACCCATACTAAACATATTTTAACAAGACTTTTCTAAACAGAATCTAGTAGTCTAGAGTTTTTTCTTTAAAATGACGTGAAAATCATCCTGCCTACTCATTCACATAAAACAATATATTGATTTAGAATTTTTAGTTTTGTTTAGAGGGGCCGTATGCGAGAAGGATTGATTGACAGCTAGCAAACAATGAGCTGCATAATGAGCTGCATAATGAGGCAGGAATGTGAGAAGAAACTACAGTAAAGAATGTGAAATACCCTTACATACATAACTGATGGGTAAATATCACTGATAGCACTATATTCAGATATAGTTGCAACTACATAAACTAAATTCAGAACATCTCAGATAAACATCTGCAGTGATTTTTTTTAGAAAAAGCTGTTTTCAGATGCCCATCGCCTGATCGTATAGTTTCTGTTTTTAACGCGATTCTGTAAGCGCGTATGAACTTTAAAAACACATCGCATATGGCGACCACGTGCACGAGCTCGCGTCTCCGCGTAAATAACGGAGACACCCCTCGCTGCAACCTGCAGCGCGATGACGTAGTGGATTAATCCAATACGTAGTGGATGTTCAAACACGCATGCGCAGTGAATATAATGTGGTGTGTTGTTGTTTGTGAACAATCGCACGTGCTTTGGTTTTTCAAGAAGAATCTGCCGAAAAACAATGGATTATTTAACAACAGTGATTGTATAAAGGTAGGTTATTAATCTTTATTTACTGATTTGTTGTTTCAAACAGAAACCAATAGTAAACTCCAACACAATAGTTACGACTTCATGAACTTCTTTACTAACAAAATTATGTTTATTAGGGAAAACATAGAAACCACGCAAGCAGCCACCACTCTACCCAATAGTACATTTACCACTAGAAGGTAGCACTTTATTTTACAGTACGTGTACTTACAGTGTACATATATGGTAAATAAGTTGTACTTACCGACAAATGTGTGGTACTTACTTTTAGGTATCTACAAGGTAATTAATTGGTATCATTACTGTACTTACCAGTAGTACATACTTGGTAGTTAAAATGTAACTCTAGATAAGTACTGGGTAATAACATATACATACGTATAGTGTAGGTATACTGTAACTAACTAGAAACACTACTCTACTTACAAATGAATGTACAATATAAGTATTTAGTATTTACATGCAAGTTAGGGTAAATGACAGGTATTTATAGTGTACATATATGATAACTAATATCAAACACTACTGTACTTACAAATTGTATATACATGATAAGTGTGTGGTACCTGTAGGTCATAAATTAATGACCGGCACATATGGTGTATGTATACTGTAACTAACAAGAAACACTACTGTACTTACAAATAGTATATACATGATAAGTGTGTTGTACCTGTAGGCCAGTGTAAGTTAATGAAAGGCATATATGGTGTATGTATGTATACTGTAACTAACTAGAAACACTACTGTACTTACAAATTGTATATACATGATAAGTGTGTTGTACCTGCAGGAAAATGTAAGTTATACTTATACCATACCTATATGATAAGAACAAACATTACTGATGTGCCATTTTGGTACTCAGTATCGTTGTCCTTTAAACCAAGCATTAAATAACCGTATGCATTAACTACTGGGTACATTCACTAGTACATCCATGGTAACTACATTGAAACAGGACTGTAAAATAAAGTGTTGCTTTTTACACAGTTATTATATAGGACCTACCACCTAAGATATAGCATCATATACATGTCACTGTGAAGCAAACCCAACCATTGACTATCCTACGCATTAACTACTGGGTACATTCACTAGTACGTCCATGGTAACTACATGGAAACAGGACTGTAAAATAAAGTGTTGCTTTTTACACAGTTATTATATAGGACCTACCACCTAAGATATAGCATCATATACATGTCACTGTGAAGCAAACCCAACTATTGACTATAATACGTATTAACTACTGGGTACATTCACTAGTACATCCATGGTAACTACATGGAAACAGGACTGTAAAATAAAGTGTTGCTTTTTACACAGTTATTATATAGGACCTACCACCTAAGATATAGCATCATATACATGTCACTGTGAGGCAAACCCAACCATTGACTATCCTACGCATTAACTACTGGGTACATTCACTAATACGTCCATGGTAACTACATGGAAACAGGACTGTAAAATAAAGTGTTGCTTTTTACACAGTTATTATATAGGACCTACCACCTAAGATATAGCATCATATACATGTCACTGTGAAGTGAAGCAAATCCAACCATTGACTATAATACGTATTAACTACTGGGTACATTCACTAGTACGTCCATGGTAACTACATGGAAACAGGACTGTAAAATAAAGTGTTGCTTTTTACACAGTTATTATATAGGACCTACCACCTAAGATATAGCATCAACCATTGTACAGTAGGTTTCTAGTTAGTTACAGTATACATACATACACCATATATGCCTTTCATTAACTTACACTGGCCTACAGGTACAACACACTTATCATGTATATACTATTTGTAAGTACAGTAGTGTTTCTTGTTAGTTACAGTATACATACACCATATGTGCCGGATCATTTATTTATGACCTACAGGTACCATACACTTATCATGTATATACAATTTGTAAGTACAGTAGTGTTTGATATTAGTTATCATATATGTACACTTTAAATACCTGTAATTTACCCTAACTTGCATGTAAATACTAAATACTTATATTGTACATTCATTTGTAAGTACAGTAGTGTTTCTAGTTAGTTACAGTATACCTACACTATACGTATGTATATGTTATTACCCAGTACTTATCTAGAGTTATATTTTAACTACCAAGTATGTACTACTGGTAAGTACAGTAATGATACCAATTACTTACCATGTAGATACCTAAAAGTAAGTACCACACATTTGTCGGTAAGTACAACTTATTTACCATATATGTACACTGTAAGTACACGTACTGTAAAATAAAGTGCTACCAGATTATCATACGAACATCTTGAGTCATTTAAACCTACTACAATAGAAGAGCTCTCTAAATTAGTAACGTCATCTAAATCAAAGTCCTGTATATTAGACCCCGTTCCCACAAAATTACTAAGAGTTATTTCATGTAGTGTCAGACACGGTACTAAATATCTTTAACTCATCGCTGGAATTAGGATACGTTCCAACAGCTTTCAAACTAGAAGTTATTAGACCACTCATTAAAAAACCAAACCTTGACCAGGGAGATCTTAATAACTTTAGACCAATCTAACTTTTCTTTCTAAAATATTAGAAAAAGTAGTGGCAAGCCAGCTACGCACATTCATAGCGAATAATAATACATATGAAAAGTTCCAATCAGGATTCAGGCCCCACCATAGCACAGAAACAGCGCTGCTTAGAGTTACAAATTACCTCCTATTAACATCCGATCGTGGTGAAATCTCAATCCTTATATTACTAGACCTAAGTGCAGCCTTTGACACAATAGATCACAGAATCTTACTCAATAGACTAGAAAACTATGTTGGCATCAGTGGTCAGTGGTACCTCTTCTTTCTAAAATATTAGAAAAAGTAGTGGCAAGCCAGCTACGCACATTCATAGCGAATAATAATTCAAATGAAAAGTTCCAATCAAGATTCAGGCCCCACCATAGCACAGAAACAGGGCTGCTTGGAGTTACAAATTACCTCCTATTAACATCCAATCATGGTGAAATCTCAATCCTTATATTACTAGACCTTAGTGCAGCCTTTGACACAATAGATCACAGAATCTTACTCAATAGACTAGAAAACTATGTTGGCATCAGTGGTCAGGCGTTAGCCTGGTTTAGATCGTATCTAACCAATCGATATCACTTTGTTTATGTAAATGAGGAAGAGTCCTATCACTCCCCCGTTAAATACTAGGCCTGGCAAACTCGATTCCTTTTAAGGATCCGGGTTATTGTGAGTCACTCACTAAAGTGATCCGGGTTGTGTGATTCACTTGAGTCATTTGAGTCAGTGTTGCTAAATGCCAAGGAAACTCAGTACAGACCCACTTGTAACCGGCTGATCCACGCGACTCGAGATTCTCAGAGCCGGAAACATTGCAGACTCGCAGACCATGGACATGAGACTCGCTCTACAGATCCACTAACCGGCTGATTCGCGTGGATCAGCCGGAGCCGGTTAGTGGATCTATAGAGCGACTGAAGTCTCCTCAAAAGCAAATTCATAACAAAAGCCTTTCACTTCTGAAATAACATGCTTATAGGTTTTAGGTTTGGTGTGTATGGTCAACCACTTAAAAAAGAAGCCTAATAACAATAGCATAATAATATAGAGAAAATATAGAAAAAAACTGTGTCCTGCTTATGTAGCCCCCAGAGCCGGAGAGACAGTTCGCGGGGACCGGCGGGTACGGATCAGCCGGCTGATCCGTGGTTACGGATCAGCCGGTGGATCAGCCAGTTACGGATCAGCCGGCGGATCAGCCGGTTACGGATCAGCCGGTTACGAGTTGAGAGACTCTCGAGTCAGAGCAGATTCGCATGTCTCTCGAGTCCGCATTGTTTCCGGCTCTGAGTGAGAATCTCGGGTCAGTTCGCGGCTCGCACAGATCCACAGGTATCTCGAGTTTGCAATGTTTCCGGCTATGAGTGTAAATCTCGGGTCAATTCGCGGCTCGCGCAGATCCGCAGGTCTCTCGAGTTTGCAATGTTTCCGGCTCTGAGTGAGAATCTCGGGTCAGTTCTCTCGCAGATCAGCCGGTTACGAGTGGATCTGTAGTGCGAGCAAAGTCTCATCAATGATGTTGAAAGAGGTTTGTGTGTGTGGTGGCGCTGTTAATGGTTTTACATTGAATTGTAGTAGGACTCAACTGAACCGGGTAAATGACACTAGAGACTCGCGACTCATGAGTTAATTTAAAGATCCGGGTTAAAGATCCGAGTGAGTCACGACTCGAACAGGTCTATTAAATACGGCGTACCTCAGGGATCAGTTCTAGGCCCTATCCTATTCTCGTTATATGTTACCTCTAGGAGACATTATCAGGAAACAACATAAGTTTTCACTGCTATGCGGATGATACCCAGCTTTACATCTCGTCACGTCCTAGTGAAACCCACCAGTTTGCTAAGCTAACAGACTGCTTTAGTGATATTAGGGACTGGATGGCACATAACTTTCTTATGCTAAACTCCAATAAGACTGAGATACTTATTATTGAACCAAATCACTCCAAACATAATATGTCAGATTACAAGTTGCCCATAGATAGCTGCACGGTGTTGCCATCTTCCACGGTTAAGAATTTAGGCGTAATGTTTGACAGCAATCTTTCTTTCGATAGTCATATCTCCACAACGTCTGCCGCACAGCATTCTTCCATCTTAGAAATATCTCAAAAATACGCCATATGCTGTCTGCATCAGATGCAGAAAAGCTTATCCACGCTTTTATGACCTCTAGAATACACTATTGTAACTCGTTACTCGGGAGATGCAATGCAAATCAGGTAAACAAGCTACAGCTGGTTCAAAACAATGCCGCAAGAGTGCTTACTCGATCTAAAAAGTATGACCACATTAGTCCAATTCTGGCATCTTTACACTGGCTACCAGTTAAATATCGCATACAATTTAAAATATTACTAATCACCTACAAAGCCTTAAATGGCCTAGCGCCCTCGTATATTAAAGAACTACTATCAGAATACAATCCACCACGTAAACTGGGATCACTGGTTACTTAATTATCCCTAGAATATCAAAAGTGTCTAAAGGAAGTAGATCCTTTTCCTACTTGGCCCCTAAGCTCTGGAATGATTTACCAAAAAATTTTCGAGTATCAGACACAGTCGAGCAATTTAAATCTAAACTTAAGACATTCTTCTTTAACAAAGCATTCACATTGAATGTCCAGTAAATGTACTTTTCCCGCAGTAGTTATTTTGTCTAGAACAAAGCACTTACATACTTCATATGGGTAATATACTATTGCCGCAATAATTAGCCTGTCTGGAACCGAGCTGAATTAAAACAACATACGGCCCCTATGGTAATAGAATTCTGTTTTTGTCTCCCTGTCTCGTCCTCGACCCCAAGGACAATGAGACAAACAGTCCCAGTTCCTGTTGCTGTGAAGGTCATCGCACCACTGATCTACTGGCTGTCCTTCAACGTGATGCCCAGCCGATGCGCGACAAACGACCACCGGCTGAACCAGTTTAACCCGCTTACCCGCTTCCTATCCCTACCGTGTCTATATATGAAAATATATATTAATTTCTCCCAAGGGTTTTTGTCCTTCTAGGAGTTTTTCCCACCGGGTTTTCTCCAAGGGGGGGTTTTCGTCCCAGGGAGAGTCAGCCAACTTTGGCTTAACTTAGCACTTTACTGTATACGTTACTTTATTAATACGCTCGCTTGTACGGTTTATCCTTAGCCACTATATTCTACTTCTTGTACTATCTATTGATTTTCTGTGTTCTCCTCTACATCTACTCATGTAAAGCTGCTTTGCAACAATTAACAATTGTGAAAAGCGCTATATAAATAAAATTGAATTGAATTGAATTCAACATGTATAGTCTTGTGTAACGTTAGTGTTATGTGTCTGAAGCGGTATAAAGGTGACTTAATATGCTTACAGCAATTCTCATTTTAATCTTATAACGTTCAGAACATAATCCCACATGGACAGACTGCAGGTCTAATGTGAAACTAACCTGATTATGCTAGGCTAACTAATGCTTTTTTTTGCTATTGCAATGAATGTCTTTTAAAAGGACAGTTGCCCAGTAATTTCAAGGTGCACATACTGAAATCACTTAATCTTAAATTGATACATCTGGATTGGATTTTTTTATAAAAGAGACTTTGTACTTGTATGTTAACAATCCTTTGCATTTTTATTTGAAAAGGTCAACTTAATGAGATTTGATTGTTTTTTGTAGATTTGACTAGATTTGGCAAGATGCCCTTGCTCATTAAAGAAGATGGAGATGTGGCTTTTCTCAGACTGTCTCTGACATGCCAGCTTTTTCACTATGTTGTTAGTGAAGCATCTTTCAGAGCAGTCGACCAATGTAAGCTGTCTGGCCAGACAGCTTACATTGGTCAAGTTCTCTGCCGCTGTACACCCAATAGAGTGAATGGATTTTTTTCATTCTTTTTTCTCTTCATATTGTTAGGATTTTACTGTAGAACCATAACCAGCATCTAAACAAGTTTATTAATAATGAACAATCTTTGAAATCATAGACCATAGCTTTAAACTTTTTAAGATCAAACTGTGACAAAAGCTTTACCTGACCTGACTGCAGTCAGTTATATGTGACCCTGCCAGTAAAAATACAGGCTTAAGTCTTGAAATTTAATTATGATATAATGAGCATCAATGTGTTATTTTTATTAATTTCACATTGATTTCAATATTTGACATGATTTAAATCAGTCAACCCCACACACCCAGCCAACACTTTCTTTGAAATTTTGGCCTTTGGCCGGCGCTACACAGCACTGAACACTAGACACCACAACAGTTTGTTCCCTTTCAGTCGGTCACTACGACGTCACGTCGTGACCGACGAATTGGGAACTCGCTTAGAGGACCAATCTGCTTCGAATACTACTAAAACGCCAATGAACTTGGCATTGAGATATTTGCATAATGCTGGCGCCGCCCCGCCAGGTGCGTATATAAGCAGCAGGTGCAAATAGGGAAATTAGCTTTTTATCGCTTCGAAAGCCGGCAGTATCTGCTACTGAGAAGCTACTCTACTCTGGTGGGATTCGATTGCTGAAGTTGGTTGGACTAGCAGTACCACAGCGGACGCTTCGCTTAATTCCACGACTCTACATCTTTTATTGTTTTGAGTTTAGTGTGTGCGTTGCCTTCCTGTGCGCTCATCAACTAAGCATCTGAGTGAATTTCCCTAAAAGAGTGATACGAGAGAGCTTTGTGCCTTGTTAAAGGCAGCCACTCTCTCGTATATCCGGACATCAGCGTCCTTTTCAGGATGGCTTTTCGTCCGTGCGATCTTGGGTGCGGCAAATACATGGGTCCGAAGGACGGTCACGAGCGTTGTCTTTCGTGTTTGGGTATCGAGCACGCAGAGGCAGCGTTCGCTGGGGGTAAGTGTTCTCACTGCGAGAACATGTCCCTTGTGGATTTGCGCAGACGGTTGTCTTTCCTCCGGGAAAAACGCAACCCTCGTCATGCGAGTGCTGAACGCCGCCACGGTGCGGCTGTGAAGCTCTCAAAGGACGACCTGCGCATCACTGTGCTGAGCCGAGCGGGGGATTCGTCCTCAGGCTCTCAGCCTCCTCATCCACAGCCGGTTGATGTGCCGATGGAGACTTCAGCGTCGTGTTCTACGATGTCTCTAGAATCCATCGTGCCGCCCTCCGGGTCCACCGACGCCGCAGCATCCGAGGGTGGGCCTCCTCCCCCTGACGTGGACCCCGACGCCCTTCCTCCCTCTGGTCGGGTTGGGACGCCGGAGTTCGATCCAGAGATGGTGGCCGTGCTCGCTCGAGCGGCGGAGACCGTAGGGTTAGAGTGGGTTCCCCCCCCTCAGCCCGAACCGTCCCGCCTGGATGATTGGTTCTTTGGAGCTGCCCGGGTTTCACAACCCTCTCCACCGGTGCCTTTCTTCCCCGAGGTGCACGAGGAGCTGACTAGAACCTGGAAGTCGCCGTTTTCCACGAGATTACGGCCGTTTCAGCCCTCCCCCCTCACCTCCCTCACCAGCGGAGCCGCTAAGGGTTATACGGGGATCCCTCCTGTGGAGCGTGCGGTCGCGATGCAGCTGTGTCCGGCCAACGCTCCCTCTTGGAAGGACCGCCCAACCCTCCCCTCTCGTGCCTGCAGACAGTCCTCCGGTTTAACGGGCGCTGCCCACCAGGCATGTGGAGAGGCGGCTTCAGCCCTGCACGCTATGGCGTTGCTGCAGGTTCACCAAGCGAAGGCCTTGAGGGATCTGCACGAGGGAGGACACGACTCGCCTGTCCTTTCGGAGCTCCGGGCTGCCACTGACCTGGCTCTTCGCGCTACGAAGGTGACAGCGCAGGCAATTGGTCGTGCCATGTCCACGATGGTGGTCCAGGAACGCCACTTATGGCTATGTCTGGCGGACATGTCGGATGCGGAGAAGAACAAGTTCTTGGACGCTCCAGTGTCCCAGGCTGGCCTATTCGGTGAGTCGGTGGAGTCCTTCGCCCAGCAGTTCTCCGCCGCCCAGAAGCAGACAGAGGCGATCGCTCAGATCATGCCCCGGCGCAAGCGACCTGCATCTCGCCCTCCAGCGCCGGCGGGCCCGTCTGCTCCTCGCCGAGGGCGCCCTGCGGCGGCTGCCTCCGCCCCCCCCACTAGAACATCTTCCAGGCCACGGAGGGGGAACAGCCGTCGACAGCCCGCCCCGCCCGCCCCACCCGCTTCCCGTGGTAAACGGAAATCGAAGCGGCCCTGAGACGGGCGACCTGGATTTGGATGGGATCACTCTACGGGAGACGGTGATGGCATCGCTCCCTCCACCGGTAGAGGGCCGGGTGGAGAATCTTTGGTTTCGTTTTGTTTCTGTTCCGCCGGCTTCTCAGCCGGCACCCACAAAACCACAAAAAGAGTGCATTCCTATTCCTTCTCCAGGTCTCCAGAGGATCGAGAGAGATGTGAGCGGGCATTTACATGCTCTTCCTCCCTCTCCTCTATCGCCAGCGGGTGTTCTGAGGAGTTCCAGCTCTCCGCTGAGGAGACGGGACCACCAGCACCCTCCTCGGAGTCTGTGCTCTCCGCTGAGGAGACCAGACGACCATCACCCTCAGCGGGCTCAGGTCAGTGTCACACACACACATACTGTAGATACTTATGCTGTCCCAGCAGACGTACCGGCAGTACCACCTGTCCCGCTCAGCCGCCCCACCGCGGGTACCCCGACAGTGCCGTTAATTCCCCTCGTACGGTCCCTGGGGGCGTGGCTTCAGCTTCCCAGCCCGTCTCGTTGGGTTTTACGCACTGTTCGCCTCGGTTACGAAATTCAATTCATCCGGCACACACCCAAATTCTCGGTCATTCGTTTCACCACGGTGAAAGCGTACGATGCACACGTACTGCGTGCAGAGGTCGAAGTCCTGTTGGCGAAGGACGCGATCGAGCCGGTCCCTCCAACCGAGATGAGATCGGGTTTCTACAGCCCGTATTTTATAGTACCCAAAAAAGGCGGTGGGTTGCGACCGATCTTGGATTTGCGCGTTCTGAACAAATCTCTGCAGAAGAGGTCCTTCAGGATGATAACACCGAAGCAAATATTCAATTCAATTCGCCCCCAAGATTGGTTTGCGGCAATAGACCTGAAAGACGCGTACTTTCATGTGTCCATAATCCCTCGTCACAGACCGTTTCTCCGGTTTGCATTCGAGGGACGGGCATACCAGTACAAAGTTTTACCGTTCGGGCTATCCCTCTCTCCCCGTGTGTTCACGAAAGTAGTGGAGGCGGCGTTAAAGCCCCTCAGAGAGAGCGGCGTTCGCATATTGGCTTACCTCGACGATTGGCTTATAATAGCGCATTCTCGACGGACGCTGTGCGAGCACAGAGATTTAACGCTTCGGCATCTCGCCCGTTTGGGTCTTCGGGTCAACTGGGAAAAGAGCAAACTCTGCCCCACGCAGAGGATCTCTTTTCTCGGGATGGAACTGGACTCGATCGATTTATCGGCGCTTTTGACAGAAGAGCGCGTCCAGTCAATTCTGACTTGCCTCGGTTCATTCCGAGGGAAGAATGCGGTCCCGCTGAAACAATTTCAAAAGCTCCTGGGGCATATGGCAGCAGCAGCGGCCGTGACACCGCTCGGACTGCTCCATATGAGACCGCTTCAGCGTTGGCTTCACGATCGAGTCCCGAGGAGAGCGTGGCGCGCCGGCATTCATCGTGTAGCTATTACACCTGCGTGTCGCCTAACATTCCCCCCGTGGTCGGACCCCGCGTTTCTCAGGTCCGGTGTGTCCATGAGACAGATCGCTCAGCATGCTGTTGTACACACAGATGCGTCCGACACGGGCTGGGGTGCCACGTACGACGAGCTTACAGCTTCAGGGGTGTGGACAGCACCCCAGTTGCACTGGCACATCAATTGCCGAGAGTTGTGGGCAGTATATCTGGGACTTGTACGCTTCGCTACGGAGCTGCGAGGGAAGGATGTACTAGTACGCACCGACAACACTGCGACCGTTGCGTATATCAACCGTCAAGGCGGTTTGCGCTCCCGTCACCTGTCGCATCTCGCTCGTCATCTCCTCCTTTGGAGTCAGAAGCATCTGAGGTCCCTTCGTGCCATTCACATTCCGGGCTCGCTCAATACAGCGGCGGACGCGCTTTCTCGAGCTGCGCGCCCCGGCGAATGGCGACTCCACCCCCAGACGGTCCAGCTGATTTGGAAGAAGTTCGGTCGTGCGCAGATAGACCTGTTTGCGTCGCCGGACGATACCCACTGTCGCCTGTTTTATTCACTAACCGAGGGCAGCCTCGGCGTGGACGCATTGGCACACAGCTGGCCTCGGGGGATGCGCAAATACGCATTCCCCCCAGTGAGCTTAATCGCACAGACACTGTGCAAAGTCAGGCAGGACGAGGAGAGCCTTTTACTGATCGCCCCATATTGGACGAGCAAGAATTGGTTTCCAGAGTTAATGCTCCTCGCGACAGCCCCTCCCTGGCGGATTCCCCTGAGGAAGGACCTTCTTTCTCAAGGAGGGGGCACATTATGGCACCCGCGCCCCGACCTGTGGGATCTCCATGTGTGGTCGTTGAGCGCGCGCAAGGTTTAGGTGATTTACCGCTAGCGGTATCTAACACAATCAACGCGGCACGAGCTCCGTCTACGAGACGGGCTTACGCGTTTAAATGGAACCTTTTCGTCACCTGGTGCTCTTCGCAACGCGAGGACCCCAGAGAATGCCCTATTAACATCGTGCTTTTATATCTTCAACATAGGTTAGACGGTAGGCTGTCACCCTCCACCATTAAAGTTGATATCGCTGCTATTTCTGCTCATCACTCACTTATCAACGGCAGATCAGTTGGCCAGCATGATTTAGTTATTAGATTTTTAAGAGGCGCTCGTAGGCTAAACCCCTCGCGCTCTCCTTCTATTCCTCCCTGGGACCTGTCCATGGTGCTGAAAGCCCTTCAGGCCCCCCCGTTCGAGCCTTTGCAGTCTGCGAGTCTGAAGCTTTTATCAATGAAAGCTCTGACCCTGCTGGCATTGGCTTCAGTGAAGAGAGTAGGAGATTTACATGCATTCTCTGTTGACGACTCGTGCCTTCAGTTTGGTCCTGCTGCCTCAAGCGTAACATTGAGGCCCAGACCAGGCTACGTGCCCAAAGTTCCCACTACTCCTTTCAGAGACCAAGTGGTGAGCTTGCAAGCGCTGCCTCCGGAGGACGCAGACCCAACCATGGCTTTGTTGTGCCCCGTACGCGCACTGCGACTCTACGTGGATCGCACGCAAAGCCTCAGGACCTCAGACCAGCTCTTTGTTTGTTATGGTGGCCAGCAGAAAGGGAAAGCTGTCACTAAGCAGAGGATGTCTCATTGGATAGTTGATACTATCACCCTGGCTTATAATCTTCAGGGTATTCCTTGCCCCTTTAATTTGAGAGCACACTCCACACGGAGTGTTGCCTCATCTTGGGCTCTAGCTCGTGGTTCCTCGCTAACAGACATCTGTAGAGCTGCTGCTTGGGCGACACCTAATACGTTCATTAGATTTTACAGTGTTCGTATCGAGCCTGTATCCTCTCGTGTTCTTTCCTCACAAGGGGGAACACGGAGAGCAGTCTCGCAGGTCGGCTTGCAGCCTCCAACTGATGCTTCATAACTGTGTCAGTATGGAAGGCCTTCAGAACAAAAATGCGTAATGGTTTGAATTGTTCTTCCTCCGCTGCCTTGGCAGCCTTTGTTGCGGAGCATTGGCTGTCAGCCTTCACTAGCTGCATCCTCGCGAACCTACGTGTTGGCTCGGGCTCCACATCGTGTCCCACCGGGTTCCTTTGTGAGTATTTTTCCGTGGGGTTAATCCTACCAGCCCACGTTTCCCTTAGCAGAGCACTGCTTTGCTTACACAGCCACGGCTGTCTTTATTCTTATCGTCCACCATTAGCCCTTAAGAGGGGCGGTGGCTTCTGCAGCGTTCCTATCCCGCTCAGGTAGGGCGCTTCCCAGTCGCTGGCACTTCTGTGGGTTAAAGGAACATCTAGTGCCCGGCCTTTCTGCCCTATCTTATTTCTCCATGTCCCCGAGGGGATTTTGGAGGATTCTCTGCAGACACTGGAAGAGGTCAGCCCCTAGTGGCGTTTTGGTAGGGATTCCCAATTCGTCGGTCACGACGTGACGTCGTAGTGACCGACTGAAAGGTAACGTCTCGGTTACGGATGTAACCCTCGTTCCCTGAAGGAGGGAACGGAGACGTCACGTCCCGTCGCCACAGGTGCTGCCACCTGCTGTTACGGCCGGTCACACTTTCCGGCTTTCTCAGCGAAAAAGAAGCTAATTTCCCTATTTGCACCTGCTGCTTATATACGCACCTGGCGGGGCGGCGCCAGCATTATGCAAATATCTCAATGCCAAGTTCATTGGCGTTTTAGTAGTATTCGAAGCAGATTGGTCCTCTAAGCGAGTTCCCAATTCGTCGGTCACGACGTGACGTCTCCGTTCCCTCCTTCAGGGAACGAGGGTTACATCCGTAACCGAGACGTTCCTCAGGCTAAAACCTAAACAATTAAAGCACCCATAACTTCCACACCTGTCGTAACTGTATATTGTTTATAATCACCACATATTGTACATCTGTAAATAACATTCTAAACTATGCAACTGTAAATATCACCTTTTATCTATCTGTATAATAACAGCATCTGAAAATCCATACATGCATCACTACACACAATTGTAAAAAAGGAGAAAATATATATACATATACTTGTAATAACTGCACTGAACACGCAAAAACATGGTAATATTTTGCACGTGGGTAGCCACGTAAGCTTATGATTTCTTAACTAAGCTATGACAACAGCAAATACGTTTATTAGCATTATCACGGCAAATGTGTTTAAACATCCACTACGTACTGGATTAATCCACTACGTCATCGGGCTGCAGGCTGCAGCGAGGACTTCTTGAAACAACGCGGTGCTCATAAAAACTGGTGTCGTGTGTAAAGCGCATTATGGAATTGCATTGCATGTAAAAAAATATATGGAATCATATTACAGCACACACTTAAAAGATCCTGCAATGCAGCTTTATTGAAAGTTGCCATGAATGATACGAAAGTAAATTACTGTGTCTAACACTGTACAGCATGTAACAGATATCCGCCATTACGTGAGATCACGCATCCTCATTTGTAAACAATGGTAAAGTTTTTCAATCCGAACCATGCAGTCTGCTGAGGTTGCTTATGTATTGCTTACATAATTGCTTATTAATTTTAGTTCCGTAAATAAATAATGTAAAAACAAGTCAGTTTTTTTTCTTTTTGTCTTTGAAAAAAAAACGATTGAATGAATGATACACGGACCCATCATATTCCACGATTATAGGCCTATTGTGGGCGCAAACAGACAAAGAAACAGCAGAACACCCATTATTTCGTCTTTTAAATAGGAAATAAAGACAATGTTGCTTGACAAAAGATCAGATAGCCTATACTCGTCATGACTTCGGTTTTATTTGATTGCTTTGTTTTGGTTTCTCTGTGTTTGTGTTTTGTTTTGACAGTTCTCACGTGCGCGGCTCTCTCACAGGTGTAATTATTTTATTTCCTTCACCTGCGTCCCTCACCTGCAGCTCATTTGATGGCCAATCGGTTCAGCATTTATTCCCTGCGTGTTCAGTGTCTCGTTGCAAGTTCGTCTGTGTATGTTCTCCCCAGCTACTAGCTTTGCTAGTTTCTAGTACTGTCTTGTTGTGTGCTTTTGATAATTCCAGTCTGTTCATTAATTGTTTCCACCCTTAATCTGTGCTCTCTGCTGCCCAGGATTTACATCTGAAACTCTGTGATTGCTGGCGGCTTCAAGGACTGTTTATCATCTGTCTGTATTAAAGACTGCTAACTCCATCTGCCTGCTTTAGAGACTGCTATTTCCATCTGCAGCGGCGGACGCTCACCGCGGCATTGCCGCTGTCCAGCAGGGCGGTCCTTCGCCTCTGGAGCTGTCCAGTTTCTCCTGTCAGCACCACTAACGCTCTCTCTATCTCTGCCCGCCGCAGGATCTCCCCACCTCATCTGCTTCAGGTGCCCGTTTGCCAGGCTGACTGCGGATTTCCTTGTTGTGTCGTTTGTGGATTATTTCTATTGTTGTAAGATACTCTCTCCCACCGTTCGCTTGTCTGGCCGGAGCCCGAACGTGTGTTGTTCTTCTCCCCAGTGCCTGTGTGTGCTCCCCGCCTCCAGCCGTCTGCCTCGGAGTGGCCTTTGTGCCCAGACGTGCTACTGTCTATTTACATACATTATTATTTAAATAAAGCTTTCTGTTATCCGCACTGGGATCCATTGTATTTTCTGCCCGACAGAACGAACTTGCCACCATGGATCACGCAGATGCAGATTCTGTCCGTTCAGCGATCGCTCAGCAGGGGGCTTGGCTGGGCCAACACACCGCTCAGCTCACCACTACAGCCCAGGAGGTGGAGGATTTGTCCGCTCGCCTTAGCGAGCTCTCGTCGTGTCTCGACCGGACTCATCACTCCCTCGACTCTGAGCCCCATGCTGCCAACCCCCCACCTTACGACGGTGATCCCTCTTCCTGTCGGGCGTTCCTGTCCCAGAGCTCGCTGGTGTTTGCTCTCCAGCCTCGCCGCCATGCGACTGAGCGCACCCAAGTCGCCTACATTATCACCCTGCTGGTGGGGAGAGCGCGCAAGTGGGGCATCGCAGTTTGGGATGCCCAGGATCCGTGCTGCCAGTCTTTTGAGGAGTTCCGGGAGGAGATGGTGAAGCTCTTCGACTGTTCTGTTCGTGGGGATGCCGCCGCGGCTCGGCTGGCTCGCCTCGCCCAGGGAGCAAGCTTGGTGACTGACTATTCCATCCAGTTTAAGACCTTGGCAGCGTCCTGCAGCTGGAACGAGGCTACACTCCGGGCGCAGTTTCTTGAGGGTCTCAGCGACAGCATTCAGGATGAAATTGCTACCCACGACCTGCCCCACTCTCTTGACGGCATCATCGAGCTAGCGCTGAGGGTTGAAGCCCGGATGCTGTTTCGTGACCAGCGCCGCACTCTTCCTCACCGTGTTCTTCAGAGCGAGGTCTCCCAGTCCAGTCAGTGCAGTGTTCCTTTAACTGCGGAGAGTGAGCCCATGCAGCTGCAGAACTCTCTCTGTCTCTACTGTGGCAAGCCGGGACATTTCGCCAATCTCTGTCCGGTAAAAAGGGACCACCCACCGATGAATCAGGGGGTCCTGGTGGGAGTCACATCGAAGAAATCCTCCCCGACTTCATGCACTCAACTCCCCGTTACCCTGTCCTTTGCTGGCCTCGATCATTCCACCACTGTGTTGCTCGACTCGGGCGCTGAGGGCAATTTTATTAGTGAGGAGCTGACTCCTGCTTGCGGCATTCCTGCTGTCCCGTTAGAGGCTCCCCTGGATGTCTGGTCCATCAGAGGTCAACAGATGGCACAGATCACTCACTGCACTCCCCCTGTAAGTCTTTTTATTTCTGGAAATCATCGCGAGGAGATTGTGTTGTACATCCTTCATGCCTCGCTTTCACTCATAATTTTAGGGCATGCATGGTTGGCACAGCACAATCCCCACGTTGATTGGCACCACAATGTTATTTTAGCCTGGTCTCAGTCCTGTCATGTTTCCTGTCTTGGTGCTGCTGTTTCGGGTCCTGTCTCTTCTCTTCCTCAGTTTTCGGCGGTCGATTTAACCGTGGTCCCGGCGGAGTATGCCGACATCGGTCAGGTGTTCAGTAAAGCTCGGGCCACCTCCCTTCCTCCCCACCGGCCATACGATTGTTCTATCGAACTCCTCCCAGGCACTTCTCCGCCTAAAGGTAGACTTTATACTCTGTCTGGTCCTGAGAGAGAGGCCATGGACCGTTATATTAATGATGCCCTTCGTGCCGGTCTCATCCGTCCCTCCACCTCTCCCGCAGGGGCGGGGTTTTTCTTTGTTAAGAAGAAGGACGGCTCCCTCCATCCCTGTATAGATTATAGGGGCTTGAATGACATTACTGTGAAGAATAGGTACCCTCTTCCTTTAATGTCTTCTGCTTTTGAGCTTTTGAAGGGAGCGCGATTCTTTACCAAGTTGGATTTGCGCAACGCCTATCATTTGCTGCACATAAGAGAGGGCGATGAATGGAAGACAGCCTTTAACACCCCTACCGGACACTTCGAGTACTGCGTTCTCCCTTTCTGTCTTCCAGACTTTGGTTAATGATGTGCTGAGAGACATGATTAACAAATTTGTCTTTGTGTACATAGATGATATTCTCATCTTTTCTCCCTCTATGCAGGAACTACTCAGCATGTCCCACTCAGCATGTCCGCCAAGTCTTAAGTTGGTTGTTAGAGAACAAGCTTTTTGTGAAGGCGGAGAAGTGCGAGTTTCATGAGAGGTCGGTTTCATTTCTGGGTTTCGTTATTGCCAAGGGTGAGACACGTCCCGATCCAGCTAAGGTCAGAACGGTGGCCGAGTGGCCGGTCCCCGACTCCCGTAAGGCATTACTTCGTTTCTTGGGGTTCGCCAATTTTTACCGGCGATTCATCAGAAACTTTGGTCAGATTGCTCAACCCCTTACGGCTCTCACCTCCACCAAGGAGAGGTTTGTCTGGGGTAAGGAGGCTCAGGAGGCCTTTAATAATTTAAAGTCCCGGTTTATCACTGCTCCTGTTCTTTCTATTCCAGATCCTTCCTCCCAATTCATTGTCGAGGTGGATGCTTCGGATGTCGGGGTTGGTGCCGTTCTGTCTCAGCGATTGCCTAAGGATGGCAAGGTGAACGGAATTACGACATAGGGAATCGGGAGCTGCTGGGCGTCACACTGGCTTTAAGTGAGTGGCGTCACTGGCTGGAGGGGACCTCGGAACCCTTCCTGGTCTGGACGGATCACAAAAATTTAGAATATATTATTTAGAATAAGTTCATCCAGTTTTTCATGTGTCTAAACTGAAGCCTGTGTTTTCTCTCCCCTTAACCCTGTCCCTTCTGCCCCCACCCCTCCCACCCCGCAGTTGTTGGATGGTGCCCCTGTATACACTGTAAAGTCCTGTTAGATGTGCGTCGGCGAGGCAGGGGTTTTCAGTATTTAGTGGATTGGGAGGGCTATGGTCCGGAGGAGAGGTGTTGTGTACCGGCCCGGGACATCTTGGACCCTGACCTGATTGAGGACTTCCGTCGGCGACGAGGTGAGCCCCCTCATAGACCGCCCGGTGGCGGTCGTGGGGGGTCGTGTCATGACTTCGGTTTTATTTGATTGCTTTGTTTTGGTTTCTCTGTGTTTGTGTTTTGTTTTGACAGTTCTCACGTGCGCGGCTCTCTCACGGGTGTAATTTTTTTATTTCCTTCACCTGCTTCCCTCACCTGCAGCTCATTTGATGGCCAATCGGTTCAGCATTTATTCCCTGCGTGTTCAGTGTCTCGTTGCAAGTTCGTCTGTGTATGTTCTCGCCAGCTACTAGCTTTGCTAGTTTCTAATCCTGTCTTGTCGTGTGCTTTTGATAATTCCAGTCTGTTCATTAATTGTTTCCCACCCTTAATCTGTGCTCTCTGCTGCCCAGGATTTACATCTGAAACTCTGTGATTGCTGGCGGCTTCAAGGACTGTTTATCATCTGTCTGTATTAAGGACTGCTAACTCCATCTGCCTGCTTAAGAGACTGCTATTTCCATCTGCAGCGGCGGACGCTCACCGCGGCATTGCCGCTGTCCAGCAGGGCGGTCCTTGGCCTCTGGAGCTGTCCAGTTTCTCCCTTCAGCACCACTAACGCTCTCTCTCTCTCTGCCCGCCGCAGGATCTCCCCACCTCATCTGCTTCGGGTGCCCTTTTGCCGGGCTGACTGCGGATTTTCTTGTTGTGTCATTTGTGGATTATTTCTATTGTTGTAAGATACTCTCTCCCACCGTTCGCTTGTCTGGCCGGAGCCCGAACATGTGTGTTTCTTCTTCCCAGTGCCTGTGTGTGCTCCCCGCCTCCAGCCATCTGCCTCGGAGTGGTCTTTGCGCCCAGACGTGCTACTGTCTGTTTACATAAATTATTATTTAAATAAAGCTTTCTGTTATCCGCACTGGGATCCATTGTATTTTCTGCCTGACAATACTAGGTTAATTCAAAATAAGACACGTAAGTGTGGCAACAGCAGCTGGCCCTATCTCCCAATTCATTGAAATAATTCAAAATAAGACACGTAAGTGTGGCAACAGCAGCTGGCCCGCCATCTACTGGCTAAAAAAAATATTGGCAAATACAAAGTTACTTGCCGACCCCTGCTATACTGTTATCGCACATGTCTTTTAAGTTCTCTTACAAAAATTAGCTCATACTGCCATTTGTCTGTGTTTGTTTTCACAGTGAAAGCAGCATGTGTCAGGATCCTGTCAGGATCTTGTCTTGTATTACATCTAGTTTATTGTGACAGGGTTCTGACAGTACCATGTTTTGTGTGGGAACACGTGGCTATGGATTATTTATTATCAGGCCATGTGTTTTCCTTGTCTCGTCACTTTTTACCCATTCCCTTACCTGTTATTATTTTCACCTGTTCCCCTCATTAGTTCTCCTATTTATTGTCCATGTGTTTGGTCTTCGTTGTTAGTCCATTGTCTTTCTGTAAGTACCATGTCCTGTCAAAAAACCTATTCAAGTGTTATACTTTTTGTAGTCTAGTAAGTGTCCTGTTTTTTATTTTGTTGTTAGTCTAGTCAGTGTTTAGTATATCTTGTTTGTGTTACCTTTTGCCTCCTCGTGGGTTTTGTTTTTCTTGTTTAATTAATAAAAGTTCAGTGTTTTTCTATTATTGTCTGCGCCTGGGTTCGTGTTCTGCAATTCCTGACAGATGGACCAGCCAAAGCAGAACCCAGCAGACAGAGCCCGTTGGGCTCATACTTTGTTCAATTGTTGCCAGAGGGGAAAAAGGAGCAGCATCTGTGTTGAAGAGTTTTTGTGGGCTATGGGGGATACTGACTTTAACAAGGCAGAACTTAAGACAATTTTTAATAGTTGCCTCGAGGAACCCCTCAAACCTGGCGAGCTTAGGATGCTGAGACCCCTGGTCTCAGCTGAGGCCGCACCCCTAGACCCAATTCATCTATCCCGGAGGGCCGTGTCGTTGGAGTGATGATGCTGGAGGGCTTGGCACTCCCCGTTTCAGCCCCCAAAGACTAGGTTCAGGTCGTCAGCCTGCGGAGGAAACGCGAGCGGAGGGTCTCTTGGGATTCGGCGTCTGAGGGGTCCCCCACTGAGCCTGTCACACTCACCGCAGCACCCACCTCTCCTGCCACAGTTTTGTCGCTCTCCGCCCCGTGACCTAGGAGAAAGAAGAGGAAGAAGGGAGCTTCCTGTTCTCCATCTTCTCCTCGGTCTGTGTTGACTCCCAGCTAGCTGCAGAGACCCCTGTCACTGCACCGCAGCCACAGCTCTTGTTGTCAGCACAGCCACCCCAACCTGCGCATCCAACTAAGCCAGCGCAGCCTCAGCAGCCAGCGCAACTTCAGCCGTCAACGCAGCCACAGCTGTTAGTGCAGCCAGCGCAACTCCAGCCGTCTGCACAGCCAGCACATCCCCAGCCAGCTGCAGCCTTTCCTGTCTCGGCTCTCCAGCCAGCCGCAGCGTCTCCCGCCACAGTATTTTTTCTGTGTTCATCTGATCTGTTTATGCAATGTCAGGTAGAAAGTACTCATCCCGTTGGAAAAGGGAAAAAAGATTAGAAGGAAAATGTGCTAGAGCCCAATCAGCAACTTTAGATTTTTTGCAGACAAACGTCTCTCTTCAGTGTCCTTAAGTGCTTTACCAAAAACTTGAAGAGGAGGGTTGTGTCAAACAGAATATGAAAATGAGGCAGATTTTGATACATATTTGGAGAGATGTTTGTGAAGAACACAAGCGGAGGGTTTTGTCCAAGAGAACAGTGCAAATGACAGGGGTTTTGAAAATATGGTCCCAGAGCAGCAGTGGGGAAACTAACCTCAGACCAGAGGTGGGTAGTAACGAATTACATTTACTTCGTTACATTTACTTGAGTAAATTTTTTGGGTAACTAGTACTTTTAGATTAAATTTATGGATGGGTACTTTTTACTCTTAATCAAGTACATTCATGGGCGTCGGAACCATTATACATGGGTGGGACAGGACCCACCCACTTTTTAAGACCAATGATAATGGACCCACCCACTTTTTCTCTAATTTAGCGCATTTGTCTGTTCACTTATCAAAGCGCTGTTAGTCCAAATCCATTCCACTAGAGCAGGGATCCCTAACCTTTGCTTTTTTTACACCGCGGACCCGTTTCAGCTTTTAAACATAATTCGCGGGGGTGAGTGGACGCTGAGTTGCTGTTCGAACATAGTGCTGAAAAACCTCCTTTGCCAAATGTTTTAAACAGAAGTAAATGTCAAACAACCATGCATTAGGAAAATTAATAACTGCTTTATTTATAGTATATTTTCTATAGACGTGTAAAACCATATTATAGCGGATTATTTTACTTTCATTGTTTCACGAGTTTGCCTGCCCATTTAGTCTTAATAATTAACGGTAAACGAACTTAGCTTGGTGTTCTTAAAGGCAGCTCGAACCTTAGGTCGGACTCGAGCCCCAAGTTCAAGACACAGAAGAAAAAAAGAGGAGATGATGAGGAGAGATGCCAGAAGAATTGCTTTTGTCGCGGAGGCACAGAGACTCCCGTTTTGCTTTTAATGATAATTAACACAGCACTAAATGTGGTTCCTTTCAAACGTTAAAAGTGTAGGCTAATCGTTAAAATATTATTACTGCTGTAAAATAGTTTATTTTTATTATGGTCCCACGATCGCTGGATAATTTTCAAGTTTTTTTTTACGGAAGCCTGCAATTACTTTTCATTTGCGACATGAACATCCTCACGTATTGTTATTATTTGCGAGGTACATTTGCAGAATTCATAAAGTCATACCTCTGTTTAATCGATTGTGTTTTAGAAGTACACATGCTCAAACTCTTATGACAGCATTGTTTCCCGACGGATACCATAAAATAAAGTGATCTCATTTCCAGAATCTCACATTTATATTTCTCTAAGAGAGAGAAAGAGAAATTGGGTATAACAAATAAAAAAGGTATACAAAAGTTGTATCAGTTTACCTTCATTCGTTTTTCTTACCTTTTATTTCCTCAAAATAAAAAATAAACATTGTAGCCTACTGTCAGCAGAGTAGAGAAAAAAAATGACACAGAGAAAGATAAATGAAACATGACATCTGTCATTATTTGCAAAATATTTAAAGGGCTATTACCAGAATTTCGACCGTAATAGGCTACTGTCTTTAATTTAATAAACGCAAATGTTCAGGCTAATTAAAAGGAAACATGAAAATGTCATCTATTGCAGTAAATGTATTTTTCGGGGGGGGGGGGGGGTTATGTGGGGACCCACCCACTTTTCATTTGCTTCCGACGCCCATGAGTACAATTCTAAAAAACTGTACTTTTACTTTGCTACATTTGGCGGTGTTACTGCGCTACTTTCAAATGGTAATAATTAATTAATATATATATATTTTTTAAACTTTATAGGGCGTGTTCGAAAGTTTCGCGAGACAGGCAGATGCAGATGAGGGCACGTTGTGCGTTGTGCGAGATATCGGAGGCAGATCATGCGTGGCTTCAAGTTCGGTCTATGTTTTCACTCCAAGAGGTCAAAAAGAATAGATGCATAATGCGATGCATGCTTTGTTCAATAAACAAGCTGACATCTCAGCGTACAGAAATCCAAGATCCAACCTGAGGTGGTTAGTGTCAGTAATGTCTATTTGAACACTATTATGTGACACAATGTCCGAGTTTTTTTGCCATATCCACTATTGTGCAAGCGATGACAAAACCTAGTGTAAGTTAAACCATACAAACAGCACGTTCACATCTGCACATTTCCATATAATTTCCCCACAACTAAACAAACTGAACAGCATAATGTAAGGACGTCTTGCATTTATACACAAATCCGGACACCTCACTAATGTGTAGAAAATACATTCAAATAAAAATGGGATTGTATTTTATTTAAATCCTTCCTAAAGAATGAATGAATAAAAATAAAAGAATAAAGTTTGATTTTAAAGAAACATGTATTATATATTATAAAACATGTAGATTTGATTTGCACAAACAGATAAGTTCCATTTGAAATTCTAAAATTATCATTTTTATTAAGCTCCTGTTTATGTTCAGTAATTGCACTTCAATGGCAATGAAAATAACCTATTAATATAAAAACATGACAACAAACAGACACACACATTCTTTTTTGTTTACTGTTTGCATGTTTAAAGGCAGATGCGGACAAGTTTGGGTTGTGAACATAAAAATAAATACAGAGTTAACCATCAGAAAAACATCGGTGTGTGTGTGTGTTTGAGATTTTTTCTCAAATGACACGTTATGTGATGTTAATGTCCCATTGCAGGACTGAGATAGGCTTTTTTGGGGGTGACTTGTTGTCAAATGCAAATTAAATTTTTATGCGAAACTTTGCTGAGAAGCTGCAGTGCTTAGAACAGCATCACTAGTTGATCAGTATGACAATGGGTCAATTTCCAGGCAAGGGACTGAAAGTAAAAGTGACAAGCTTTGTCAAGTATGCAACACATAATTTGATCCCTGCATTTAACCCATCCCAGTGAGTCATGAACACACACCCACAGCAGTGGGCAGCTATCCCAGCACCCGGGGAGCAATTAAGTGCCTTGCTCAAAGCTGCAACTTGCTGGCCGTGAGTCTAAATGAGTAGGGGGAGGCTGCAGACCTGGAGCCGGTAGATCTACGCCCCTGGCAGTTTTACGCCCCTGACAGTTCTACGCCCCTGTTGTTCCTCGTCCGTCCAGTAGGGGGAGGCTGTATATTAGTATATGAGCCTAGCAGTGGTGTCAAAAGTATTCATATTCATTACTCAAGTAGAAGTATAGATACTAGGGTTAAAAAAGACTTTTGTAGAAGTTGAAGTATCAACTCAAGCTTTTTACTCAAGTAAAAGTGAAAAAGTACTGGTTTCAAAACTACTTAAAGTATAAAAGTAAAAGTAATGTAAGGAAAAAATTTCATTACGGAAAAAAGCCTAGGCCGCACCACAGGGGCCTTTTGTGCACAACCCTATCTCCTCTAAAACATGTTTCTAAAGGCCATAATAACTATAGTGGGTAACACTTTATTTTACGACCCGCAAAGTACCGCGTAATTAAACCGAATTTACAGCGTACCTATTTGTAACAACAGAGTACCTCTACAGTACGTACTTGTAGTTATAAGGGAATAATATTTTAAGTTTGGGGTAATAAGGGGGTAAGAATATATGGAAAATTATTCTCTAAGTATTTCATAACTACAGGGTACATATTGTAATATTACGTGGTATGTATGACTTACGTCTATGGGTAATATGGTCTATGTGTAATATGTTTTTTTTTTTCATATTTGCTACTTACCTGATGAAGTGTTTTGTATAGCCTACAGTTGATGTCTACAAGCCACGTCGGCAAATAAAATATAACACACAATAAAAATAATAGCAACTTGTACCTCTTTGATCTGTATATGTATACAGGAGTTACCAGGTAACTCTTATATTTGCGGGCTGTAAATTGAAGTGGGGCTTATTCCCCGATTGTTCGGTGTATGTACCAGGTAACTCACATATTTGCGGGCTGTAAACTAAAGTGGGGCTTATTCCCCGATTGTTCTGTGTATGTACCAGGTAACTCTCATATTTGCGGGCTGTAAACTAAAGTGGTGCTTTGTTCACCTCTTGTTAAAGGGTAAATACCATAAACATACAGAATATTGTTATTTTTATTTTAAAACAACTTATTTCAAAACATCTTTAAAACACTATAATTAAGCCAACACTTAATGTTTATTATTACATAACTTTTATTTAAAATAAAAAGTCATGACAATTTTTCATTGTTTTTGCGGCTTGGCTTCCTCTGTTGGTGTTCTTGTCCACTCGGATGATGAGTTGATGTCGTCTCACAAATGCTGTTCTGCATTACATATAAAAAACATAAATGAAAGCCTTCAGTAAATGTTTCTTCACTGTGCCTTGACAGAAACAGAGTTTTCTAAGCCAGTTACGTTTATAAATTTTAGGCTTACTTATGTGCTAGCTAACCGGCTACCGTTAGCTAGCAACTTTCTTGAAAAACATTGTTTGAAATGCGTGAATCATGTATTAACAAAACCAGTCACCTTATCCAGCATGCGGATCCTGCTAACATCACTCGCAGCTGTACTCCACAGTGTAGAACGTTTTTAAAACCTCTTAAAGAAATTTCACCTCAGGATCGCGTTCCAGCAAACCTCCTGCAGACGGCCGCGCGCTCTACACCTGCGCACTAACCTACGCATGTAGTCGTCTTTTGCTTTAGCGGGAGCTGATATCTGCTGTTGTTTCATTCTGGTTTGCCATTTCATAAATTATATTTGGCTAAAATACTTGTGTTTACAGTAAATAAATTGCAAAGCACCACTTCAAATATGTCCGCAAATGTAGGAGTTTCCTAAATAGGGAATAAGTTGCTATTTGTATTGTACTTACCTTAAAAAAAGATAACCACATTAAATCAGCTGGACTTTTGTTATTAAAAGCAAGTAATATAGGCTCCTAAAATAAAAGTGATATGCTGTTATATTTATTTGCCGATGTGGCTCGTAGACATTGACTGTATACAACATTCAGTAGTCAATATGAAAAATTCACAATAAAAAAATAAATAAAACATAATTTCCCCATAGACTTGACTAAGTCATACATACCACGTAATATTACAATAGGTACCCTGTTGTTATAAAATACTTAGAGTATAAATAATTTATAATTCTTCATATTCTTACCCCCTTATTACCCCAAACTTAAAATATTATTCCCTTATACCTACAGGTTACCTACCCTGTTGTTACAAATAGGTACGCTGTAAATTCGGTTTAATTACGCGGTACTTTGCGGGTCGTAAAATAAAGTGTTACCCTATAGTGTTATATTAAAAATGTTAATGTTAAACAATTTGGGATGCACTAGGGCCAGGGGTGGGCAACATCAGTCCTGGAGTGCCGATGTCCTGCAGATTTTAGCTCCAACCCTTATAAAACCTTGGCTACCTGTAGTTTCAGGTGACTTTATAGACCTTGATTAGTTTGTTCAGGTCTGCTTGTTTAGACCTGGAGCTAAACACTTCAGGACATCGGCACTCCATGTTGCCTACCCCTGCACTAGACTATCTGTTTCAACCACATACGGTACATGCCCATTAAAAATGAACGCATTTCAATACAATGCGAACAAATACATTAAAGCAGTGGTTCTCAAACTGGGGACCGCGAGATGGTGCCAGGGGCCTCAGTTTTATAATATTTGATGAAATACATTACTTTATTATAAATTCTGTGTAATTAAACCTCAAAAAATAAGGCTACTAAACAAAAGCAATACATTGTATAATTTAATATGTTTTGTTTAATTCAAATTGTTAGTTTTAGAATGTTTATGTCATACATTTTCTTTGGGGGGTCGTGAAGGAATCCACTGTACACAAGGGAGGCGCGAAAAAAAAGGTTTGATAACCACTGCATTAAAGAACCACATATGTGTACTACTGAGCATTAACATGTGTTCCATAGAGAGGAAAATATGATAACTAGTTGCCTATAAATATTGTAATGGTGCAAAAAGTCAAACTTCAGAGCAGGGCCGCTGCTGGCCAAACTTCTACAGTGGTGCCCTCTTTAGTTAAAAAACAACAAAATCACACACAACTATAGTATGTGTGAGAATAGAAATATGCTATTATTGTTTTCATTTAAAATTTTATTTTGACAGCAACACAAACTACAATTATACAAATATGCAATTATATATTATAGCCTATATTCCTGTATCTGTACTTGTGTAGCTAATGGACTTTAGTATACTTTACTTTAGTCAGTATAAATCCAAGCAATTAAGGAGAATTACTAAATGTCTTTCTTGTAAGTAAATTCAAAAAGTCAGGTTTAAGGAAACAGCTGATGTCTATTAACAAAAGCAAAAGTTGGTATGTATGGTTATGTGTTTGATTGATTTAACACTCAAGCATTCAGATAAGTAGGTTTTGTTAATGCAAATAAAATTTAGGGTAGTTATAAGCATATACAAAACAACAGATGTCTTTAGCATAGATATCTTTGCCATGCTTCAAAACGCAACGCAGCACAATGTCATTTAAGTTGAACAACTGAAGTTATATTATATAAATTGGTATTGTTAATACACTATTTAAATCACACAGATGAGTTGATGTCAGCAGACAGCTATATATTTACACAGGCTTGTGAATGTGAACTGACCTGAAAGTGATGCGCGAGTTTTATTTCATACTTTTCCATTTGAAGACAGAATGCCGCGTTCTGTTACTGTAAAAACGGATGGCGGATGATATCAAAGCATCGCGAGAGCAAACTGCTCCGCATGCTTTCTAATCGCTCTCGCGGTTCTTTTATGTTTCTCTGTGCAGCAGCATCGAACAAACTTTTGATCATCTGCAGTCAGCCGGGGGGCGGGGATTGCGTACAAACCAATAGGGTGTCGGAATGGTGTATGTTTATACTTCTTATCCAACCACAATCGCATTTATCTGGATGATGCAATTTATCAAGATAGGTTTTTTTAACGATGACAAGCCAGAATGAAAAAAGCAAACAAGCCGAAATAATAGAAGTAACGAGCGATTTTTAAAATGTAAGGAGTAGAAAGTACAGATAATTGCATGAAAATGTAAGGAGTAGAAGTAAAAAGTCGTCTGAAAAATAATTACTCCAGTAAAGTATAGATACCCAAAATAGCTACTTAAGTAAGGTAACGAAGTATTTGTACTTCGTTACTTGACACCTCTGGAGCCTAGTCATATATCAGAACAGCAGACCGTATGATAGCAGCAGAGCAGACCTTCTTGAAGCGATACGAATTGAGGTATGTTAAATAATCTGCTAAAGTTATTGTTGTTGATTTGTATTATAATGGTACATTTATTATTTATAAACGATTGATGTGATACTGCCATTAATTATAAGTAACCATTGTTTCTAACACTATTCAACATTTGCTTTATTTATTTTTTATCAGTGAGCGAGAGTATTTGATAGCAGTATAAAAAAAACATTCAAAGAAGAGTGGCAAACCAACCATCTACAGGAGTCACGGTGTTAAGAAATAACCAAGTCATGGTGTTACAGTAATAAAAAAAATTGTGAACCACAATATTGTCTCTTTCTTTTAAATGACCCTTGGAATTTTAGAAAAGTAACATTGTGTTTGTCTTCATAAAATGCTATGTAGGACATGTTTTGTAGCTGTATGACAACCTATTGTGAATTGTACAGCAGATATTTCATTTAGGATCCATATGATTACACAGTACTTTATGTCTAATGGCCTAGATATGGTTAATATCTAAATGTAACTTAATATAAATTCACAACATCATATATCAGTCAGTCTCTTGTATATAAAAACAGTTTATAAATAAATATAAATAGTTAAGTGTGACGTCATCATGCGCCGCTTCCGGGTCCAATCGATTTCAAATGCCACAGGAAAACACGCTAATATACACTCGTATCATAATGCAAAACTATTTAAACCCATGATCCTTATTTTTAGCTCCAATAATAAAAACCAAGATGACCAGGCCTGGACTATATGGATTTTTCCGTAGTGTGCAGACTGCAGTGTACACTGTAAGTTTATAAATTTTTCGTTTAAATGTGTAATATTAATAAATAGTGCTCATAAACGGTTGTTTAAATAGACTAGTATCCTAGTTGTATTTCCATCTCCCCCTACTGGACGCATGAGGAGCAACGGGGCGCAAAACTGCCAGGGGCGTAAAACTGCCAGGGGCGTAGATCTACCGGCTCCAGGTCTGCAGCCTCCCCATATAGGTCTAAATTGGCAACTCTTGGGTTACAAGCCCAACTTTCTAACCACTAGGGTGTAGTGGTGCACGATATATCGCCCGCCGATATGGTCATTTTTTTACACATCGGCATCGGTCCGATGTCAAAATAGGGCCGATGTGAACAGGCCGATAATCATTCTTGTGTATTTGACGTGTGTGTAGGAGACATGAGTGTGGGGGCGAGTATGTTTGTTTTGTTTGTGACAGGGGCGTCCAATACGTTGATCGCGATCGCAAAGGCAAGGCCGGTAGATTGCACATAAGTTAACTGTGTATCCTTATGCTGCTCCATGCCTCCAAGAGTAATTGTGACACACGTAAGTCTTTTTGAGTTGCTGTGCCTTTCTTCTCAAATGTGTTTTTATAAATCTTATGCCTGCCCGGCAGAGCATGTGAGCGGTGCGGAGCGGGAGCGGTGTGGTAATATTTCCATCAGAGTGCAGAGCGCATTTCCGAAATGTCCGCTCCGCTCGCTCAATACGCTCAGCACCGCTCGCTCATCCAAGAATGCCCTTTGGTAATTTGCTAGTTCGAGAAACTGTAAAAATTGCTAGCTATAAGTTATGGAGTTCAAATATTGTTTTAATGAAGTCGCTAGCCTTACATAGAAATGAAAGAAATGAAACTAAGATGACAGAATAACTGTAGTGTCGTCTGCATCTAGATGCAGTTTTAAAGATTAAAATTAGGCTACTTTAATCTAACTGATCAACACAAATACAAAGCGCCATAATATAAGCTAACTGATTGCTTACCAGCATTATAACCACTTAAAATAAGAACCTTTATAGTTCTCCGCTCCGTGGATGAGAAAGCTTCAGCCAAAAACGCCTTTAATATTAACTGACTGAACATTTTTAATGTTTCATGCATGCTGTTGATGAAAAAAATAATATCTAAATGTCCAGGGAAGAGTCATGATAATCTGCCGACTCGACTGATTCAGCACGTCCTCTATTTTACAGAGAGTCCGCTTAATTAACGGATTTTCGTTTGGTCCGTGCGAGCTAAACATTTTTGTTCTATAATTTGCTCTCTCGTAGGCTATATTTCTAAATATTTTTGACCAAGTAACACTCGGGCTAAAATGTAAGTTGTTTTAGATAGCATTTAAGCTTCGGAAATGATGACAAATCAGTCTGACTAAAATGATAATTCCAGATGAATTTAGCCAAAATAATGATTTATTCGTTTTCATACTATATAGATAAACGTTAATTTATCTTCCAATATACTATTGAAAATGCCATAAATAAATACTCATGGCCTTCTGTATTGCATTCGTTTTGTACATTTACAGGTTCATAAATACTGGCTAATTTTAATTTCTTTAAGACAGAGCTGTGTTCTGTATTTACTGATGCACTGTAAATTTGCACT
This sequence comes from Paramisgurnus dabryanus, assembly GCF_030506205.2. Classification (NCBI taxonomy): domain Eukaryota; kingdom Metazoa; phylum Chordata; class Actinopteri; order Cypriniformes; family Cobitidae; genus Paramisgurnus; species Paramisgurnus dabryanus. The sequence continues at coordinate 36,884,276 of NC_133348.1, forward strand.
TAAAAAACCTTGTTAAGAAATTGTTTTTAGTTTTTTCAAATAATATATTTATATAACAGTAGTTTGTTAATCTTTCTCAAAAGGGGAACAAATTATTATAGTATTTCGTAATTACTTATTACATTTATTATTACTTAAAATTAGTAAAACATGTGGATGTCGTGGAAACAATTTGTTAATTTTAATTATTTCCGGAGCTCCATATCAGGTAAACTATAATAGCCAACACACAACTGTACATAACTGCGATTTATCAGCTAATACTTTAATTAAATGCAATTATCCAAGAAAACAAGTAGGCTTACTAAAAAATTTTTTATATCTGAGCGGGAATTGGTTTATTTGCGAGCGTGAGCGGAAAGTTGACGGAGCGCTTGCTTGGGCGGTGGCGACTGAGTGGAGCGATTGAACAGTAGAGCGGAATATTTAGCGGAGCGTCACACCGCTCTGCTTCACTCACATGCTCTGATGGTGACAGCCCTAAATCCAATGTAGAGATATATGCAGTATAGTCCACGCATTTAAAGTGTTTTTAGCATGTAGAACTTGTCGGCTAAAAGTCTGGACACCGCTGTCTTAGAGTAATTGTGAAACACATTTTGAGTTTCTGTGCTTTTCTTCTCAAATGTGTTTTTATAAATCTTATGCCTGCCCGCTGCAGCTTAGTCGTGTAAACTTCCGAAATTTACCAGGATGCAATCGCATTCTTGCCTTCATGCAGCTGATGCACGCGCCCGGTGTGTGTACGCGCGCCCGAGCGAACGAGGGAGGAAGAGAGAGAGAGAGCTGCAGCATTGTGCTGATTTATATGCTTCTGATACTATTGTCATTTTCTTTCTAGTTTGTTTTACTAAACCGTATCTCCACTATTTTAAACAGTACTCGACATGAACTCCATGATTTTTTTAACTTCTAAAAAAAATAGAGTAATGGTGACAGCCCTAAATCTAATGTAGAGATATATGCAGTGTAGTCCACGCATTTAAAGTGTTTTTTAGCATGTAGATCTTGTCGGCTTTATCATTTTAAAAGTAGATCACCACACAAAAAAGTCTGGACACCCCTGCTGCTGTATGCAATGAGAGTGAGGGCCGGGTGATACGAGGGGGAGTTCGGGACAAATTGTTCAACACAACCAATTTGATCACCCACTTAAAAAAATAAGCATCCCGAAGCTTACAAAGAATAAGCTTACATATCAATCAGCTAATTGATGACATTTTGCACATGGGTAAAGGTGCCCAATCAGTCATTTCTGGGAATAAATTACAAAAGTAAAAAAATGTTTTGGAAAATAGCTCTTTATTTGATTATCATTAAAATGTGTTTTCTATACAGAGATATCGGCATTGGCAAATATCGGTATCGGCCATAACAGACAAGGGTCATATCAGTTATCGGTATCACTACTAGGGTGCAACTGCCCCTGCACACTGTAGATAAACTATGTGGACACTATTACACCCACAAGAACACTCTTGTGGATGAATGAGCTTAAAATTCCACTGACCCCCCACAATCTTGTACAATTCCTTTCCAGAAGTGTGGATGTTGTTGCAACTGCAAAGGGGTCAATGGATATGTTTTTTTTAATAGCATGTCATTTAAGTGTAACAAATAGTACTTTGGTCCATATAGTGTATGTTAGAGCCAGCAGCTCTGTCAATACTAAATACTGGAAATACTAAAAAGTATTTCCAGTCTTGAGAAGAGATATTGTTGACAAACCAAATCATTCCGGTGTTGTGCCGAATTCTGTGACCTATCGAATTCTGTGACTAGAGGTCGCTGTTTAGCAATTGTGCACGCGAGACCGCGCCGGGCGCCCGTGCACATTATCGTGAGCACGCAAGGGAGTTTCTAACTATATACGTGATGCGCCCACTGAGCGATGACGTCATTTTACCCTCCCTCGCTCTAGTCTAGCGTATGAATGAAGCAGTCAGAGTTCGTGAGAAACGAACGCGGCGATTAAAATAACGCGAAAGGTTCTTATCTAAAATACCAGGGGCCTCATTTATCAACAGTGCGTAGAAAATGTTCTATATTTGTACCTACGAATGAAATTTAGAATGTGCCTATGTACAAAAAAATCGGGATTTATCAAACGTGCGCACGGGGTTCGTACGCACATCAGTAAGTAATCCTTGATGATAAATCCCACTTGTTCTTAAGCATCATGCTCCTGCACGTTCATGGTCATTTGCATTCCTTATCTAAAATACCAGAACATCACAAAGGTTTTGTTTTTTTACTTTGGGCTGTTGCCATTTAATGTTACACACACAATCTGGTAGAGAGTAACAACAGCCTACCGAAATCTGTGACCTCTCTCTGTTTCATTCAGAATTACAATCTTTTTTAATAATAAATAAAATTTTAATTTGGATAACATTATTGTAATTCTGTATGAAACAGAAAGAGGTCACAGATTTTGGTAGGCTTTTGTTACTGTCTACCAGATTGTGTGACCCTGCTCTATGTGTGCTACTGTTAACATCAGGTCAAAATGCATTTGATGATATATTACAGATGAGATTAGACCTCACCAGAGTAAATTTTGGGTAACATTATTGCAATACTGAATGAAATAGAGAGAGGTCACAGATTTCGGTAGGCTGTTGTTACTGTCCGTCAGATTGTGTGACCCTGCTGTATGTGTGCTACTGTTAACATCAGGTCAAAATGCATTTGATGATAAATAAAAGATAAGATTAGACATCACCAGAGTACATTTGAGTAACATCATTGTAAATCTGAATGAAACAGAGAGAGGTCACAGATTTCGGTAGGCTGTTGTTACTGTCTACCAGATTGTGTGTGTAACATTAAATGGCAACAGGCCCAAGTAAAAAAACAAAACCTTTGTGATGTTCTGGGGCCTCATTTATCAAGTGTGCGTACGAACAGAATTGTGCGTAAAGTGTTTTAAAATTTATCAAATTGCACTTATACGTAGAAATGTGTGTAAATATACGCACACATCGGAGTATGCGTACGCAGAGCATCTAGTGGTAGAATAGCGATACTACACAGGACCGTCCATCCCCAGCGTTAAAAGAACACTTTGCCTATTATCCACCCCCAGGTGTTAAAAATGATTACTGTTAATAAAGTAACTGCAAATCAGTATTGAAGTTAATTAATGAAATAAGTGTCTAACCTTATATAAGAAAGCTCCGTCAAATGCTTGACACAGTGGCTTATTTTGCATTATTGGAAGACTTGGCAAATCATCCATTCCGCCGGGAGAGCGTTTTCAGAGATCGCGCCGATGATGCTGGTTATTAGACCTGTTCGAGTCGTGACTCACTCGGATCTTTAACCCGGATCTTTAAATTAACTCATGAGTCGCGAGTCTCTAGTGTCATTAACCCGGATCAGTTGAGTCCTACTACAATTCAATGTAAAACCATAAACAGCGCCACCACACATACAAACCTCTTTCAACATTATTGATGAGACTTCGCTCGCACTACAAATCCACTCGTAACCGGCTGATCTGCGCGAGAACTGACCCGAGATTCTCACTCAGAGCTGTAAACATTGCAAACTCGAGAGACCCGCGGATCCGCGCGAGCCGCGAACTGACCCGAGATTCTCACCCAGAGCCGGAAACAATGCGGACTCGAGCGACATGCGAATCTGCTCTGACTCGAGAGTCTCCCAACTCGTAACCGGCTGATCCGTAACCGACTGATCCGTAACCAGCTGATCCGCCGGCTGATCCGTAACCGGCTGATCTGCGCGAACTGTCTCTCCGGCTCTGAGGGCTACAATAGCAGGACAGTTTTATTCTATATTTTCTCTATATTATTATGCTATTGTTATTAGGCTTCTTTTTTAAATGGTCGACCATACACACCAAACCTATAAGCATGTTATTTCAGAAGTGAAAGGCTTTTGTTATGGATTTGCTTTTGAGGAGACTTCAGTCTATAGATCCACTAACCGGCTCCGGCATATCCACGCGAATCAGCCGGTTAGTGGATCTGTAGAGCGAGTCTCATGTCCATGGTTTGCGAGTCTGCAATGTTTCCGGCTCTGAGAATCTCGAGTCGCGTGGATCAGCTGGTTACAAGTGGGTCTGTACTGAGTTTCCTTGGCAATTTAGCAATACTGACTCAAATGACTCAAGTGAATCACACAACCCGGATCACTTTAGTGAGTGACTCACAATAACCCGGATCCTTAAAAGGAATCGAGTTTGCCAGGCCTACTGGTTATGCGGCTGTCCAAGGAAAGTTCTGTCATTGTCTGTCCTCCTACAGAATTCACGTCGGTGTGCTGTGACGCGGGTTTTTTTTTTTTTGGCTGATAATTTAATGTCAAACCACTTTTTTATTTCTAGAAGTGTTCTCATACCCAACGGAATTAAACTCACTGGTAACATGTTCCCATGCAGATTTGTTTTCTTTTGTTAGTCATTCCTCTCGTACTAAGTGAACCAAACAGATGTGTTATTAACCTCATCCACCAGTAACTCAATTTCTGTGTCTGTAAAGTTCCTCTTTTTCGCTCTCTTTGCCATTATTGCGATGAGGGGAAAAAAACAACCACGTGACTTATAACGGGAGGTGTTGTCACCATATATGGTTCATTGGAGGCGTTTCGGAATGCAAATGACCATGAACGTGCACAAGCATGATGCTTAAGAACAAGTGGGATTTATCATCAAGGATTACTTACTGATGTGCGTACTAACCCCGTGCGCACGTTTGATAAATCCCAATTTTTTTGTACTTAGGCACATTCTAAATTTCATTCGTAGGTACAAATATAGAACATTTTCTATGCACTGTTGATAAATTAGGCCCCTGGTATTTTAGATAAGAACCTTTCACGTTATTTTAATTGGCGCGTTCGTTTCCCACGAAATCTGACTGCTTCATTCATACGCTAGACCAGAGCGAGGAAGGGTAAAATGAAGTCATCGTTCAGTGGGCGTATCACGTATATAGTTAGAAACTCCCTTGCCGCGCTCACGATAATGTGCATGGGCGCCCGACGCGGTCTCGCGTGAACAATTGCTAAACAGCGACCTCTAGTCACAGAATTCGATAGGTCACAGAATTCGGCACAACACCGGCATTGATGATCTTCCATTTTTTGCTCCAAAATATACATGTCCTGGTAGCTTTGAAGGGGTAATATGATGTCATCAGGCAACGTGATGTCTTTTGTGCTTGATCGTGAGATTCTTGATACAGTTCTCTCTAGCATGGTCAGTCTGTCTTTTATCTCCTCTAATGTAATGACTATATATCTCTCAATACCTGAAAAGAAGTGTTACAATGTGCACAAACAGTGTGCCCCTAGATTTCTGTATTGTACAGCATTTTGGCTATGTTCAGACTGCAGGCCAAAATGACCCAAATCCAAACAGCCCAAGTTCTATTTGAGTTCAGATTTGGGGTAAAACAAAAGCCACAGACAGCATTACAAATAAACTCCAAATATTATTGTGTGATGTAATGCCTAGCCTAAGTAAAGGAATAATGTAGAGGCAGCCGGTAGTTATCGGGAAATAAGCCCCGAAAGTGCGATCAGGACCCGACTCGAAGCGGGGGGTCTTGTATCATACTGAAGGGGCTTATTTACCCGATACCGGCTGCCTCTACATTATCCCGCTTATTACACGGCTACTTGCCACATAAGAAAAAAACTGGACATGAATATGAATTTGAAACATTTTATTGGCATATTTGTTTTAAATTAACATTTTTATCCTTCCGCGAAACTTTGCACAGATGCATAAAATGATCGTAATACCTTATTAAGATCCTCTGCTTCATACTTGTCTGTCTCCATTTTTTTCTCTTTTAGCCAGTCTTTGAGAAGTTTTAATGCCCATTCTGTATTTTATTGAGTGTTGGCTTCGCAGCTGTCATGCTCTATTTTGTCAAGTTCAGTCTCAGTAAGCTCTCTGTGTCTTGTCGTTGTTCGTTCTTCTATCCACTGTTTTGTTTTTTCCGTACATGTTAAAATGAATGTCAAACTTTTTCCATTCTTAATTGTGGTTGTCCAGTGTGCGTCACAAGATGGCGCCAAACAGTAATCTTTGTTGGCGCGGAGGGATTTAAAACATACAAGTAGTACGCGTTATTACTTTGGAGCGGTTATTATTTGAAAAGAACGAACCTGCAAATGTCTCAACTGACCAATCAGAATCAAGCATTCTGGTGTGTGGTGGGCGTTCTGGCGCAATATGGCTGCCGTCGCATCATCCAGGTGGATGCTGCACATTGGTGGTGGTTGAGGAGATTCCCCCATTCATTCATATGTAAAGCGCTTTGAGTACTGAGAAAAGCGCTATATAAATGTAAGGAATTATTAAATGTAAATGTAAGGCTTTAGCATTCCAGAGAGCCGTGTAATAATAAGAAATAAATTAATATTAACAGTTGGTTGTTCTCTCAGGAAGAACTAATACTCAGTAAATACCCATTATTACAAAATGTAACATTAAAGGGATACTCCATTGTTTGTCTCATTAAAAACTATGTTATAACCTTAACTAAGAAGAGTTGATACATCCCTCTATCATCTTAGTGCGTGCACATAAGTGCTGTGGCGTGCGGCGACACTTTGGTAGCACTTAGCTTAGCCCAGTTCATTCAATGGTACCAAACAGAGATGAAGTTAGCAAACACATCAATGTTTTCCCTATTTAAAACGAGGAGTTATACGACTAAATATGGTGGCACAAACTAAAACGTGGGGCTTTTCAAAGCGGGTTAAAAAGGGTAACTATAATGTATGGCGGAATAGCACTTTTAGGATTACTTCGACTTGGCGCAGAAAAACTCTCATAATGAGAGGGAAAGTTTTACTGCGCCGAGTAGAAGTAATCCCAAAAGGGGAGCGGATTTTTCAGGTGTGACTTTTTACTGCGCCAAGTCAGGTTTTATTTTGTGCCATCATACTTGGTCGTATAACTACTCGTTTTAAATAGGGAAAACGTTGATGTGTTTGGTCATTTCTACTGTTTGGTACCATTGAATGAACTGGGGTAAGCTAAGTGCTATCAAAGTGTCGCCGCACGCCACAGCGATTAAGTGCACGCACTAAGATGATAGAGGTATGTATCAACTCTTCTTAGTTAAGGTAATAACATAGTTTACTATGACAAAACAATGGATTATCCCTTAAAAAAATGCCTTTGCTTCTTGAGGCTAGAGAGGTGTACCTACATTTTTACAGCCTAAACATACCTGCTGATAGAGAGTGCTTCACAGGAAGGGGAACGGCTGCAGGTAAAGGACGCCCTTCAGATGAAGGACAGCTTGCAGATGGAAGGTGTCTCTCAGATGTAAGGTGTCTCTTTTGGATGTAAGGTGACCCGCCGGTGGAAGGTGACCCGCTGGTGTAAGGTGCCTTGGAGACAGAGTGACCAGAGAGTTATGAGCAAAAGGTGGTAAACCCATGGATGGTGGTGGGACTGGTGGCGGGATTGGTGCCTGATGTAAAACTGCAGCTTTGATTGTATGTGACTGTCTTTGCAGTTTCCGTGGTGCCGGATTAGGCTCAAGATACATGTAGCACTTGGTAGGTCTGCAAAAATGAGGAGCAATAATCCAGGAATGCATTTTAACACACATAAACAGAATAGCTGGCTCACACTATATTTAGATATAGTAATATTTTGCTGCCATGATCTTTGGTCACAACATTTATAACTAAGAATGCACCAGCACTAGAATTTATATTAAAGGGACACTTCACCGATTTGCATTAAGCTTTGTATCGTTAGAACCCCAGTCATTTTTTTGAATGGTCGTGCATCATTCCCTCAGTTTCCCCTGAGATGGGAGAAATAAAGATTTCAGTGTTGCACTTCCTTCTTTCAATGATGTAAAAATTGTCATTTTGCATCATTGAAAGAAGGAACTGCTGTATCTTTGTCGCGGGTGAAAGACTACAGACACTCATTCCCATGGATTAAAGTGAAAAAAATTCTTCTGACTAAAATTTTTTCATATTCCTTTAACTAACACTTTATGTAGGACGAGACCAAAAGCATTTTAAGGGGAGATTTGTTTCCATTAATTCCATATTGAAATCTCCTGTGGCATATATAGCTGTACTTCGCATGGCATTTCAGATTAAGGCAAAACAGCTAAATAAGTCACTATATAAAAAGAAAACATGAATATCACCACCTTTATTGGAATCGTTTATTAAATATTTATGAATTTTAAATTTATTAATTGTAGCATTTACTAATATTTTTTTAATCAAAGTTGAAACTGTTAACATTTAGTGAATGCACCATGAACTACCATAAATTACTGTAATGACATAAACAAGAATTAAATAATGCTTATATACTCTATATTTTTCATAGTTTGTTCATGTTATATAATGCATTTACTAATGTGAACAAACACAACTTTTTCATATTATATTATTCAGTATACATAAACGAAAAATGCAGGGTCTGTTATGTTCACAAAACAGCTTACAGTCACAGTAATAATACATAAATACAGTATGTCTGAATATAAGCCCCAAACAATCAACTCTAGTCAAACTTGTGTACAATTTGCACAGCTTGTCTGTAACCATAGTGACAGTTGTAAATTGAATGACTGTACTATTTTATTCACAATGTTTCTGCTGTTTACTTTCTCCTAAGACCTAAATGGTCGTGTTTATGAGGATACTTGCAAAGACGGGATTTAAGGCCAATAAAGCGGCAAAAATAATCACAAGCTCAATGAGAAGTGAATGCGCGGCTTGCATGCTCCTCTGACATAGAAACAGCGGGCGCATTTAGCAATGTTGTTTGAATTTAAAATGGCTTAAAATCACTTGTTTTTAATCTGCGGTGCTTAAATATATGTACAAATGTTAAGTTTTTGTGTCACGGTTAATCCGTATCTTGTCTCTGTTCCGATTGTTGTCACCTGTACTTTCATTGATGAATTAATGTTACCTGGCTTATCACACCTATGGCTGTGTCCAAATTCAAAGGCTGCGACCTTCTAAGGACGTTTTTAACACTCTGGGGTCGACGGCGGCGCGGGCGCCGCAAACTCTTTATTTTTCAATCACTCTGCAAAGAGACTTAAATTACTCTGCTGATTTTTGACATACATATATGATTTATACATCATTTAAAACGTTAAAGTGTCTAGTTTTTTTCTTTCCACTCCCAATAAAAACAGAATGTTGTGCTTTTTGCAAAATTAAGAGAATAAACATGATGCGCGTTTTGTTCTCTCTCCCTCAGTGAAGTCCTTTCCGAAACGCGTCAGAAAAATAAACTATAACTTAACGAATACTTGTCGTAGAAACAAAAGATAAATGTCTACATAATGCTTGGAATGTCTCCTTTTAAATGATGTAAGTGAATTTGAAAACAGATATTGTCATTCAGTGTGAACTGTATGAGAAGGAGGAGAAGTACCGTATTTCTCCAGTTACCTCATTATCTGTAATGAGAAGAGATCGCCACACCCCCGCACCATTGAAGTGAACGAGCAGAAACATCCATATGCATGACTCGTGCCTCCTGCAGTCAATGGATATGCAATCCACAATCCAGTCTCTCCATTCCTTGAATTTCCATCCGATTGCACCAAACATGACATCTAAATCCTTATTTACTTGCATATGTGTGTCAGTATCTCCAGACGCGCGTGTTTTCTTTGTTCTTCCGTCAAACAGTTCACGCGATTGGAACGCACATACACAAACACGCGAGTCAGGAAACTCGACGCGCTTTCTTATAAAATACGCTATTGCAAACAGTACAATCTTTATTTAGTTGTGTCTAAGCGCATATCTCCACACAGGAAGTTTATTAAACACAGGATCACTCGCATGTGCACACGTTTACTGCATTCATGATCAACACATGAGGTAATGGCGGCGGCTGTAAACAAACGTTGATAAGTTTATCACGCGTGTCCCTTGTTGTGTTTCTACTATAATGATTACAAAAACACAAATAAGAGTCCAGACAATGATAGGCAGTTGTTCTTTTGAGCTTTTTACTGCACAAAAGTAAACCTCTCGCTGGCCAACCAAACACAAACCCTGTGTTCACTTTACGATGGCCAAACAGTACCTTTACCATGATTAGGCTACTATGGTTTTTAAAATGTAACTTATACTCAGAGGTGGAAAAAGTAATAAAATATTGTACTCAAGTAAAAGTAAAGTTACTTTTATAATATTTTACTTAAGTAAAAGTAAAGTTACTGGTCTAAAAATCTACTCAAGTAAAAGTAAAAAGTAAATCATTTTAACTTTACTCAGAGTAAAAGTTACTTTTTTTTTAAACGGGGAAAGGTGGAGGATTCTAGTATACAGTAAAAACGACAAGGGAATATAATTCTCAAATTTGTTGTTTTTAATTGTAGGAACATTGTTAGAATCTAATTCTAAGCAGGTCTAGAGGTATGAGAGTTTCTTTTAAGTTCGGTTGTTAGGTGAGGATCTGAGGTGAGCAGCAGAAAAATCTGATCAGAGGATCATGAAAGAGACTGACACCAAATGCCATTCAATCATAGACCAAATTTTATTAGACATCCTTCACATTATATAGGATGCAAAAAGGAAACGTTTGTCACCTGGGTAAAGTCTGGCACAATCTTGTGATCAACACATTGACGAATCCGTCTAGCCGATAATCGTATGATTAATTGACCAAACAAACATACCCTTAGGGTAGTCACCCCAGACGATTTTATGCTCAATAGAAAAAGGGAAAGTGATACTAAAAACAGGGAAGTGGGGTCTGGACCATGTCCCCAATATATCCTCCTTGCCCCTTGCAGTTAACCAAAGGATATTTTCCAAACATAGCAAATGTAAGATCATTAATCACTGGGGAAAACTTTAACTGAACAGGCCAGAAAATAAACAGTGTGTTATACAATGGAAAAAGCAGACACATAGCATTTCTATAATATGCATTGTATATATTTAAAACCTTAAAGACAGGATGAGCTTGTCATCAAAATATATGATTAGAGAAAATGCCACCCTGAAAAGGATTATCAAAACCATGTGAACATATAATGTGAATTTAAACAGGATATAGATAAATATTTGGTTTGCTTACAAGTTAACTAGTGGGTGTGGGAAAGGTACATCTTTTAGATTCTTACAAACATCTTTACAATTAAAGTGCAATAACAAAAAGTTAATAAAATAAAAAGCTTTTTTAAACTAAGAAACATTTATGGAATTGTTTAATGATTTTTACATTTGAGTTATGCACTTTTGAAGGTGGTCAGCAGCTGGTAAATACAATCACTATAGTAAGGTTGTAATTGATGTATTGCTGGTAACATACATTATTTTATTAAACTAGTTTAAATGAGCTTATAATGAGATGAGTGCCATGGCTATACTTTTGACACGTTTATTGTCTTCTAGCTTCCCAGACCTGGGTACCTGATGTCAGACCTTTATTCCTCTCTCTCTCTCTCTCTCTCTCTCTCTCTCTCTCTCTCTAATGACCTGCGCATTCTCGAGGACGTTCTGAAGTTGTGTTTGACTTGACGCGAAGCTGTTATGCTGCATTTACACCAACCGCGGTAAGGGCGTGAAGCGCGAGTGATTTCAATGTTAAGTCAATGTGAAGACGCGTTGACGCGCGTCAGGAGGTCCCGCGGCGCAGAAGAGGAGTTCGGCGCGGCGCGGAAGACGCGTTTCCGCCTCTTCCGAATTGAGCGTTGTGCGCGGTACGCGCTGTAAGCGCGAATGGTGCTTTTTGTGCATCTTGCGGTTCACGCGAATTTGCGGCTGACGCCCGAGTTGAAAAATTTGAACTTTGGCGGAATTTTGCGCCGCGTTAACCAATCAGGAGCCTGCTTGCTGCTGTGGTGGCAGCCCCGCCCGGAGTCACTCACTCAAGCAGTCACTCGAAGCTATATGACACAAGTTGTTATTTCTATAGTGGAGACAGGAATAAAAAGGACCTCGCTTGGAAGAGTGTCAGTAAGGACTTTGGGCAACTTGGTAAGTTGTAATACACGCTTCACTTTTGAGTCACGTGACGTTTATCTACCCGCGCCGTTTATTTTTCCCCATAGTAAGGTTACCCAATACAAAACTGGTAAATCTCTTGATAAATGCACAAGTAACATCAGTCATCTTGCAAACAGACACTCGCACAGCAGTTGCCCCTCCCACAAGAAGCGGATTTTGCTTCGGACGCGCGTCAAATGCTTGCTTTTTCCGCGCGTCTACTCCGCTCTACACGCGCGAATGCATCCAAATTGTTCAAGCGGCAAACCACGCGCGGTAGACGTGATTTTGACGCCCAAACCGCGTTTGGTGTAAACTCAGCATTAGACCTTGGAAGATAATGCGCATGGTATTAAAAACGCGCCGTGCAAATGAGCAGTAAAAACCCGTTCGTTTAGTACTCAAGAGCATGAATCCTATCTTTCATAGGAATGAAACACTCGCTTCGCGTCAGTGGAAAGTGGTCGCTTAAATATGGCCAGGGGTTTCTTTCATATAATTTGAACTGAGGCGGGTCTGCATTAGCGCACGCCTGTCTCGTCCGTCTCCATGGTTCTTTTTGCGCGTTCCCCCGCCCATCAATCATCCGTTGCGCGTCTTTATCACCTTGCTTTTTTAAAATATTTTTTACTCAGTAACGGATATGATTTAAAATGTAGCGAAGTACAATACTTTAAACAAAACATACTTAAGTAAAAGTAAAAGTACAGATTTTAAAAACTACTCAATTACAGTAATGTGAGTAAATGTAATTCGTTACTTTCCACCTCTGCTTATACTTGTGAAATTAATAGAAAATATTTCAATAGAAATATATATATATATATATATATATATATATATATATATATATAATGTGTGTGTTTGTGTGTGTATTTACATTATATTGAAAAGTAAACCTTATCATGGTTTTACTACAGAGAAAGTTACATTCCTGTTGAACATCCCCACAAGGCTCATTATGTGGCTCATTATTTAACTCTTTTGTCTCTCAGCTGTCAATCACTGATTATTCAGGATCTTTCCCGCCTCCACGCATACAGCCTTTCCCAAGCAAAAGTGTCTTAGAAATTGTAAATCAATATCTTGCTTTATGTGATTGAGTAGGCCATATGATTTTCACATCATTTTGAAGAAAAAACTCTAGACTACTAGATCCTTTTTTTAAAAGTCTTGGGAAAACATGTTTAGAATGAGTTTTGTGGAGTTATATCAGTGACTTAAAAATGTTGCTTCTTCAAAAACCACGCATAAACATTTTTCTCTCAAAAATACAAACATGTACATACATGTTAATTATATGATATTGTAGCCCAGTTTTTGATGAACACAGTGTTATGAGACTTTTGCCATTAATATGTTTTTAAGCAACTGAACAAATGTCAGTGCATGTCAAAACTTCCCCAGGGCCCTAAAAACCCCTTAGCCCACAGAGGGTTAAAGACCGATTGCGTCACATTAGCGCGACTTGAGGCTAGTAAGGCCGTCCCAATTCAAAGGATGCTTAGAATGAAGCCTCAAAATGCATCCTTATTTCTCCGCGCTGTTAAGGATAGAACGAATGGATTCTTAACAGCCGAGGATATCCCAAGAGTCATTGCGCGTCTTCAACCAGGGCCGGTTTTTGCTATTGGCAATGTGGGCGAACGCCCAGGGCACAATCTCTGTGCGGGCGCATATATATATATCAAAACAGTTTTCTAGACTACGCCTTAAGGGGGGCGAGCGAGGGATTGACTGATCCCAGGCCAGAGGCCACACAACACAAACTGCTGCGTCTGCTTCCAAATAAATTGTATTTTTCATTCCTAAAATTAACATAGACCCATATACCTACGAACATGTCATTAATTGGGTTATGTGAAAAAAAAGTATAGTCATCTACGTGACTCACGTCACGTGACTCCGGTTGATTGACGGGCGAACAGACGTTGTTGTAGGCTAAATGTAATGCTAAGTTAATGAAGTCCAGTCTTTATCATCATGGATCAAATTAAAATACCAAATAAGCCATCAGTTGCCCAGTTCAGAAAAAGAATACAAGAAGATGAGGAGAAACGGGCAAAAGATAAAGGTATGCCGATTTCTATGAGTGACAACGTGAGTGACAGTAGGAAATAGCTATTTATATTAGCCTGGGTCTCTTGCTAATTTGTTGATATTAGCCACAGAATACGACTGTATTTGGTTTTAGTTTTGCTGAACTAGCAACTATTAGAATTGAGGCAACTTGTCATGCAACTAAATTTACCCATAGGCAACAGTTTGTGTGTGCAACACAAAAAGTGCAAATTCACACAGACCTCCTGATTTTGTAATTTTTTTATTGCTTTACACTATATGTTAACTTAAATAACTTGTAGTGTGTTATGCTTAGTTTATAGGATGTTAACAAATGCTAATAAAATGTGTGTTATGGTCATTTTAATTGGGTAACTCACTGATGCATGTGTGAAATAAGTGTATCTAACTTACATATTGTATCTTAATTGTAAATTCAGCTGCACTTCTGAAATATTTTTGAGCTAGAACTTCTACTGGCCAAAATGAGTAGTCAGATACTTCCACAGCAGCAACAGACATGGTTGTGGAGTGTGATGAGGAGCCATCTACCTCTGCAGCCACACAGGCCTCTTCAGGGATGTTCCTAGAGCCATCTACCTCCTCAGCCACATGATCCTTGCAGGATTTCACAGGTGTGTGTCTGTGTGCTCGCATGTGTGTGTGCATGCGTGTGAGTGTGTGTGTACCTGGTAATTATCACGTTGTGGGGACCAATTGTCCCCACAAAGATAGGAATACCAGTGTTTTTGTGACCTTGTGGGGACATTTTGATGTCCCCATGAGGAAACAAGCTTAAAATCTAACAAGATTATGTTTTTTTGAAAATCTAAGGTACAAGAAAGGTTTTTGTGATGGTTGGGGTTAGGGAATGGGGTAGGTAAGGGGAATAGAATATACAGTTTGTATGGTATAAAATGCATTACGTCTATGGAATGTCCCCACAAAACATGGAAACCACACTCTCAGAAATAAAGGTACAAAACTGTACCTTTTTTGTCACTGGGGCTGCACCCTTTCAAAAAGTACAGCTTTGCAGCTGCTAAGGAATTCATTTTAGTACCTCAGAAGTGCATGCTGGGACCATAGAGAGCTTATTAGTACCCCAAAAATACATATTAGTATCTCAAAGGTACATATTGGTAATAAATGTTTACATATCTGTACCTAACGGTCCATACAATTACATTATTAAAGGGTCCTGCCCCAGTGACAGCTAGGGTACATATTTTGACTTTTTTCTAACAATGTAGGTCCTTAAGGTACGGTAATCTACCCAAAATTGAATTCTGTTTTGTATTCCTGTAAAGGTACCAAACAGAAACTTAGGGTACAGCCCCAGTGACAGAAAAGGTACAGTTTTGTACCTTTATTTCTGACAGTGCAGAATGTGTGTGTGTGTGTGTGCATGAGTGGGTGTTTATACTGAATTACATGTTTTTCTCTGTTCTTGTTACCTTTTTGTACTTCAGATTATATATAATAAAATAATTCATGTTGGTGGCGGGGTTTGGGGGTAATTCTTTTTTTTCTGGGGCTGTCAAGGGATGGTTCGCCCAGGGCGTAAATCTAGCCAGGACCGCCACTGTCTTCAACGGCTGCATATAATGGATAGATATTCTTAAATAAACAATAAAAACCTTTACTAAATAAAAGAGTATTTATCAGAAAAAATTTTTTTCTTGTCACTGTTTTAGTATTATAAGTTATGTTTTGTGTTAATATTATTCTTTTTATGTTGCATATATTTCTACGGTTGATTAATTTGATATACTGTTGAATAGTTAATCTACATTAACGTGTCATATTTTCTAAAATAATTAATATTAATAATAATTAATAATTAATTAATATTTTTCTTTCATATTTATGTTAATAAGTCAGAAATGTCTCCGCTGTGTCTTGCTGACAGGCGCGGTGGGCACGTGCAGCAGGTGGCGCCAATTATGGGTCCCTGAAGGTTAGACCGTCTCATTTCAGTTCTCTTCGCGAACTTCTAAGGCTTCCACCTTGAAAGACCGAGTGCTCACCTTTTAAGGTCTCATGCTTATAAGGTTGCAGCCCTTGAATTGGGACACAGCTTATGTATCGTAAGTCTGTTTGTATATGCACCTGCCGGATCATTGTCATTACTTCCCTGTCTGTTCCTGTATCGGATGTTCCTGTTTTACCCGCCGTTGTATGTTACTCGTGTTTTGTTTTCTGTTTTATATAAAATTTTATTTATTTAATGTGAACCCTGCGTATGCGTCCTGTTTCCCGGAGTGACATTTTGTGCCCACGCGCAAATGCAACTGCAAGAACCGACAGGTGGATGACATCAAAGTGCCAGCGAGAGCATTTCGGAAGCAGTCTCCTCTTATGATTCCTCGAATTGCTCTCACGGGATTTGGATGTCATCTGCCTCTTGGTTCGTGTGGCACCACATGAAGTTTACCCACGAGTTTAACAAACCCATTGTATCAGCCACTGGTTAGATCAGCATAGCAGTCAAAAACGGGACACGGGTGATAACGTATGGGATAAATTATTTACCCCCAAAATACAGGACCCTTAGTCATATTGTGCACGCAAGTTACCTGGATGTTTGGTTGTTTTAGCCCATGAACTGAAAGGCTTGCCAAACTTCCTCATTTCGCTAAGCCAAGTCAATCTCCATTGTTTTTTTACACCTTTATTTATCTCCAAAACATCGGAGCCTTTCTGCATTATAAGTTTGTCCATGCTAGCTGAAATAAAGTTTTACCTCAGCTTAAAGTGATACAGCCAGAAAACCCGGAGTGGATCCGGTGCATAGTGATTACAGAACGCTTACAGTGGAGAGAGGAACGTGATTTGGCTCCACACCAGGCTTTGATCACATTCCACTTATAACGGTGAATTCACGTCGTCTTTATGAAAAGTGAATTTAATAATTTTGCAATTTACGGAAATCCTTTTAGCGACGGAATACTTTAATCCATGCATTCCTCATTTTTCCAAGGTGGGGGCTATGGGTGGGACCCACTCACACTACAGACCTATTACAGATAAGTGGGTGGGACTTACGAAAATATACGAACACAGGCGAAAAAAAATTATCAGCCGCCATCTTTATGCTAAGCTAACAGATGTTGTGGAGCGAGGTAATCGATATGATATGGAAGAGGGTGATTTCACAAGTGTGATGCTCTAATCCGCTGTTCATGGCACCTTTATGAGCCACAGTAAAAAAGCTGAGGCAGATGGAGGAACAGAAGCCCGAGGAGTAGGCCGTAGCCTGGGCTTCAGCTGCGTAGAGAAGCCTGGGGAAGGCGCCACAACCCTCCGCCTCTGCTGCGTAGAGAAGCCCGGACTGGCTCGAGCTTGGACGGACTAGTAGTGCCTGTACTCTTGCTGTGTGCTTTCTGTATAACATTTCCGCATCAGATCAGGATATGGACGTTTGCTTGGTGAATGTTCCCGGGAAAGAAGAGGTACTTTTGCGCACGTTTATTTCATAGATGTATTTCGGCTTATGAACACAAGGGCTGAGCCAGAACGTCTGTGGAGCATACATATTGTGTGGTGTTTGTGTGGAGTATACATATTTTGCGGTGGATGCGTTTGTGTGCAGGATGCGGCATTTTCTTCTTTGGGAAGAGGCAAAGCACCCTCAAAAATATATCCGAAACTGAATTAAGCTTCCTCCTACCCAAGCTTCGTACCGTATATGGACAGCGCAGCGGTGTCCTGGATACATACTTTAAAATCCTAAACTGGACGCGACAGCCAAAGCCTGCAGGGATAAACGGACGTCTGACTATAAAGTGAGTGTTTCTTTTTTCTTTGTTATACTAACGTGGCATTTATGTACATAATAGCATATCTGAGCGGTGTTCTGATTAATGGGAGTGGCTTGCAGAGCTGTGCATTGTGGGAGTTGTAGTTTTCCATACAAATTTGCCCTAAAGTCATGTTCTGTCTTTTCTCTGTCAAAAAAATCATTTCGACTACAAATATGACCCGCTTTCAATAAAGATGAATGTTTCTATAGATGAAATTTCCTTTTACATAAATTAACTTAGCATAAATTAACTGGGTAGTAAAGGCAACAGAACAACACTTACTGTCTTGAACGCTGGCTGCGATCTAATTCTTCAGGTTCACTTGCTATAATTAAATTTGTTTCTGCCATTTTGGTTTTATATCTTGTCTTTTCATAATCCACTGGAAGAAACAAAATAAGTGTGTCAATAGGTCTTGCATTGTTTTCTTGACACTTTTCATGTCGGCATTTTGTCTATTAATTTTCAACAAATGTGTCTTGCTGTCTGTCTGCTTTGATTTTTTTTACATAAAAGTCCTTTCAAGTGTAATTTGGTTAAATATTTGTTTAAGAACAAACTGTGGTTTCAGACAAGCTTTTTTCAATTTCCTCATATAGTTTTCGAATGGAAAAGCTGACACTCCATCTAAAGCTCCATACCTCCTAACATCATCAGCCAAATGTGTCAAACAGTGTACATTATACACCAATTCTTCAGCACCATATAACTGCTCAAATTCAATTAAGAAATGTTTCATGAGGGCATCCGCGTAGTCACAGTAATCATTACACAAGGCAGGACATAGCATTAAGTACATGGCAATGAAGAGATTCATGAAATTCCTGTAGTGGGAAGAGGAAATGATGTCTTGTAAAACAATTGGGCCCGTATAAAGTAAGAACTGGCAGAATTCCGTGGCTTTCTACCTGTCAATGTCTGCTAATGTTCTTGGCTTTCTCTAAAAACTCGGTTGGCATATGCTGCCTTAGCTGATGCAATCTTGCAGAGATAGCCATTGCTGCCTGAGAGCCCAACCTACAACAAAAATCCCCTTTCATCCAAAATGAAATTAATTTGCGAGTCACTCCGAGACAAACAAGGTGCATGCAGTCTAGAATGAACATTGTAACCATGCCAATGTTAATCCGTGCAAGGGGAGAGTTGCCCATATAGTGATCCTCATTCTCCTGTCTAAAGAACTGATCATCTGTGCGGAGTGTTGCTGTCTTCTCAGGAAAAGTCATGTGGTTCTTAACATAGACTCCTCCTTGAGTGCAACGCTCACACCCAAAATACCCATTGTGTCCCTTTATGTTTTTAATAAATGACCTTGCAGGAGCATCGCAAATGAAGCAGTCAATCTTTAAAGTAAAGTTCTTTCCTGCCAACTCGAAGCCTCGCTCAAGGTCAATTACCTCCTGCACAAAGGCAGATAAATACTGCTCCAAATTCAGAGGCTTGCTATTGCCACAAAAAATTCCAATAACAAAAGGCTCCTTTTCAATTAACACTTTGCCAAGAATTGGCCACAATTGCAAATTAGAGCTCTTGTACAAGGGAAAACCATCAACATTAATTTGGAGGTCAATAGTGTTGCTAACATTGTTGATGAGAGTTGTTGAAATTGTCTGCAGGTAAGTGAGAATGCCAAAATGTATATTTTCACCTCCTTTGATGTTTTTAACACTGGCTGCTATTTTTGCAGTTTGTAGGGTGCGAGCATGCTTGGGTAAATTTGGATGGAACTCCTGTAGTGCATGAAGAAGATCTGAGAGGGTGTTCTGTGGCACATCATTCCTCAGAGCCCACCCACATAGCACCTTTGATAGTTTTTCACATTCATCTTCACCCTCATCACTATCACTATCTTCCACAGTATCACTCTCATCACTAATGTTGCCACAGTCATCAAATAAATTTAGGCAATCCATGAAAACATAATCTTCCTCATCATTGACATTCAAGGCCAGATTGGATTCAGGTTCAACTTCTCCAAAAATTTCACCTCCATTAATCTCTTGAATTGAAGATGATGAATCAAAAGAATTCAAGATTCTTAATGTGTGCCGGTGCTTAGTCCAATAACTCCTGGAAGTCATGCCGTAACCTGTGATAAAATAGGACTTTATGCAAAAGAACAGGAAGAATGATATTCATTTTGCTGATATAGACAGGAAATGTAATTATAATTTCATTTAATTAAGTACATCAAAACATTAATATACATCATGTCCACTTTCGTTGCAAAAAACTGAAAAACATGGACAAAATGTTTTCATGGTTGGCAAGTTATACGTGTAAGAAAGTCTATGTAGTAACTGGGAACTAAAGTTCATAAGATGTTTCCTAGAGGGACTTTTCAGTGTTGCACACCGGTAAAGACGGATGACTGTCAATCTTTGTATATGCTGCTGTTAACGTTCTGTAATGTGTACATATAATACAAGTAAGTTGAAGAGAGTTGTATACTACTACATGTTATATTATATTCAGATTATGTTAATTTTAATGTTTATGTTGATCGCTGTGTTCAGTATAATCGGTTATTAGCGGCCGCAATTTTGCCGCAATGTTTCTGCTAATTCATTATTGTAATGCTAGCGCTACATGTAACGGTCACAAACATGTTTAGTTATTTAATTATTAATATAGGCACCCATTACGTGTCCTATTATGGTATTGTTGACCATATTGTCTCAGGTACATTGCAGTCATGGGCGGAAATCCCGGGGGGGTCGGGGGGGACAGGACCCCCCCTATCTGAGGGTTGTCCCCCCTAAATTATCATTAGAATATGTGTATTGAAAATAATTTAATGATTTATAATACTTAAACTAGTTGTGTAAGAAGTGAAACAATACAAATGCAAACGGAGCAACAACAAAAAAACGTTTTAAATATTTGGATTCCCCCTCCCTTGCCTCACAGTGGTTTGGTCCACTGCCCACGCCCCTTTTACCTCACCACCACACATTCCGGTGGTAGAGAAGTGTACGGAGCCGACGCGTTAATAAGCTATATACAATACAACGTTTCCCATCACTTATCAGTTTATCCTCATATGTTTTAAAACTGGACTATTTTGACATATAAACATGAACATATTTCGTTTTCTGAGAACAGAAGCAGATAAACGATCAAGAAAACATTTTTATGCATTCATGCAGAGGTGAGGCAGAGCTGAAAGTAACAAATTACATTTACTCACCTTGCTGTAACTGAGTTTTTTGTGTACTTTTACTTTGAGTAGTTTTTAAAATCTGTACTTTACTTTTACTTAAGTATGTTTAAAGTATTGTTGGTTACTTCGCTACATGTTAAATCATATCCGTTACTGAGTAAAAATAAATAAAAAAGTAAGGTGATAAAGACGCGCCACGGTCGGATGATTGATTGATGGGCGGGGGAACGCGCAAAAAGAACCATGGAGAGGGACGAGACAGGCGCAGGCTAATGCAGACCCTCAATTCAATTCTTACGAAAGAAACCCCTGGCCATTGACGCAAAGCGATTGTTTCATTCAGGTAGGGTTCATGCTCTTGAGTACGGAGTTTGAGAATTGCCGACCGTGTTTAACCGCTAATTTGCACGATGCATTTTTAATACATGCGCATTATCTTCCGAGGTCTAGCAGCTTCGCGTCAAGTCAAACAACTTGAGAACGTCCTCGAGAATGCGCAGATCATTAGACATTGCAGAGAGAGAGAGAGCGCGAGAGAGATAGATTGAAAGACATCAGGTACACAGGTCTGGGAGCTAATAAACGTGTAAAGGATGTATAGTGTATAGCCATGGCACTCATCTCATTATATGTTCATTTATGTATATAGTTTAATAACAATGTATGTTACCAGCAATACATCAATTACAACCTTCATATAATGATTGTATTTACTAGCTGCTGACCTCATATTATTTTTGCTTCAAAAGTGCATAACTCACCTGTAAAAATCATTAAATAATTCCATAAATGTTTCTTAGTTATAAAAAGCTTTTTATTTTATTAACATTTGTTATTGCACTTTAATTGTAGAGATGTTTACAATTAAAAACATAGTTTGAGATGTATATATCCTTCCTTTGTGAACTATACTAGAAACCTCTCCCCGCTGTAAAAAAGTAACTCTTAAAATTAAAATGACTTTTTACTTGAGTAGATTTTTAGACCAGTAACTTTACTTTTACTTAAGTAAAATATTATTAAAGTAACTTTACTATTACTTAAGTAGAAAATTGTATTACTCTTTTCACCTCTGCATTCATATGTATTAAAATTAAATTTGCGTCCGTTCATAGAGAAAGAGAAACGTTTTCTATCTGTACCCATTTCCTTGCAAGTACAATTTTGCCTGTATTATTGGTGTCCCCTTCAAAAATTGTTCTTGAAAAATTTTATGTTTATTGTCCCCCCCAACATTTAGATGAGATTTTCGCCCCTGATTGCAGTTACACATATTTGTGTTTATATATTTCTACTGATAATACCATTTGGTGTTATGATTTATATTCTGTTAGGTAATTTATATTAATCTGAGAATGGATATTATTTGTAATTATGTTTTGTTTCTTTGTAGACCATTACATTTTATTACCTTAATATGAGAACAGATGTTAAATGTCTCATTCTGAAGACTTTCCTCCTCTCCTGATTCTCTAACCGGAATCTGGTTCATATTTGGCCGCCTCAATCAGCTGTTATTAGGTACTGCCACAATCATTTTTAATAACCTAATGTCTAAACACGAAATCTGCTATTTCTAGACCATTATAATAATTGTAACCCTTATTTTCTGTTGTAACACTCCAGTCTCTTTGGTGTGGATAAACATAAATAAAACACGGGTTACACCGGTAATATTTCACGTTTCATATTTTATTCGGAAGCATCGGCAGAGAAGCACTAACAGCTGCTTACGCACACACTCTACAAACTTTTCGCTCTCTCTCTTTTTTTTTTACACATGCGTACTTCCCTTTAAGGGGCAGATGCACCAGAAGAATAACATAGAAATATATGCACAATATGAAAACACTTAAATAACTATTAGTGTTTAAACATAAGTTCTTCTCCCTTTCCGTTTCCATAAATCATAAATCAAAAACAATAAAATAAAATTATAATTCAACAAATTCAAGGTTACAGTCTTCCCCTGTTTGACAAAGAAATGTCCTCGTTTCTACTTCAATATAATACTGAAAAGTACATAACCCATTCATATATCAACAACATACATAACAACAACTTAAGTGCATAAATACTCTGAATAAGTACTGCAGCACAAAATAAACAAAAATACAGCCATGTGGTATAAATTCACTCCACAGAGATACTTAGAACACATCCCGTACATGCCGTAATGCTTTGTAACAGATCAAAACAATTATTAACACAAAACCATATGTAAACTGGTTATATGCATTTGACAGTACATTTAACAGTAAAGTACAGAGAAACAATATGTGAATACCACCTCAACAAACAAAATCATTCAACTTGACAGGTTTTTTAACAGTGTTAATTTCGTTGACGAGAACCTTTTTTCACGGACGAAGACTAAATAAAAACTAAATAAAAGTCAGATATGATGACGAAGACTGTAACGAAATATAACTGACACTTTAGTCAACGAATAAAAATAAGACGAAAATGTTAGGGAGGGACGAATGGAGAAGAGATCCAATCAGAGCTACACATTTTGTGGGGAAAGTTTTGTGGGATCCAATCAGAGCGAATCTTTGAGGGTAGGTTGATCTACGCAGGCAGTAGAGGCATTTTAAAAACCCGCGGCAAAGTTCGTTTTCACAACAGGTTGTTTACATTATATTTAGTTGTACATTCTTCGTTACCCAGCTTTGGCTGATTTCAGTTGACTTCGCTCGTTAGCAACACGCTAACATGTTGCGGTGCACCCGGACTGAAGACATGTCTCATTAACAACAACAATGTCATAGCTACCATCTAATCTGGTCACACTTCAAATATGACAAGACAACAGCCTGTAAAAATGACTCATCCAGAAATACAAGCAAAGGTAAACATGCACGCTAAGGTTATTTTATAAGATAAACCACCGTGTTTTCGCTAATCTTGGAATAACATAGAAACAAATGGAATACACATCTGAACTGTATTGATTGTATTGGATTGTCTGAATTAATACTGAGTATAAATATTCAGTGTCCTCAAATTGAATGAAATGTGTAACGTTACTATTATAGTATATGTTGTGGTTTTACATGACTGGACAAAGTGCGTGTGTAAGAGCGTGTGTGTGTCTCTGTCTGTGTGTCTGCGCGCGTGTGTGTCTCTGTCTGTGTGTCTGCGCGCGTGTGTATAGGGAGAAGGCATATCTTTTTCAGGGACCATGTATATTTTTTAGGTAGAGCGGGCCTTATGCTTATTTTATGTGATATTATCTTTTGTGAAAAAGCCACGGTCAGTTTTTTTGACATTAAGAATAAAATAAATACGTGTTTTCTTTAACAACCATTAAATCTGTCTCTGTATTGCATATTCAAACCTTAATACCATTCCATAACAGACTAAAAAACTTAAGACTAGACTAAGACTAAAACTCTTATGATATTTCGTCGACTAAAACTAGACTAAGACTAAAATATTTCAGATGACTAAAATAAGACTAAAACTAAATGGTGTGTTATTCAAAAGACTAAGACTAAGACTACATCAGAATTTGCTGCCAAAATTAACACTGTTTTTTAACCACACGGCCACTACGAGTCTGCTGAGGAGGGTCCACTGATATTACCTGTTCAGTGACCTGAGAGACTGTAGGGGAAACACCAGGCCGTGGCATTGAGTCCAAATCAGATGCAGAAAGAGTTTGAGATTGACATTCAGTTCTTGACCCACAAGCATTTAGTTTTTCAGGTTTGTTAGGTACATAAGGCGGGGTGGTTGGGCGGAAAGGCAAAGCTCCTGACAATGCAGTGAGAGGAACTGAGTGAGGAGCCTTATCACTATCCACAATAGGAGGCCCCAAAACTGGCAAGGTAGGAGCAGGTAAATGTTGAAAAGCACCCTTACATGGCTTTAAGCGATTGTGGTGGACAACCCACTTTCTGGACTGTGGATTTTGTGGATCTGTGATCTCATAAGTTACACCAGGGTTGTCCCCCTTGTCCATTCTTCTAAGAATTTGAACGGCCCTTTCCATTTAGGAGCCAGCTTATTCTGCTTTTGAGCTGGATCGTCCAAAAACACAAAGTCACCTGGCTTATGTGGGTGGAAAAAGGTATTTTTGTCATACTGCTGTTTCTGACCGAGTTTAGCAGCAGCAGACTGCTCAGCAGCATCTTTGAAAGCATGGGACAAACGCGTGGTCACATCACGAGCATAGTCCGCAGGGGTGCCTGGCGTACAAGATGTGAAAGCAGGACTACAGTTCAAAAGGATATCCGCAGGTAGTCTTGGTTCTCTACCATGTGCAAGAAAGAAAGGAGAAAATCCAGTGCTGGAATGAACACTAGAGTTATATGCCAACTCCACTTGAGGCAGATATCGCTATCACTTTGTTTATGTAAATGAGGAAGAGTCATATCACTCCCTGGTTAAATATGGTGTACCGCAGGGATCAGTTTTAGGTCCTATCCTGTTCTCGTCATATATGCTACCCCTAGGAGACATTATCAGGAAACAGCATAAGTTTTCACTGCTATGCAGATGATACCCAGCTTTACATCTCCTCACATCCCAGCGAAACCCACACGTTTTCTAACCTAACAAACTGCATTAGCGATGTTAGTGACTGGATGGCACATAACTTTCTTAAGCTCAACTTCAATAAGACAGAGATACTTATTATTGAACCGAATCGCTACAAACATAATATGTCAGATTACAAGTTGCACATAGATGGCTGCACTGTGGTGCCATCTTCCTCGGTTAGGAACTTAGGTGTGATGTTCGACAGCAACTTATCCTTCGATAGTCATATCGGCAACGTCTGCCGCACAGCATTCTTCCATCTTAGAAATATCTCAAAAATACGCCATATACTGTCTACATCTGACGCAGAGAAGCTTATCCATGCTTTTATGACCTCTAGAATAGATTATTGTAACTTGCTACTCGGGGGATGCCATGCAAATCAGGTAAACAAGCTTCAGCTAGTTCAAAACGCTTCTGCAAGAGTGTTTACTCGATCTAAGAAGTATGACCACATAAGTCCAATTCTGGGATCTTTACACTGGCTACCAGTTAATTATCGCATACAATTTAAAATATCACTTATCATCTACAAAGCCTTAAATGGCCTAGCACCCTCATATCTTAGAGAATTACTATCAGAATACAATCCATCACGTGCACTGCGTTCGCAAAATTCTGGTCTCTTAGTCATCCCTAAAATATCAAAAGTGTCTAAAGGTGGAAGATCCTTTTCCTACTTAGCCCCTAAGCTCTGGAATGATTTACCAACCGTTGTCCGAGAATCAGACACAGTAGATACCTTTAAATCTAGACTTAAAACTTTTCTCTTTAACAAGGCATTCACATAATTTGTTTTAGTAATGCAGGGTTCCCGTGGGGTCTTAAAAAGTCTTAAAAAGTCTAAAATTCAGAATGTTAAATTTAAGGCCTTAAAAAGTCTTAAAAACACCCAGATTTTTATCCCAGGTCTTAAATTTAATTTACCCAAGTCTTAAATTTCTTACCTCTTTTCATTCCCAAAAAGCGTTGTCGGCAGAAAATAAAATAGTAATTTAAAACGCTGTAAACAGTCAGATCACAACACCTGAAATATAGCTTATGGCGGCCATTCCCAAACTGTGGTCCGCGGACCACTAGTGGTCCGTGAGGGTACTGCAGGTGGTCCGTGTAAAGACAAAATAAAAATATGTATATTTTGAGAATATGCTGTGTTGTGCTTGAACGAGTTCATTGAACAAAAGTTGAACGTGATCTGAACGTACGCCTGATGAATGTTACTCTGAACTCGTTGATTCTGGTGCCTGTGAACGGCATGCTCTTTCAGTTTAACGTCGTTCAATAGGGTGCCAGATTTTTATATTCTTCCAGGCGAAAACCCGACTAAAACACACTGTAAACAGGCCTTAATGTGTAGCGGAAAAAACACCCAATCTGGCAACACCGCCACCAGTCAGTGATCACCAGTCACGCTGCATGCGTAATCAAAACAACACAGACGCTGCTGATATTCCTGGCGCGTCACTCAAATAGTTTAACATTAAATAATATCATATTTTTCTTAAATTGTTAACGATTAACATAGGCTGCTAGTGCTAACGCATATTCTGGATCTTGAAATAGACTCTGACTAAGCTCACGCTATTTAACGTGCACGTGTGGTGTGCAATACCTGCGAGTTGTCATACACGCAATGCCTCGCAGCGCTTCTCGCCCGGGGTGCGACCCCCACCCGGCTAGCCTTTCAAGGTATGTGCAAGCAAATACAAAAATTAAAAGACAGTCAATGCTTATGTAAACCCCGGTTGGATAAGGATTTAAAGTTGGACATGAAGATGAAATCTGACGCATTTAGCTTCAGTGTTAAAACTGATGAAATAATTGCTGTCTGTGGTTCTATATGGGGCTATAATGGCAATCTTTTTTTTTATAATATGGGAAAAAAGAACTATAAATTAGTTCATTTTTGGAACTGTGAACTAGTTCAAAATTTTGAAATATGAACTGAACTAGTTCATTTTAAAATTTGTAAACTGTGAACTGAAGTAGTTCATGTAGAAAGTGAACTTTCCCAACACTGAGAATATGTATATAAATAATATTGATATAAGAATATTGATATACATTTTTAATTAAATTGTCAAGTTATTGTGTGATTACTAAAATAGGCCAGTGGCGCTCGGCTGTGACATTCAAGTTCAGTGCCGTACAAAATAAGATTGCTGTATGAATATGTGGCAGCTGTTTAGTGCAGTAAACTTTCTTTTAAGAAACCGGTTGTACTGATGTGATGACCAGTTATAGTTTTAGTGCTAGTAAGACTATTTAGATGTGCAGATTAATTCGGGACTTTGTGTAGACATATTTTATAATAAGTATTATGTTGGTCCGCGAAAATTCTTGATTACAAATAGTGGTCCACACACACAAAAAGTTTGAAAACCCCTGGCTTATGGCACGATTTGCGTGGATTATGACAAAGGGCGGAATGTTTCTTTTTAGAGACCCACCATCATACACTTTCTGCCTCCGCCATTAAGTTAAATATCAAAGTTTATATTCTGAAATAAGACCATTTCTGAAATAAGAAATGCGACCCTTTGGAGGCTACAGCCTTCGGATTGAACAACGGTCTTAGTGGATAACGTTAGCAACACATATCAAACAGCCTTTTAATGGTAAATTTTATTTTCTTAATGCAGATTAATCCGTTATTGTGTAATTAGAGAGGCTATTAAACCTGATGGCAGTATATAGTGCATATTTATGCATAAAACGTATGGGTGGAGTGTTTTTTTGGCTCTGTGATTCTGTATTCAATTAAATGCAATACATTAATTTATTAATAACTTGTTTAATAAAATGCATATATTAATGCTTTTAGGGATTAATAATAATTGAAAGTGATCTTTTGTTCATTGTATATTTATAAACATGCACAAGATATATACACAGCACACAGTCAGTTGTACATTAAACATTATGGGGTGGTTTCCCGGGCAGGGATTAGCTTAAACCAGGACGAGGCCTTAGTTTAATTATGACATATAACTAGTTTTAATAAACATGCCTTACTAAAACCATTACTTGTGTGCATTTTGATAAAGCTCTTATCCCTGTCTGGGAAACCTCCCCTATAAGCTTACGTACTACAGAGTGTGATGCATTTTAAAGCTTTAAAGTTGTATGAGGCAGTGTAAAACTAGGCACAAACCAGCAGCTGACCATACTGACTGATCTAATATTAGTGAATTTTATTTTTCAAAAAACATTGTTAATAGAATTTTATAAAAATACTACTTACACATATTAGTGTGATGTATAAATATTGTAAATCAATGCATTTCTTGACTATTAATTAAGAAAAATCACAGCTCTTTGCCTCTAACTCAATGTATTTTAAATGGCTCACTATGAGCCATTTTTGGGCTTACATTGTCAGAAGTCTCTTCCTAAAGGGCTATGGGTAAAATTTGTCGGCGCCAACACTCGCGGTCTAATAGAGTTAAGCATAATGTATTTCCATGTATTTTGATTATCTGTTTTAAAACTGCGTTCATTTAATATTTTTCTATAACTGAATGAATAAAAATAGAACGTTTTAAGAATTTCTGAGATCATTTGAATGCTTCTAGTAATGTGTCGTGTTGGTCTTAAATTTGACTCATAATGGTCTTAAAAGGTCTTAAAAAGGTCTTAAATTTAACTTGCTGAAACCTGCAAGAACCCTGGTAATGGGACTCATCTCACAATAGTTAGCTTGTACAACCTAATAAATAAATAAACTAAATCATCATTTTCGTCAACACTTCAAAGCATGGTAAATGCTATTAATATTCTTAAGAAATATGTTTAATCTCTCCTTACTCGTTTACATATGTGCAGCAAACCATGAGCCGGGCATAAACTTTCAAAAACAAATGTCACGTATAAAATAGAAAAGGCTTACATATAAGGAAAAGAAACGCTACTCTGTGCACATACAAACCACAATACAATGCCAAAACTTCAAAACTAGACCAATAAAACCCCAAATCGGGCCATTAATTGCCGAGCGCAGAGGAGTGATTGAAAGCTATGTATGGCATTATGTTATCACTTGCTCTGCCCTCCTCCTGAGGTTTCTGAGTCGAGTAGGGGAGTACTGTGAAGCCCAGACAGGCATCAGGGAGATGGCTGGCGCAGTCTCGTCCCCGTCTCCCCTTTACTCCCTTGCTCGTCCGGATTTCCCGTCCCGTGCATTTTTCTTGTTCTCCATAAACCGACCTGTGCAGAGTCTTGTCACTGGGGTGACGTTGTATCTTCAATACCTATACAGTCTTGTTCAAAATAATAGCAGTACAATGTGACTAACCAGAATAATCAAGGTTTTTAGTATATTTTTTTATTGCTACGTGGCAAACAAGTTACCAGTAGGTTCAGTAGATTCTCAGAAAACAAATGAGACCCAGCATTCATGATATGCACGCTCTTAAGGCTGTGCAATTGGGCAATTAGTTGAATTAGTTGAAAGGGGTGTGTTCAAAAAAATAGCAGTGTGGCATTCAATCACTGAGGTCATCAATTTTGTGAAGAAACAGGTGTGAATCAGGTGGCCCCTATTTAAGGATGAAGCCAACACTTGTTGAACATGCATTTGAAAGCTGAGGAAAATGGGTCGTTCAAGACATTGTTCAGAAGAACAGCGTACTTTGATTAAAAAGTTGATTGGAGAGGGGAAAACCTATAAAGAGGTGCAAAAAATGATAGGCTGTTCAGCTAAAATGATCTCCAATGCCTTAAATGGAGAGCAAAACCAGAGAGACGTGGAAGAAAACGGAAGACAACCATCAAAATGGATAGAAGAATAACCAGAATGGCAAAGGCTCAGCCAATGATCACCTCCAGGATGATCAAAGACAGTCTGGAGTTACCTGTAAGTACTGTGACAGTTAGAAGACGTCTGTGTGAAGCTAATCTATTTTCAAGAATCCCCCGCAAAGTCCCTCTGTTAAAAAAAAGGCATGTGCAGAAGAGGTTACAATTTGCCAAAGAACACATCAACTGGCCTAAAGAGAAATGGAGGAACATTTTGTGGACTGATGAGAGTAAAATTGTTCTTTTTGGGTCCAAGGGCCACAGGCAGTTCGACGACCCCCAAACTCTGAATTCAAGCCACAGTACACAGTGAAGACAGTGAAGCATGGAGGTGCAAGCATCATGATATGGGCATGTTTCTCCTACTATGGTGTTGGGCCTATTTATCGCATACCAGGGATCATGGATCAGTTTGCATATGTTAAAATACTTGAAGAGGTCATGTTGCCCTATGCTGAAGAGGACATGCCCTTGAAATGGTTGTTTCAACAAGACAATGACCCAAAACACAATAGTAAACGGGCAAAGTCTTGGTTCCAAAACAACAAAATTAATGTTATGGAGTGGCCAGCCCAATCTCCCGACCTTAATCCAATTGAGAACTTGTGGGGTGATATCAAAAATGCTGTTTCTGAAGCAAAACCAAGAAATGTGAATGAATTGTGGAATGTTGTTAAAGAATCATGGAGTGGAATAACAGCTGAGAGGTGCCACAAGTTGGTTGACTCCATGCCACACAGATGTCAAGCAGTTTTAAAAAACTGTGGTAATACAACTAAATATTAGTTTAGTGATTCACAGGATTGCTAAATCCCAGAAAAAAAAATGTTTGTACAAAATAGTTTTGAGTTTGTACAGTCAAAGGTAGACACTGCTATTTTTTTGAACACACCCCTTTCAACTAATTGCCCAATTGCACAGCCTTAAGAGCGTGCATATCATGAATGCTGGGTCTTGTTTGTTTTCTGAGAATCTACTGAACCTACTGGTAACTTGTTTGCCACGTAGCAATAAAAAATATACTAAAAACCTTGATTATTCTGGTTAGTCACATTGTACTGCTATTATTTTGAACAAGACTGTATGTACATGTGTGTGTATGTGTATATATATATATATATATATATATATAAGTAGTTATATGGGGACGGCATTCGTCAAACTTTTATGACCCCCTCCCCCACCCGGTGACAGTTGCTGTCTGACAGCTCGTGTTTGACAGGGGGGCGGGACCATCAATCAAAATCTGTACAAGTTGTCAACTTTAGACAGCGAGTGTTTTATCGTTTTATGGCCGGTCATTTAGTGGTTTGTTTTTCCTGTGTGTGTGTTTTATGTCAAGCCTATGCTTTCATGTTTAATGACAGGTTGTGTTTTCGACATTTGCTGTCTCTATCTATCACCCCTCCTTTTTCGACCCGTGCGCGTCTCAATACTGCCTGTCACACTGCGATGTGTGTTGTTGAATCTAAAGTTTTGCAACATCAAAAGTTTATTTAAAGGCAATCACTAATCATATATATATATATATATATATATATATATATATATATATATATATATATATATATATATATATATATATATGTATTAGATGTAACTGGTTAAACTTAAAGCCGATATTTTCTATCGAACTAGTCTATTTTCTGTTCAGACACAAAGTTTTCTGATGCTGATATTATGTCAGTGTGTGTTTGTGTGGGGGTCGTGTGATGTAATCTTTGAAAGTTTATGACCGAACCTTTATTGGGGAGCGACAAGAGATCTCCCGGACTCAGTTTGGATGGAGCAGAGCTGTTATACTCAAGTCTATTGGTATGTATGTGTTTCGCTGTGTTCGTTCCAGTATTTTGTCTGATTTATTTAAAAACTAAAAAATCGATCTCTGGTCTTGCAGCGAAATTGTCTAAACTGGTATTAACTATTCCTGGTAAATCGCGGAGAAGAGTGGAATGAACAAAAAAAGTCAGACCGAGACTAGAACCTCCCGCAGCGTAACACGGAAATCTTGGAACAAAAGAGACGCCGAGTGGCTCGTGTTGTCCGGTGTGTTTTTATTTAATCCTGTTACAATAGATTTAAACAAACTGATTTGGTTTAATATTTTCTAATAACATGTGTTATCTGTTTTAAAGGTTTGGATATCAGCGGCAAAGCGAACGTTGTGTGTATTGCAAAATATATAGTGGATCTCCACGGTACGTTTATATTGTATAAGAAAAAAGTTTTAATTGTTTTATTTAGATATTTGTCCTAATAACTTGTTTTTATCTGTTTACAGGTTAGGATACAGACCACAACGCTTTGGACGTATCTTTAAAAAAGAGAAAAATCAGAGACTTTTTGGATTTGTCTGGGACATTTTAAACATTTGTGGCAAAATGGATTTAAATCGTTTCGGATACTGGATACCTGTGTTTGATTTGTCCACAGAGCTTGTTTAAGACGTCTTCACCTCATTTTAGGGTTTATTTTTAATTAAAGAGCACCAATTATGCTAATAAATTAGCACGTTAGCACGTTATTGTAATATCCCATAGTACATACATGTTATTAAAACTTGAACTAATGCACTGTGAGTCTTATAAATTGCTTACATACCTCACCGATTTCTGCATGTCTGGAAAACGCTCGGTTTAGTTCCTGTCTCCGCCTCCCAAAATGTCTAGTGTATTCGGATTGGTCAGATGACTACTCAACTGTTATTGGTCAACTGGGTTCGGCGTGTGTTTGAAAAGTTACGCCCCTGACTACGCGTGGATTTTCTGGTTCTGACTGAGAGTCACAGGCAACGTAAACAAGCGCTATATTTCTCTATAAACGATGGTGTCTGTACTGCCTTACCACTTCAAGCTCGATCCAGAGAGTTCAGACGGCCGTTACGATGTAAACGATCTCCGTCAATGAACGCGATTGGATTTAACTTTTTTAGGTGTCCTTAGCTCTGCCAGAATGCTAAACGAAGACGAAAATGTGTTGCAAAGACATCCAAAAGGTAATTATAACGTACTACATTACTTTGCAAACTATATGGAAACACCAAATGTAGCACATAGAAGGTTTTATTTGAAATGATTATAAAACTATTTCACTTATTAACATTATTTTACTATAGTAAACTTTATTATAAAAGACCGCTTACATACTATATTACTGTGCAAACTATATGGAAACACCAAATGTAGCACATAGAAAGTATTTGTTGAAATGATTATAAAACTATTTCACTTATTAACATTATTTTACTATTGTAAACTTTATTATAAAAGACTGTTACATACTATATTACTGTGCAAACTATATGGAAACACCAAATGTAGCACAAAGAAAGTATTAATTGAAATGAATGTTCTACATTATTTCACTATGGTAAAGTTTATTATGAAAAACTGCTTACTTATAAGTGCTATGTTTTTACTTATTAGGTTTAAGGAGAATGCAACAGGTTCCAGGGCCTCTTACCTGCGTGATTCATCATCCAGGTTTTGCACAAATTGTCTAAATCCCTACACACAGAACATTTATTGTACCGACTATAAGCCTTTGAGGTGCAGGACTAGAGTACGTTTTATTACATTTTTAAACCAATAACACTAAAGTATCATTATAGTAACAAAGTACCCAAAAGAACAAAAGATGCAACTTTAAAGAAAATATAATAGTCAGTCAAAAGTTTTATTTATTTATTACAAATATATATTTAAATGTTAAACAATATACAAATAAACATACTTTAGTAACCATATTGTGCTCTTGTTTCAAAAATTGTTCAATTCATTTCTTACAGCTATCTATTCAGATAAATGGCATATCAAAGCTTTGTCAGCTGGTGCTATCTAAGACGACACTATAAGGTTATCATCCTGTCGTGTGTTGTTCTCCAGATACGCTTGGAGCTTCCTGATCAGATCGGTCACAATTTTGGCTTTCGACGACCCCTGCACTGAAGATGGCATGCAATCACGTCCTCCTTTGAAGGTCTCTCAAACTGTGATGCCAGGTCCATTGGAATCGGGGTTTCCTTCAGCTTATCTTCAAATACCTCATCAAACACAAGCCTGATCACATCCTCCACATAACTGTAGAAATATTGCAGTCAATAAATCTTTTGTTTTGATAATTTATTTCCCTGCTTCATACATTAAGTTTTTAATTATGAATGTATTTGAAATAAAACATTACTGCTTACGGTATGTCATTTGTGTTTTGGGAACATAGCCTTGTACTTTCCCTCTCCTGCTTTTGTTACGGCTTGGTGACATTGTAATGGATGGCTGCAAGGTACAAATACCTGTAAAATATAAACAAGCAATTAATTTATTGTAAAAGTAAATACTACTTTATTTAACACAGTTACTAAAATACTTAAATACCTGCACAGCATTCCAATAAATGAGAAAATCAATTTTTTTTGCTGCAAATCTGAAATCTCAGGCTACGGACGGCAAAGGCATCCACTGATGATGATGATGGAAACATTGTGAAACGATGCTACTGCCTGGATTCCTATTATTATGCAGAGAAAAAAAACTTTGTCATCATCAGTTATACATTTAAGACTGGTAGTGGTTTCACTAGGTAAATACATAATATGTGTTAAACACCTTTGCTCCTCATATGCCAGTCTGACTCCTTGTACTGTGTGTAATGATGTTGCATGTTTGCATACAGTGTAGAAGGATGTGTACAGCTGCGAATCTAGGATATAGACAAATAAAACAAACATGTATTCAGTCAAAAAGAAATATTATAACAATAGAGTACAACGACTATAAATCGTTAGACTATTCATTAAAACGTAAATGTATTACATATTACATGGCCCAACATTAGCAACACACATTACGTGTTTACTTCGTTTCAAAATCTAAGAAAGCTTCAAGTAAATACAAAGTAAAATACATATAACTTTAAACAAATCATCTGTACTTAGAGTTTCTTGAGTTTGATCATGAGAACAAATTTTACCGGTAACAGTTTAGCTGGCATTTGTATTTGTATTTATCTTAGCAAGTTTGTAAACATGTCTAAACCAACATCGATAAAAAAAACGAAAGCCTGCATAATTCCACATTCACGTGTGTAAATATGGTACGTTGTTTATGAAATACAGTATTACAACACAAAACAATTAGCTTGCAAGCTTAGCTCTACACGCACATTATGTTAATCTCCGGTTACCGGTTACGTAACGTACAGTAAAAGGCAAATAATAAACATGAATACTTACAGTCTGTGATCCAGAAGTGCACAGTAATCCAACTTTCAAGAGGAGACGTCGCGCAAATCCAGCTTCGGTTCATGAGAAGCAGTTATTGTGAAAACTCCGTGAACAACTTCTGACTGGATTTTTCCGGAACCGTATTAAACATGATGTCCTCTGTGGAAGTCCATAAAGTGCTATTTTGCCCTCGCATCTAAAGAGACAGCGTCTACTCGAGAGATTT
Source organism: Paramisgurnus dabryanus (assembly GCF_030506205.2). Classification (NCBI taxonomy): domain Eukaryota; kingdom Metazoa; phylum Chordata; class Actinopteri; order Cypriniformes; family Cobitidae; genus Paramisgurnus; species Paramisgurnus dabryanus. The sequence continues at coordinate 36,920,083 of NC_133348.1, forward strand.
AATCGCTTAAACAATGAAACAAGAGTTTGCAAACAGAGTCAAAGCAGGGACTCCCAACCTCCGCCATTTTAGCTCTCTTCTGACTCTGCGCTCCCCACCCCACCCTCGTCTTTGAGGGCGTACCCAAGCAAAGCAGAGAGGGCTGAACTATGATAATGTTGGTCTTATCTAAGTCACTAATCCCAGGAAGTAAACTGTTGCCTACAATCCGAGTGTTTTTTGTAGTCCTCGAACGTTAGAGACGATAACTCGCGTCATCGTTTTCTTTGAGGTATGTACTTTTTGAATATCGTTAGCATGTACTAATGCACACTTACACACAAAAGGATGTTTAAAAACGTGTATCCCATAATAGGTGCTCTTTAAAGGCTTCTTAAAACATGTGTGAAAATGTGTATATTATACAATGGCCCTCATTTATCATTCTTGCGTAGAAACGGGCGTATATGTTGGCGTAAGATTACGCTTACACTTCTCTCACCGCCTGATTTATGAACCTGTGCGTAGCTCTGAAATTCAGGTGTACGCAATATCTGCCCTTCATAAATGCGGCGTCTGAAAACGATCGTCATAAGAATAACACGCCCATATAAATTCAAGTCTCCACCTCCCCCACGCCCTCATTTTACGACATTGACACATAGAAGACGGCAAAGACGAGAAACCAGGGAAGTGGAAAGAAACAAAATTGTTTTATTTGGTAGTTTAAAGAGCGTGATTAAAGACACATTAATGATTGCATGACGTTTTGTAATATTTGTATTATTATTTTTATTATTAATGATGCTTAATTGATATTTAGAAGAATAATTATTTATTATTATTATTATTATTATTATTATTTAATGTTGCCTACATCTAAATTATATGTCTGCTTAATGGTTCGGTTAAGTTTTTTTAAAATAATATTTTAAAATGATGCAGTAACTTTTGTAGTGTGTTTTTCTGTATTTACATACAGTTGTTTGTTAGCTAAGATCCAGTTTGATACGGAGCTCCGGATATAATTCAAATTAACAATTTGTTTCCACGACATCCACATGTTTTACTAGGCTAATTCATAATTTGAAGTAATAATAATTGTAATAGTAATTACGAAATATTATAATAATTCATTCCAAGGAACAAACTGTTGAATATTGGGAACGAATTTTATATTTATGGCCATACTTTAAACTAAATAAGAAAAAGAAGTGTCCATAATGTAGCATAAAAGATAATTCGTGGCCGCATGTCATCATGATCGGATTTATGGCTCCATTCAACACAAGCATTTTACCTTACCTATTCATGTGTAGCTATTTATTTATCATCGAATAGTATGTAACTAGCTTACCTTTTGATGCATTATTACCATGTTTTCGTAGCACATCCTTGTGCTTTCTTGCAATGTGCCGCTTCAGATTCCAGGATGAATATTTGCTGACTTTTACAGTCTCTCCGCACTTCCTTTCAATGTTTTATTCCTGTCCAATCTTAACTTTGATTTTTACTTTACATTTATGTATAAGGCTTGAATTCCATAACTTATTGCTAGACGTTTTTACAGATTCTCGAACTAGCAAATTATCAAAGGGCGTTCTGGGTTCAACGAGCGGTGCTGAGCGAGCGAAATTTTTAGAGAGGCGCTTTGATGGTAATATTACCGCACCGCTCAAGGCTCCGCTCCGCTCACATGTTTTGCCCTGAAACGTCAGGTAAAGCGCCCATGCTCTCAACTGAAGGAATACATATGCCTACAAATCAAATGCTTTGGTAAAGTCTCACAAATTAAACATTGAAGTACATGTTGCATAAAAATAAACATTGAAGTTTATAATAACTATGTTTTTGTTTTTTTACAGTGGGTCATCATAATATATCATATATTTTAGTTTGTCAGTGCGTTTTGTGGTGTTAGGAATTGTTTGCGCATTTCTGCACTAACTCAAAATGTGCGTACACCACCTCCTGAGCTGGCGTAGGATTTGAGCGCGCCGTACGCCAACGTCCATATTGATAAATCTCAAAGTCACCGTGGTTTTGGGTGTACGCTAGGTGTACGCTGGAAATTTGGTGTACGTACTTTTGATAAATGAGGGCCAGTGAGTATTATATTGTCTGCTCTGACAAAAATAAATTATTATTTTAGATTTTAGGTCAATTGACTGCGTGTGTTTTATGTCAAGCGTATGCTGTTATGTTTAATGACGGCTCGTGTGTGACAGCTTGTGTTTTGGCATTCGATGTCAGCTCTCACCCTTCCTCCCTCCTTCTCACAAGCCATGCATTCTTTCACAGGGGTGCGTGTTGTAAAGCGAGATTTTCTAAAACTCAACGTGGGTAAAATAATTCCCCATTACGGTATCAAAAAAGTAAATGTTTATTTTAGATTTAGACAAATCATGAACAATGCTATGATTAAAACTTTTGTTTGTAACATCACAGGTTATTTAATTAAATATTCCGTATACGGGTATAGTTTAAGCAATGACCTGAGCCATTACTACAATCTTTAGACGATAGTCTAAACTAAATAAATTTTTAAACGGCTCAGGAATTCCGTGAATCTTTTCATAACCTACTCTATAGTTTCACGCGTATTAAAGATCCGGCGGTGCCTGACAAAGCGCCGGGTGAGTGTTCATATATGCCGTTTTAAAATAACCTTAATAAATGTAATTCTGTCCACTATGGAAAAATAGTGGGGTTTATTTTAGATTTAGGGGATTCTTTAACCAAGGCTCTGATTAAGACATGCACCGATGGTGACAGAGAACTTATGTATGACGTTAATAAACTTTTTTAAATGTTTTAAGACGTCTTCAACTCATTTTAGGGGTTTATTTTTAATTAAACGCTTCTTAAAACATGTGTGAATATGTGTATATTATACAAAGAGTCTTATATTGTCTGCTCTGACAAAAATAAAGTATTATTTTAGATTTAGGTCAATTGACTGCGTGTTTGACAAATATAGTATGATATATACGTTTGTTTTGTCAATAGACTTCTTTAAAGTCACGCAAGAATAAAATATTTTAGTTGTAACTGGTTAAACTTAAATCTGTTATTATCTATTTAACTATAAGCTATATTTTTCTGATCAGATATTTTTCTGTTTCTGATGCTGTTCTTATAACAGTGTGTGTGAGATGATGATGGCTGTTCACAGCAGGTGGCGGGTTGTAAACTAGGGTCTTTTTAAAACTGTAGTGGTAAAAATGTAATAGCACACTGACAAAAATAAAGCATTTGGTTGTAACAAATTATTTAATGAAATATTCAGTATGTGTATAGCGATGAACGGTGTCAAAATCACCGGGGTCCCAACAATACTATAGTCTTTAGACTAAAGGGTATTTATTTTAATATAAATAAAATCTTAATCTTTTCGTGCACAATATTCTGATCACGCCATTATATTGTGTTCCAACGTTTACAATAGAGAACATACGCGGATGCGTGTTCATATACACCGTTAAGAAACTTTTTTTAAACGATTAAAGACATTTTCAAATCATCTTCTGGGTTTTGTTTTAAATTAATGACATCTTAAAACCAACTGGGAATATGTGTTTATTACACAATAAAATGTAATTCTGGCCGCTCTGACAAAATAAGGGTTTAATTTTAGATTTAGGGAATTCTTTAATCAAGTCTCTGATTAAAACACATGAATGCGCGATCCACCGTTGCCAGAGAACGTACGCTGAGGCGCTCTTATGGCGTTAAGAACCTTTTTATTGTTTAAGACATTTTGACCCCATTTCCTGGTTTTGTGTCCGCTGTGGATCCCAACCTCTATGTGTTTATTATACAACAAATGCAATTCTGTCAGCATTTCTAGTTTAGAACGCCTCTGATTTAAACATGAGGGTTTTAAAATGAAACGGCCATGTGACTTTTATGACAAAAGCTATTCGATCTTAATTTTTTGTTTTAACATCCAAAAGTTTTTATACACATTCCATAATTAAACATCTAGGTGTGTATGAGTAAGTTTATATCTAATGTCACATGAGCAGCACCAAATCGCGCTTGTGTCTGTGTGTGTGCATCCAGTCTGTTTATGTGTGGGCGTGTTTATGAGCCCGTGTCTTTGCAAGGTGTGTGTGCGTGTGTGTGTGTGTGTGTGTGTGTGTGTTTGCATGGGGGTCTATGATGTCTCTGTTTGTTACTAAAGTTTTGATATTAAGTCTGTCACCAGGTGACTATGGTAGGGCAGGAACCAAAAGTGGCGGAGAAAGGTTCCGTGAAGATGGTTTCCGCCCAGACCCGATTTTAAGAACACCATTTCGCTTCCTGGTCTCCCTGGCAACACAGAGTGGGAGAAAATGAGCAACAGGTGTGGCAAATGTAGTTGAGAGACACGATTGGAGGAGGGAGTAAAGCCAAGCAACATAAAAAGGTCCAAGGAGGCACAAAGAGGAGAGCTGTTTTCGGGCGTGAGTCCCTTTATGCCTTGGGCAAACTGAACCACACGCCCCGTCCCTGGAGGAGCCGAAAGGGCGCCGTTGATCCGCGATTTACCTATGGTGCAAGGAAAGAGTGCGGCTGCCAGAAGAGGCGAAAAGGACGGGGCTGTGCAAAATTAAAGGGACACCACACCGGTGTGCTTGTGGTGTACTTTGTATACGCTGTGTTGCTGCTTTGCAGACGGACGATGCTGGCTTGATCGTTCCCCTGGGGAAGAGAGAAAGGCACAGTCAGCTAGCGAAGGAATACTGGGAGACTTCATTCGTGAGAGAGCTGACACAGAGCATTCAACAGTGCAGATATTAGAAATCATTGACAACGAAGAGTGAGTCACAGCTGTAATACTTATCTGTATATTACTTGGAAGAGGAGTTGCTGGGTGTGTATTTGCCTTGTGTTTGAGGTCCCTGGCCCCACTGGAGAGGGGAGCGTGGGCGAGCCGCGGGGTGACCGGAAGCACGGACGTAGCAATTGGTAGGAAGCACCGTTCTCCAATCGAGCAGTGGCCCTGTGGAAAAAGGAAGCGCAGGTGAGCCAGAGGAGTGATAAACAACACGCCGGGCCTGTGAATAACACAAATCTCACTCTCATCGGTGGTCTAGCTATCGCCCAACTATCCTCTCGAGGGAGTCGTAGCCAGGTGGCGAGGGCGATCTAAAAACCACGTGAAGTTGTATAAGAGTGCTGTGGGTGAGTTTCACTGATTGATGGTGTTTACGTTTTACTTGCTGTGTGTATGCTGTGCTTGTAGCGCCCAAACTGCCCTAGCCTCGGACGAGTCGCGAGACGACGACATCTGTTGTGGCCTGGGTCCTACTGGAGAGTGAGAAGATTAAGCCCTGTGCCCCGGGCGTGTCAACGAGAGCGTCGCTCCTCCAAAGAGCAGACAGTGGTGAAACCCAGTGAGTATCGTAGGAAGTGTACCGTGCGTATTGAGGGTCATAGCTGTGTGTGCACTGACCTTTCCAACAGAAGCTCGTGGTGTGCGGGGCCCCGACGAAAGTTCGCCCCAACTCGTGACCCCGGCCGTGGAAGTAGGAGGGGGAGTTCGGGAAGCGTTCGGCTCCGTGCCACTGAGCCCACTAGTCCCTACAACGCCCGGACAGCTTGAGTGGATGGGCGAAGGATCACGATGCACTGACGCTGTAGCGAAAGTCCACTGTCTGTGTGCGAACGAAGATCCCCAGTGCTGTGAGTAATATATCCTGTGAAGTGAAATTAACCTGTGCTTATAGCAAACGCTTACCTGTGTGCTAACGAAGGCTCTGTGCGAACGAAGATCCCCAGTGCTGTGAGTAATATATCCTGTGAAGTGAAATTAACCTGTGCTTATAGCAAACGCTTACCTGTGTGCTAACGAAGGCTCTGTGCGAACGAAGATCCCCAGTGCTGTGAGTAATATATCCTGTGAAGTGAATTTAACCTGTGCTTATAGCAAACGCTTACCTGTGTGTTAACGAAGGCTCTGTGTGAACGAAGATCCCCAGTGCTGTGAAGTGAAATTAACCTGTGCTTATAGCAAACGCTTACCTGTGTGCTAACGAAGGCTCTGTGCGAACGAAGATCCCCAGTGCTGTGAGTAATATATCCTGTGAAGTGAAATTAACCTGTGCTTATAGCAAACGCTTACCTGTGTGTTAACGAAGGCTCTGTGCGAACGAAGATCCCCAGTGCTGTGAGTAATATATCCTGTGAAGTGAATTTAACCTGTGCTTATAGCAAACGCTTACCTGTGTGTTAACGAAGGCTCTGTGTGAACGAAGATCCCCAGTGTACGGTGTACATTTTAGGACATCCTCAGATGTCAGAGTCAGGTGTCAGACATCAGATGAAAAGGCATCAGGTCTCAGAAAAACCGATGTCAAGTTTAAGAAATTGCACAGTCATTTCTCAGACATCAGATGAAAAGCAGTCAGGTCTCAGAAAAAACGCTGTCAGAAAAAACGGAGTCAGACGAAAAGTTCTCAGATGAAAAGTTATCAGAGTCAGGTATCAGACATCAGATGAAAAAAGTCAGGTCTCAGAAAAAACGCTGTCAGAAAAAACGGAGTCAGTCGAAAAGTTCTCAGATGAAAAGTTATCAGAGTCAGGTATCAGACATCAGATGAAAAAAGTCAGGTCTCAGAAAAAACGCTGTCAGAAAAAAAGGAGTCAGACGAAAAGTTCTCAGATGAAAAGTTATCAGAGTCAGGTATCAGACATCAGAAGAAAAGGAGTCAGGTCTCGCACAACAAAGCATCGGACAAAACGGCATCAGAAGATTTTACACGTGGCCCACCCCTTCACATGACATCACTATTGCCAACTTACCGGAGATCAAAAAAGACTTATGAGGGCACTTTTGTTTCTTTAACTGTGTATTTAATTGTAGCCTTGACATAAATTGTTCTTGTTCCCTTTCTCACTAGCCTCTGTATAACAATGATTTATTTAAACACGATTTTACACATGATCACGCCTTTTCGCGTACCGCCACTATAAAGATATTGATATGTTTTTCTTTATTAATCCCTGTATAACGTGAGGGCCGGCGCCACGGGGGGCACTATCTGGCACTATCCCGCCCCCTCAGATCACCATTAATGTTGAATGGGATTTTAATGATAAAATGTGTTATTTAAAAATCACATTTGCGTAGTGTTTTGTCTTCCTATAGTGAATAATAAGCTAAAACAGCAATATTTTAGTTAAGGATGGTATGTGAAAGCAAACATGAAGGCTACGAACATTCCATAATTTCAAAGTTGTATATTGCAATGCCAATGACTAATTTCACCATGGACATTCAAAAATGGATTAAAAAGAAAGAAACTACAGCAACTGCGGTCCGTGTACTTTTGCGTCCATTCATTTTTCCTTTATAAACCATGATATGAAAAATAAAATATAAACGGTTGTTGTATTTTTAAAATGCAATATTAAATTTCAAAATTTAAATTCAAACTGTATTTAGAACATCATACCCCCCCCCCAAAAAAAAAAAAATACTGATGTATTTTCATATTTTTTTATGATTTTTGCACCTTTATTATAAATGTAAAACTAAAATTAAAAAACGCGATTATTAGCTATTTCACATTCAGACTTATTTGGCAGTGATCGCAGTGCTTTGCTTCATGCATGTAAACATCATCATATGCATTTTGTAAATTTCTTCAAGTTTTGTCAAATTATGTTAACACAGCAAGCAAAAACCGAGTATTTTACAATTGAAAAGCAAATAATTAGATTTTTTTTTTCAGTTTTACAAAAATGCTAATTTTGGTTCTTGTAATTTATTTACTTTACTTACACAGATTTGCTGTTTCACATTAAGGCTTCTTCTGGCTGTAAATTCGCAGAGCGCGGCATTATGCACGTGAACATCACATTCTATTCATTATGAATTGTAAATGTATGTGATTCTGGTCCTCTGGCCCAATATTTCCCCTTTCTTACTGTACTCATTTAGACTATATTAAAACGCGTAGATTATAACTGGCAAGACTGAACATTTCAATTCAATTCAATTTTATTTATATAGCGCTTTTCACAATTGTTAATTGTTGCAAAGCAGCTTTACATGAGTAGATGTAGAGGAGAACATTGAAAATCAATACATAGTATAAGAAGTAGAATATAGCGGCTAAGGATAAAAAACCGTGTAAGCGAGCATATTAATAATGTAACGTATACAGTAAAGTGCTAAGTTAAGCCAAAGTTGGCTGACTCTCCCTGGGACTAAAAAACCCCCTAGGAGAAAACCCAATGGGAAAAAATCCTAAAAGGACAAAAAACCCTAGGGAGAGATTAATATTAATATTTATAATATATAGACACGGTAGGGATAGGAAGCGTGTAAGCGGATTAAACTGGTTCAGCCGGTGGCCGTTGGTCGCGCATCGGTTGGGCGTCACGTTGAAGGACAGCCAGTTGATCAGTGGTGCGATGACCTTCACAGCAACAGGAACTGGGTCTGTTTGTCTCATTGTCCTCAGAGTCGAGGACGAGACAGGGAGACAAAAACAGAATTCTATTAGCGTAGGGGCCGTTCGCATGTAATGCAAGTGTCATACATTATAGTGGTTTAATTCAGCTCGGTTCCAGACAGGCTAACTATTGCGGCAAGAGTAAATTACCCGTATGAGGTATGTGAGTGCTTTGTTCTAGACAAAATAACTACTGCGGGAAAAGTACATTTACTGGACATTCTATGTGAATGCTTTGTTAAAGAAGAATGTCTTAAGTTTAGATTTAAATTGATCGACTGTGTCTGATACTCGAACATTATTTGGTAAATCATTCCAGAGCTTAGGGGCTAAGTAGGAAAAGGATCTACCACCTTTAGACACTTTTGATATTCTAGGGATAATTAAGTAACCCGAATTTTGTGATCGCAGTTTACGTGGTGGATTGTATTCTGATAGTAGTTCTTTTATATACGAGGGCGCTAGGCCATTTAAGGCTTTGTAGGTGATTAGTAATATTTTAAATTGTATGCGATATTTAACTGGTAGCCAGTGTAAAGATGCCAGAATTGGACTAATGTGGTCATACTTTTTAGATCGAGTAAGCACTCTTGCGGCGGCGTTTTGAACCAGCTGTAGCTTGTTTACCTGATTTGCATGGCATCCCCCGAGTAACGAGTTACAATAGTCTAATCTAGAGGTCATAAAAGCATGGATAAGCTTTTCTGCATCTGATGCAGACAGCATATGGCGTATTTTTGAGATATTTCTAAGATGGAAAAATGCTGTGCGGCAGACGTTGGAGATATGACTATCGAAAGATAGATTGCTGTCAAACATTACGCCTAAATTCTTAACCGTGGAAGATGGCACCACCGTGCAGCCATCTATGGGCAACTTGTAATCTGACATATTATGTTTGGAGCGATTTGGTTCAATAATAAGTATCTCTGTCTTATTGGAGTTTAGCATAAGAAAGTTATGTGCCATCCAGTCCCTAATATCACTAATGCAGTCTGTTAGCTTAGCAAACTGGTGGGTTTCGCTAGGATGTGACGAGATGTAAAGCTGGGTATCATCCGCATAGCAGTGAAAACTTATGTTATGTTTCCTGATAATGTCTCCTAGAGGTAACATATATAACGAGAATAGGATAGGGCCTAGAACTGATCCCTGAGGTACGCCGTATTTAACGGGGGAGTGATGTGACTCTTCCTCATTTACATAAACAAAGTGATATCGATTGGTTAGATACGATCTAAACCAGGCTAACGCCTGACCACTGATGCCAACATAGTTTTCTAGTCTATTGAGTAGGATTTTGTGATCTATTGTGTCAAAGGCTGCACTAAGGTCTAGTAATATAAGGATTGAGATTTCACCACGATCGGATGTTAATAGGAGGTCATTTGTAACTCTAAGCAGCGCTGTCTCTGTGCTATGGTGGGGCCTGAATCCTGATTGGAACTTTTCATATGTATTATTATTCGCTATGAATGTGCGTAGCTGGCTTGCCACTATTTTTTCTAATATTTTAGAAAGAAAAGGTAGATTTGAGATTGGTCTAAAGTTATTAAGATCTCCCTGGTCAAGGTTTGGTTTTTTAATGAGCGGTCTAATAACTGCTAGTTTGAAAGCTGTTGGAACGTATCCTAATTCTAGCGATGAGTTAAAGATATTTAGTACCGAGTCGGACACTACATGAAATACCTCTTTTAGTAATTTTGTGGGAATGGGGTCTAATATACAGGACGATGATTTAGATGTTAGATGACAAAGTTTGAAATTATAAATGTTGATTTGTGATAATGGGCTCTCTCACACCCAGCGCAATGCAGCGCAATGCGCGACACAATGTCTTTTGCTAGTTTCCACCATGCGCATTTATAATTTTCACGTTTAGCGCCGCATTGTTTAAATAGCAAATGCATTTGCGCCCCCTTTTGCGCCCATGGGCGTTCTGGTCTGAAAACGAGGTGTGTTCAGGCGCATTGTTGGTGCGTTGCTATTTTGAGGCAACTAAAATAGACTACGCAATTGACCAACAAAAACCTGGTCTAAAGTCTAAAGTCAATGGCCCAATGTTTTTTTGTTATTTGAAGAGCGCATTAGTAATATGCGCCGAAACGGGACGACAACGCGGGTTTGCTTAACAGATACATGAATGCGCAGCAGCACAAAAACGCTTTTAAATATGAAAGATTTAAGGATTGAACGTGAAAGATTATTATTGAGTCTCTTGGACATAAATGAGGACTAATTATGAGACGTTAGAAGGCACAAAGAGCTGATTCACCTGCAGCCTGGTAAGTAAATAAATGCTTTGCTTTAAACAAATGCATCTGTTTTTAAATGTTTTTAAATGCTACCTCACGGATTTATTGTATATGATGACTCTGTACCTGTGGATATGGTGAGATGAGAAACATTTTTAAGTAATGCTTAAAAAAACTGACGCTGTCCAAGTGCTGAACCTTGCGGAGACTTTGCGGTTTGTAAATTCTTTATCTCCTAACAACGTAACAAATAAAGTATTTTTACAGTACAAACCTTTTCTTACATACTTGTAAATTATTTTTTGATGATATATTGGATAGCCATTTAAAGCAATTAAAAGCCTGCTTTTTTACTTCCATGACTAAATGAAAACGGGTTTTAAAGGTTTTAATGAAAAAAATAACAATTTCAATACAAGTGTTAAACAACACATTTATTTAACATTAATCTTAAACTGGGGATCTTCTTCCTCCGCTTAGTTTTTCAGTTTCAACTGAGGGGTTCTACCTTTAACGGCTATTTTTAATTAACAAGCAGTCGGTGTTCATGCCAATTTGATTGTTTTAGATAGAGCCTGATTTGTGAAAATCATGTATATAAATAACAAAATACTTTTTTACTGTTTCAGACGGACGTCGGTCTTTTTTATACTGCATAATCTCTCTATTTTCGCACAGTCCTTCCCGTTCACTTTGAACATTTCTCGTTGTGAATGAATGTTGATTTGCGTTTAAATACCTGTGTCCATAACTTGTTGCGATGACAGATGCGCAGGCTAAATCTAAAACTAGTCAATTGTTTCTGACTGCAACACTTCATTGAAAATAGCCGTTAATTATAAAACGTGTATCTGTCTTCCGCATTCAACGGCTTCCCAGCAAGCAATTTTGGCTAAAACAAGGCAAAATTTAGGTTGTCAGTGAAAGTTTAATAGTGTGACGGGTCTCTTGCTTCCCCGCTACGGCCGGTCAGTGGGTGGAGCTGTTCCGCTACATCATCTGCACCTGTGGCTCGTTATCTTTCATTATTTAAGTTTGGGGTTGATTGTGTTTGGAGAGAGATCTTCGCTTGGGTTTCGTTTGGTTAATTTGTGTTTAGTTACTTCTTTATTTTGTAAGTATTGGTTTGCTATTTTTGTGGTTTCACATACATTTGTTCCCTTTAAATTGTCAAAAAGCCTTATCAAGTTCAGTTTAATTATTACCTTCTTTAAATAAAAGATTAATTATTACTTTGGGTTTCACTGCGTCCTCCTTTTTTGTCATGACTTGAGCCGGTTGTGACAATAGTCTAATAGCCCAAAAATAGACGATGCGTATGTTTACAACATGTAAAAGAAATTAAAGCAAACACCTTGAACACCTGTTGCTTACATGATGGAATACAGTACTTCTCCAAGTTATTTTGGCAAAAGCGGCATGTAACCAAATTCAAGGTTATTTAGAGTAGAAGTGTGTTCCTATTGCACATAGCCGGATGATAGAGTCTCGTTTTTTGCTTGCTGTATTAACATAATTTGACAAAACTTGAAGAAATTTACAAAATGCGTAGAATGATGATGTTTAAATGCACGAAGCAAAGCACTGCGATCACTGCCAAAGAAGTCTGAATGTGAAATAACTAATAATCGCGTTTTTTAATTTTAGTTTTAAATTTATAATAAAGGTGCAAAAATCATGAAAAAATATGAAAATACATCAGTATTTGTTTTTTTTGGGGGGGTATGATGTTCTAAATACAGTTTGAATTTAAATTTTGAAATTTAATATTGCATTTTAAAAATACAACAACCGTTTATTTTTATTTTTCATATCATGGTTTATAAAGGAAAAATGAATGGACGCAAAAGTACACGGACCACGAAGCAAAGCACTGCGATCACTGCCAAAGAAGTCTGAATGTGAAATAACTAATAATCGCGTTTTTTAATTTTAGTTTTAAATTTATAATAAAGGTGCAAAAATCATAAAAAAATATGAAAATACATCAGTATTTGTTTTTTTTTGGGGGGGGGGGGGTATGATGTTCTAAATACAGTTTGAATTTAAATTTTGAAATTTAATATTGCATTTTAAAAATACAACAACCGTTTATTTTTATTTTTCATATCATGGTTTATAAAGGAAAAATGAATGGACGCAAAAGTACACGGACCGTTGCTGTAGTTTCTTTCTTTTTAATCCATTTTTGAATGTCCATGGTGAAATTAGTCATTGGCATTGCAATATACAACTTTGAAATTATGGAATGTTCGTAGCCTTCATGTGATTTTTAAATAACACATTTTATCATTAAAATCCCATTCAACATTAATGGTGATCTGAGGGGGCGGGATAGTGCCGGATAGTGCCCCAGCGCTGGCCCTCACGTTAAACAGGGATTAATAAAGAAAAACATATCAATATCTTTATAGTGGCGGTATGCGAAAAGGCGTGATCATGTGTAAAATCGTGTTTAAATAAATCATTGTTATACAGAGGCTAGTGAGAAAGGGAACAACAACAATTTATGTCAAGGCTACAATTAAATACACAGTTAAAGAAACAAAAGTGCCCTCATAAGTCTTTTTTGATCTCCGGTAAGTTTGCGATAGTGATGTCATGTGAAGGGGTGGGCCACGTGTAAAATCTTCTGATGCCGTTTTGTCCGATGCTTTGTTGTGGGAGACCTGACTCCTTTTCTTCTGATGTCTGATACCTGACTCTGATAACTTTTCATCTGAGAACTTTTCGTCTGACTCCGTTTTTTCTGACAGCGTTTTTTCTGAGACCTGACTTTTTTCATCTGATGTCTGATACCTGACTCTGATAACTTTTCATCTGAGAACTTTTCGTCTGACTCCGTTTTTTCTGACAGCGTTTTTTCTGAGACCTGACTCCTTTTCATCTGATGTCTGATACCTGACTCTGATAACTTTTCATCTGAGAACTTTTCGTCTGACTCCGTTTTTTCTGATAGCGTTTTTTCTGATACCTGACTCCTTTTCATCTGATGTCTGAGAAATGACTGTGCAATTTCTTAAACTTGACATCGGTTTTTCTGAGACCTGATGTCTTTTCATCTGATGTCTGACACCTGACTCTGACATCTGAGGATGTCCTAAAATGTACACCGTACCAGTGCTGTGAGTAATATATCCTGTGAAGTGAAATTAACCTGTGCTTATAGCAAACGCTTACCTGTGTGTTAACGAAGGCTCTGTGTGAACGAAGATCCCCAGTGCTGTGAGTAATATATCCTGTGAAGTGAAATTAACTTGCGCTTATAGCAAATACTTGCTTGTGTTCTAACGAAGGCTCTGTGTGAACGAAGACCCTCAGTACTGTGAGTAACATACTCTGTGAAGTGAAGTTAACCTGTGCTTATAGCGAAAACTTACCTGTGTTCCAACGAAGGCTTGGTGCGAACGAAGGTCTCCAGTACTGTGAGTGATATATTCCGTGGAGTGAAAACAATCTGTACTTATAGTGATTGCTTACCATTTTTCGAAGACCCTCTGTGAGCGAAGAACCCCGGGGTTGATCCAAGGAGCCACGCAACTAAGACCTGAGGGAAAGAAAGAGAAAGAGGGGTGAGAAGAGTAACGACCTAGAACAACGTACTACTGCATAACTTTTACTTGATTCTGCCTCCAGGAAGAAGCGGAGCACGCCACGGATTCTCGGACCAGAGCCCCAAAAGAGCCCCTGTCCCTAGTCTTTGTCCCAAGTGGCCCTGGAGGCAAGACGAAGACTCACTAGTTTTAAATTGCCCTTTCCCCCTTCCCCCTTTCCTTTTAAATATTTAATAAAGTTTATTTTAACTGTAGTTACTCGTCTGTCTGGTCATTGGGGTGGTCTTGGGAAACTCCTCGAGGTGGAAGAGTTGAGAGGGGCGTGACCTTTAGTTATTCGGGTACGCCCCCGGCCGTGACAAGTCTGTGTCCTCATTGACAATAAGTAAGGGTTTTTAGATGTAGGATTCATTACACAGATACTGATTAAATCATGTTATCCATTATTTGCGATTTAAAGAAACTTAAAAGGTTTAAGACATTTTATCTCACATTGTGGTGTTGTTTTTTAATTAATGTAACCTTAAACCCCTCTGTTATCCATTTAGGGAACAATAAAATGTTTGCAAATATTATTTATCAAAGTTGACGATGTAATAAGCCAGGATGTCACAAACGTGACAACAAACATTTATTTAAAGACAAAACATTTTAACAAAATTGCCATGGCTTACAGAGACACACTAGACTTTTTTTTTTTGTGTGTGTGTGTGTGTGTGGTTTTGTTAAACATGATTGTGTGCTACCATTAAACTATCTATATCAACAACACCAGATAGGATGTACCTCTACATAACAGTGAAATCATGTACATATATTAATTAGGTAAACCTTAACACTTATTTAAAAAATAAAAATATACTATTCGAACATCCTAACCTGATATTAGGTTAGATTAGGTTTTAAGGTCAATCAGCGTCTTTAGCTTTACGACTTACAGCACAAAACCCCCCAATGACAGGAGCAATGACAGGATTTTTATGAAGTGGAGCAGACCCTTGGTATGCCTGTGGGGTTAGGTTCAACTTAGGTCAACATCTATCAGTGCATAATAAGCAAACATGAAATTATATATTACCTATGGTTTGTTACTGATGTTGCTAGGTTCGCGTATTTTTTTCTGAAACAAACTTTTCTTTTCAAACTTAGTTAGGATACACACTTTTGTCGCCTCAAACACCTGATCAAAGTTTTTTCTTTGCTAGCGTCAACTAATGTCTGAGATTTTGTAAATTCATCAGATGGTCTTACGTGTGTATTTCTTAAACAAACATGTTGCTTTTCAATCTTAGGCAGAGTTCATACGTTTTGTTTTTTCATAAGTTGTTCATAGTTTTTCTTCGCTAGTGTCAACTTATGTCTGAGATTTTTTGTAAATTCATCAGATGTTTCTTACTTGTGTATTTTCTTAAACAAACTTTTCTTTTCAATCTTAAGACAGTCTTCATACGTTTGTCTTTCGATAAGTTGTTCATAGTTTTTATGTGGTAGTGTCAACTTATGTCTGAGATTTTGTAAATTCATCAGATGTTTCTTACGTGTATATTTTCTTAAACAAACATTTTTTGTTTTTCAAACTTAGTTAGGATACACACTTTTGTCGCCTCAAACACCTGATCAAAGTTTTTTCTTCGCTAGCGTCAACTAATGTCTGAGATTTTGTAAATTCATCAGATGGTCTTACGTGTGTATTTCTTAAACAAACATGTTGATTTTCAATCTTAGGCAGAGTTCATACGTTTGTTTTTTCATAAGTTGTTCATAGTTTTTCTTCGCTAGTGTCAACTTATGTCTGAGATTTTTTGTAAATTCATCAGATGTTTCTTACTTGTGTATTTTCTTAAACAAACTTTTCTTTTCAATCTTAGACAGTCTTCATACGTTTGTCTTTCGATAAGTTGTTCATAGTTTTTATGTGGTAGTGTCAACTTATGTCTGAGATTTTGTAAAATCATCAGATGTTTCTTACGTGTATATTTTCTTAAACAAACATTTTTTGTTTTTCAAAATTAGTTAGGATACACACTTTTGTCGCCTCAAACACTTGATCAAAGTTTTTTCTTCGCTAGTGTCAACTAATGTCTGAGATTTTGTAAATTCATCAGATGTTTCTTACTTGTGTATTTTCTTAAACAAACTTTTCTTTTCAATCTTAGACAGTCTTCATACGTTTGTCTTTCGATAAGTTGTTCATAGTTTTTATTTGTTAGTGGCAACTAATGACTGAGATTTTGTAAATTCATCAGATGATACTAACACATGTATTTCTTAAACAAACATTTGCTTTTCAAACTTAGCTAGGCTACACACTTTTGTCTATTCATACACTCGTTCAAAAAAATTTCTTCGCTAGTGTCAACTAATGTCAGAGATTTTGTAAACTCATCAGATTTCTTAGTTGTATATGCACAGCCAATATTATACTTATAACAGTCGTATTGTTTTCTTTTGTACGTGACAACATATATCTGTGATTGTTTTATGAACACATATGGTTTCATTTCTGTAGTTTATGTAACACCTTGTCAAACTCTTAAAGGTAGTACTAACTGTTTAAAACAACAATGCAAAGTGTTTTAGATTTACTTGATAAATCTTTTACATCAAAACAAACTAGAATAGCAATATGTTTGAATCTGTAACAGGTGATACCACCAATAGCGTGTTGTACATAACAAAGTCTGCAAAATAATAAAGATTGATTAGGGTTTTTATTTAGTAAACCTTTTAACATAAAGTGTAGAGTCTTTTGTATGTAACAACAAAGATGCGATGAAACAACGCAAAACAAGAGAGGCTGCGTTTGTTAAACCACATATAAATTAAGATGCATACATCTACAAATGGGGCAATGTTTGAAATAGTTTGGCCGTATAGCCTCTAAATTCGGGACCAATAGATTAAAAACATTGCCCCATTTGTAGATGTATGCATCTTAATTTATATGTGGTTTAACAAACGCAGCCTCTTTTGTTTTGCGTTGTTTCATCGCATCTTTGTTGTTACATACAAAAGACTCTACACTTTATGTTAAAAGGTTTACTAAATAAAAACCCTAATCAATCTTTATTATTTTGCAGACTTTGTTATGTACAACACGCTATTGGTGGTATCACCTGTTACAGATTCAAACATATTGCTATCCTAGTTTGTTTTGATGTAAAAGATTTATCAAGTAAATCTAAAACACTTTGCATTGTTGTTTTAAACAGTTAGTACTACCTTTAAGAGTTTGACAAGGTGTTACATAAACTACAGAAATGAAACCATACAGATGTGGCCTTTAAAAACACACGTTTTCTCCCGCGGCATTCGCCAAATCGTCTCGCGGAGTCACGCAGAATTCTGCAAGTATTTTCGAGGGGGCTACTTTCCCTTTTCCCTTAATGTGTTTCGCTTCACAGAAAATCCACCAGGTGGCGCATAAAAAACTAAATTTTTATATGCGTTGTCATTGCGGTTGTTTCCAGAAGTTAATAAGGGCATTGCTGAATATTTAACATTTCTATTAAAACAGCAAAGTGACGTCAACCCCTTCTTGCCAGCATAACAGCGCATACATATATTAAGATGACTGTACGTGCAATGGGCATTTATACTCAGTGCAACAAAGAATTTGGTGTGAGCCTAATACACTTAACTCTATTTACAATGAATATCTTAATTATTTGTGTTGTCGAATTTTGACACCGTTTCATTGTTTGTTCATAATATTAATAATTATGTCAGTTTTTCTAAAAGTATTAATATTTTAAAGAGATTCATGTGGTATAAAAATACATGTTTTAAAGTTATAAATGTTGTAAAAATATATTAGTATTATTGTTCTTAATATATTAAGAACAATAATATGACACATGTATATTGCGCTAAATTGCTTTGCATATGGAAAGAGGAATTCTTCTCAACCACCACCAATAAAGTTTAAAAAATATTCTTTAGAAAAACGGCGTTTAAACCCACGCATAAACATGGGCCTATGCTTACATACTGTACAGTGGGCATATGATATCTTTATTTAGTTTTACATATTTAAAACTTTAATAATACCTTTCTTGCGCATATAGGCAGTCAGTGTTATGATTTTTTTTAATCCTTTCAGCCGTTATTCATAACAGTAAAAATATTCAGTGGCTTTGTAAATATACTACTAAAATAATGGATTAAAGTAACTTTATAAAATCTCTTAATGTCACTTATGTATTTTTTAGTTGGTCAAAACAAAATAAATGGCTAGAAATAGAACAGACATTTTAATTTAAAATGTACATATATTATAGGCGTATATTATAGGTCCTTCCAGATATCTTATCTCAGACGTTCGCAGTCAACACTTTTAAAACTTATTTATATAAAATCTAATTTATAAATTAAGAAACAAAGTTTTAAGTTAAGACAATAATAAATATGTTTATTTTTATTGAAAGGAAAACGTAGAAAATGTTATTATGGGTATAGTTGATGCAAATAAAGTGTGCAGTATACAAAAAATGCAAACAAATTATTTCTAAAAGTGGCAAGATTTAAAAAAAAATAAAGGTGGTATAAAGAAAGACATGAGAAAAGTAGAGGTATGCAAAAGAGCACAGTTTAGTTATTGTTAATTAAAGCGGTTTTATACACCTTTGTTTGAATTGACAAGCATTTTATTCGCCACTTTCAACACATTTTGTGATTGATTTACTGATTTATCACAGAAAATTGTTGTCAGAAGCAAAGCTATTGTACAAAGCATCTTTATATGTATGTTTTAAAGTTAAAAATGTTGTAAAAATATATTAGTATTCTTTTATATTAAGAATCTAAAATTATTCTGCAATATAAATTATTCTCAACCAACACCAATAAAGTTTAAACATTATTCTTTAGAAAAAAAACCGCGTTTAAACCCGTATTGCGTGGAGCGAACAAGAAAACATATGCTTACATGCTCATTCGGCATATGATATCTTTTTTATTTAGTTTTACAGTTTTAAAAGTGGCAAAAAAGTTCTTAAAATCTAATGAATACTGGTTTTGTAAAATGTATATAACTGCAGATGCGTGCGTGGGATCCGGGCAGGTATCCTTTTCCTCCAGACCTTGACGCATGGTCGCGGGAAGGCGAGAAATATATTTTTTTTAAGTAAAAATATTTTGCACAATTGATATATTACTTATGAATATTTTAGGAAATTATTTTTGACACACGTAGGTTATTACGTGTATTTTGGATTTTAATTTTTATTACTGTCTGTGCCTATCCGTGGCCTCATCCGAGCACACTTTCTTTGCCTTGCGTCTTTTGAAGACATTGGTACGCAGCACCATGACCCAGAAAAGACTCACACACCTTTCCCTGATGCATGCCCACACAGAAATACTGAACTCCCTGGACATTCGTCCCCTAGCTCATGAGAGACTTTGGAATCTCTATTATACAACCGGCGCAATGCGCGACGCGAGTTTTTTCTGCTCGAGTAAAGAGCGCGTTGATAATATGCGTATTAACGGAATGACGGGTTTGTTTATTACATACATGGATGCGCAGCAGCACAAAAACGCTTTTTAATATGAAAAAAGGATTAAAATGTAACAGATTATTATTGAGTCTCTTGGACATAAATGATGACCAATTATGAGACGTTAGAAGGCGTAAAGAGCTGCTTCATCTGTAGCTACAGTAAGTAAATAAATGCTTTGCTTTAAACAAATGCATCTACTTTTAAATGTTTTTTTTTAAATGCTACCCAACGGATTTATTGTATATAATGACTCTGCACCTGTAGATATGGTGAGATGAGAAAACATTTTAAGTAATG
Source organism: Paramisgurnus dabryanus (assembly GCF_030506205.2). NCBI lineage: Eukaryota > Metazoa > Chordata > Actinopteri > Cypriniformes > Cobitidae > Paramisgurnus > Paramisgurnus dabryanus. The sequence goes on from NC_133348.1 coordinate 36,940,119, forward strand.
CTTTTAAAAAAAACATTTTGCTGTCCAAGTGCTGAAATGGCTCTCCACACGTTTGTAAATTCTTTATCTTTTGTTTGTAACAAATAAAGTATTTTTACAGTACAAACCTTATATAAAGCCTATTCTAAAAATGTAATTATACACCATGTATTTCTTACAAAAGTATACAATATCAGAACTAAACCCATCATTATTTTTGTTCAGATTATGAATTATTTATAAGTTTAAAAAAGACAGTAATAGTACTATTTAGTAAAAAAAAGATCTATATAAAAATATACTAGGTATGTTAATGTGAGAATATTTTACCACTGTTAATCGACGTGTGGTCCTAACTTAAAAACGAAAGTAAAATATGTTCGTCCGCATGGACATTGAAAATTGTGAAGTTTAATTAATATTATATGTTGTTGTTATAATATTATATGTTGTATGTAAATTGTAACGTAAGTAATTCCCCCTGGTATAAGTATTTTTGCTTCTGATTAATAGCGCATATTCATCTGAGAACTGATGATGTCTGTGTGTTTCAGACCCTGCTGTGTGCCCTGAAGTGTATATGACAATAAAGTAGTAAATCTCAATTTTTTTATTTTTAAAATGTATTTTAAATAGGCCTATAGGCTCATAGGTTTTTTGGTTAAAAAAATTCACAGCACCCCCTGTTCAAAATGACTTCCAGCGGCCCTGCCTTGACGCTTTGTGTGTTCGTCTTTAAATGGTGCGGCGCTGACTGGTCGGCGTATGACATCAGAGTACCGCGAGAGAAAAGGTAAAGTCGGACCATTTGTAACATTTCGACTTGCTCTCGCGGTACTTTGATGTCTTCGTTGCTGAACTGTCTGCGCAGCGCCACATAGAAACGCCCTTTGACTCTTTAAGGCAAAGTACCAGCAACATGAGAAGTGGTGGCACGCAAAAGAAAGTGAAGGTACACAGTACGCTAAAATATAAAGTGTCTGTACTGCGAGCACTGGTTTAGTTATTTACATCATGAGTTGCTCTTTCACCATTGTGCACCCGCGCACTCGGTCTGTAGTTTGTAGCTCGCGCTCCGGCTTCGATAAACAATGCCCGTTTCTCAATACCAAGTAGGGGAGAGTGGGGCAAAGTGAGCCAGTGGGTAAGTTGACCCACCCCCTTTATCTAGGCAACCATACAGATTTGTAGCCGTGTGACCACAAATACAGGTAGCAACCATAATTTATATTTGGCTATGTTAAAGAGAAGGACAAATAAAAAGAGTTTTATGATTTTTTAAACAAAAAAAAAACAGTTTTTATCCTATCAAAGAAAAATTTATACATACCAGGTATAAAGGCTGTTATGTTAAAGTAGATTTATCCAGGTCTAAATATTCATACCATAAATATTGGTGATAAGCTAATGTATAAAACCATGTGAATGATTTAGCTAAAGATTAGCCTGAATTACTAAGCTAGGCAGTTTCCCAGAACGGTGGCTGTGGGGCAAAGTGAACCAGATGGGGTAAACTGAACCAGGGGTTCAACCCCACCATGAGGCACTGTAACCATTGAATATGTTTCATAAAAAAAAATATTCTGTAGTTTCGCACAACTGATTTGTTCATTTTTAAACATTTTAGAAAACATATCATGCTAAGACATTACAATATTAATTAATTTTTATGCATTTGGCGTTTTGCAGGTCCACACTGAAAAAACAAACATACCACTCAGAAACGTCCATTGACAATCTCCAAACAATAAGTTGTTCCTCAAAATCTGTATTTTCATCTGATACAGACTCAAACATGAGTGGATGACATCAGAGTACCGCGAGAGCGATTTAAAACCAACCTCCTCCGCTTTATTTCTCGCGGTACTCTGATGTCATCTGCTTGTCGGTTCTTGTGGCGCTGCGTAAAGTTGACCACACCTAAAAAATGTACTGCTAAACTCGACAGAAATGCTCTGTATACCAGCACCTCCTTTATTAATTGTATAGCAGGAAAAGTTTTATTTTACTTCTCAGCGTGATAAATAGCTTACAAGGTTTGGTGTGTGAGCGTGTGAACTGACAGAAATGCGTGTGTCTCATGGTGGGACTTGAGAGCCTAGGTTATATCAACATATGTCAAATTAAGTTACCTGATATCCACTTAATTTTATAAGTTATAAACATTCATTTAAAATAATATACAGCGTATGTATTAGGCCTATTTGCTTAAATTGCATTTTAACAAAGAAACTGCAAGGGTTGGAATTAAAACCCAACACGCTGGTGAAAACTGGATTAACCGGTTTTCTTTTGATTCCCTGATGATGAGGTGATCGATTAGCATTGGGGGTTGGCAAAGAATTGGCAGACCTAGGGGTGGGTGGTTTTTAATTTCTTGACTCTGTGTCACTGGTAGCTGCTAAAACAAGCAGCTAAACCATGTACAATTAATTACATTTTGGAATTAACTTCCTTCATGTCTTTTTATTTATACACTGTAAAAATATTTTCTGAATTTTTAAGTAAAGTTAGCATTAAATATGTTTTACAAACAATTGGTTTACAAACTCTGGGATGTTTGTGATTATCATCATTCAGAAAAGTGGTGCTTGTGTTTAGACTGGTGTTTTACGTGATTAAATCAGGAAGATTACATTAGTTTCTTTGCGGTGTAGAACAGTTTGTAATCAAAATGCAGAAATATAGTATATTTATAAACATCGCTGAAACAAAGAGTGAATTAAAATTGAAAAAGTAATAAAGTTAAAGCTGCTGATAATTTTGTTTATATTTACTAGCATTTTCTGAGTGAAAAATGTTTAGATTTTGTTAAGTAGCCTAAATCCTACTCCAATTTATTTCAGTGTAGGTTTCTCATTTTTATCAGCTTTCTTTTGCTTTTCAAAGGGCCGTCTACCTTTGCTACCGCCAGTGCTTTAATGTGGGCCGGTAGGCGCCAGTACTCAGTACCGCCACTTCCAAATATAGCTCTTGAGCGTACCACCATCTCTCCCTGCGCCCAGAACGTACTGTTAGCGTACCAGTCCAGAACGCTCATTTGCACATTAAAACAGAGGCTTAATTTAATCCTTTGGCTGCCCTGCTGCTTTTCAAAGCGCCCTTCACAATGCAAGCTACCTAATTCGTCCCACCGAGAACAGAGACTACATTACCCATACACCTTTGAGTTTTACAAGTTGAAAGCGCATGCGTAGCTTTTGCTGCTGTCAATAGGCTAGTTCGACTTCATGCGGCGCCCCGACAGCCGCAAGACGTCACAGTATCGCGAGAGCGAGGCGAAATATGATTTCTTGAATCATTCTCGCGGTACTCTGACGTCATCCGGCTGTCGGTTCTTGCGGCGCCGCATGAAGTCGAACAAGCATAGTGTTAACAACGTGGTTCGGAGAGGTGTGTGAAACGCGCAACCATAGCTGCTCTGTTAAAATGAAAATACAATGAATACTTAATATGCCCTCCTGGTTTTAGACTCTGAGGAGTAAAAGAACAAGGTCAGAATCAGAGGACTCTCGCTGGCTGACCTCCCACCAAGCCAGAATGATAGCTGCAGGTCAGATGCAAGCTTTTTCCAATACCCTTTTGTAGGTACGTGACAATCTCTGCTGTCGCGGCTGTCAGCTTGGTTCCCCTCGACGCAACTTCGGATTTCCTCAGACGATGTGCAGTGTAAAAACATTATTGAAAATGTATTATACATACTTGCTAAACTACAAGTGAACGAAATTTCAATGAATTTGAACGACGCGCACAGGAGTTTTATCACCCGCAAAATGGAAAACAATGGGACAAAATAAAGTGATGACTTTCGAGTTTCAAATGGCCAATATTTTGTTATTCTTGAACCCATAGACATGGTCTTGGTGTCCAGAGAGTATCTTTGCCTGACAGCGACAATATGTTATTAAAAAATAAATTACATCATTATGGATAAATGAGTGCTTGCAGAATATATATATATATATATATATATATATATATATTTGAGAATGCTTATCAGTACTTTTTTGTTTCTTAAACTTTAAAGATGAATATTCTCCTTTAGAGATGGGCAATTTTCAGCAATAGCACATTATATTCAAAATTTTGAGCTCATAAAAAAGATTTTTCGCTTATTTAAATGACTTTTTTATGTTTTTATGGCACGTTTAGTTTTGGTGCAATTTAATCAAAAGCTTGTAATTAGGAAATACACACAACATGCTTAACGTATATTTTCTATATGTTAAAAATGTTGTAAAAATTGCGTATTCTTATATAATAAGAATAACAATATGATATATTTATATTGCGCTCAAAATTATTTAAAAATGGAAAAAGGAATTCTTCTCAACTACCACCAATAAAGTTTTAAAATTCTTCTTTAGAAAACAGCGTTTAAACCCACGTGCACCGAACAAGAAAACGTATGCTTACATACAGTCCGTGTATGATATCTTTTTTATTTAGTTTTACATATTTTTATTTATATGCATTTAATAATAGTCTACCGTAAGGTCATAATGTACACACTGTTAAAAATTATTCAGTGGCTTTGTAAATATCTCTAAAATATTAATGTAACTTAATAAAATCTTTTAATGCAGTTATGCGATTTTTTTAGTTGGAAAATAAATTACTAAAAATAGAACAGATATTTTGTGTAAAATGTACATATATTATTTGATGTATACGCCTTAATAATATAAGTATTACATTTACAGATTATTTTAGTCAATATATTTAAAAAGGTCAGAGTAATATATTTAAGTTTTTAAAACTGTAATAATTGCATATTTCAAAATATTATTATTTCTATTTGACATAAAAAATGTGTAAGTTTTACGCCTAACTTGAAGTATGATTTACTTATATTTTCACATTGATATTATTTGAGTAAATGTAGGCAAAAAATAAATGAATAATAAGTAGAAAAAATGTCAATTTTAAACAATCACATAGCCAACGGTTTTTAATTAGCAACAAAGAAACTGCGCATTTTGCCGATGACAAACACCTCAGAAACTCCTCGAATTTATGAATATTTACACTCACAATATGATTTTATTTCCTTAGTACAAAAGTATAACATATTATACAAATTCATAGTGAAATGTATTAAACACCATTGCATACTTTTTATCGTGTTTCATACCATGTAAAGGGAAACATGATAATATAAAAAGTAGCCTACTGTTCAGTAATGCAGAAAAGCGCAACATGTTAAAGCTATTAAAACGTTCAGATGCAAAAATGAACTAAATGTAAAATTAGATAAACTAGTTAATGATATTGCGTAAATGCGCTCGGTCTCTTAAAAGGTCTTCGCAAATTATTTTGTTATAAGACTCGATTATCATACATCACGTCTCTTCTACTGTAAGTACACGGAAAAAATAAGACAAATGATGCGCGTTTGAGTCAGATTTTTATGAAGAATATGTGACTGTTTATGTAACTGGCAAAAGAAAACTTCGCCAACAAAATGTTTGCAAAAAGCATGCATTTGTATGACATCAAAGTCTATCGCCTATACATCGATAATCCGTGTCATGTTACTTCAATATCATACAGTATACGCTCAGCATGAAGTCGAGCACACACATTGTCGTCAGTATGGCCTACATGAAACACGCCTGCCCTCTACAGGTTTTTATATTTCCTGCGTCCCCCACCGAACCCCCCTTCTGCGGGATCTCGCAGAATTTCGGAAGTCTCCGCGGCATTCTGCTCTCAGAGACGCGCATTTTTAAAGGCCACATCTGTATGTGTTCATAAAACAATCACAGATATATGTTGTCACGTACAAAAGAAAACAATACGACTGTTATAAGTATAATATTGTCTGTGCATATACAACTAAGAAATCTGATGAGTTTACAAAATCTCTGACATTAGTTGACACTAGCGAAGAAATTTTTTTGAACGAGTGTATGAATAGACAAAAGTGTGTAGCCTAGCTAAGTTTGAAAAGCAAATGTTTGTTTAAGAAATACATGTGTTAGTATCATCTGATGAATTTACAAAATCTCAGTCATTAGTTGCCACTAACAAATAAAAACTATGAACAACTTATCGAAAGACAAACGTATGAAGACTGTCTAAGATTGAAAAGAAAAGTTTGTTTAAGAAAATACACAAGTAAGAAACATCTGATGAATTTACAAATTCTCAGACATTAGTTGACACTAGCGAAGAAAAAACTTTGATCAAGTGTTTGAGGCGACAAAAGTGTGTATTCTAACAAATTTTGAAAAACAAAAAAAATTTTGTTTAAGAAAATATACACGTAAGAAACATCTGATGAATTTACAAAATCTCAGACATAAGTTGACACTACCACATAAAAACTATGAACAACTTATCGAAAGACAAACGTATGAAGACTGTCTAAGATTGAAAAGAAAAGTTTGTTTAAGAAAATACACAAATAAGAAACATCTGATGAATTTACAAAAAATCTCAGACATAAGTTGACACTAGCGAAGAAAAACTATGAACAACTTATGAAAAAACAAAACGTATGAACTCTGCCTAAGATTGAAAAGCAACATGTTTGTTTAAGAAATACACACGTAAGACCATCTGATGAATTTACAAAATCTCAGACATTAGTTGACGCTAGCGAAGAAAAAACTTTGATCAGGTGTTTGAGGCGACAAAAGTGTGTATCCTAACTAAGTTTGAAAAGAAAAGTTTGTTTCAGAAAAAAATACGCGAACCTAGCAACATCAGTAACAAACCATAGGTAAAATATAATTTCATGTTTGCTTATTATGCACTGATAGATGTTGACCTAAGTTGAACCTAACCCCACAGGCATACCAAGGGTCTGCTCCACTTCATAAAAATCCTGTCATTGCTCCTGTCATTGGGGGGTTTTGTGCTGTAAGTCGTAAAGCTAAAGACGCTGATTGACCTTAAAACCTAATCTAACCTAATATCAGGTTAGGATGTTCGAATAGTATATTTTTATTTTTTAAATAAGTGTTAAGGTTTACCTAATTAATATATGTACATGATTTCACTGTTATGTAGAGGTACATCCTATCTGGTGTTGTTGATATAGATAGTTTAATGGTAGCACACAATCATGTTTAACAAAACCACACACACACACACACACACACACACACACACACACAAAAAAAAAAGTCTAGTGTGTCTCTGTAAGCCATGGCAATTTTGTTAAAATGTTTTGGGCCCTATTTTAACGATCTAAGCGCATTGTCTAAAGCGCACAGCGCAACGTCTAAATGGGCGTGTCCGAAACCACTTTTGCTAATTTAACGACGGGAAAAATGGTTTTTGCGCCGAGCGCATGGTCGAAAAGGGTAGGTCCTATTGTAATGGGAGTATTTTGGGCGTAACGTGCAGTAAACCAATGAGAGTCACAGCTCTCATCCCCTTTAAAAGCCAGTTGCGCTGGCGTTATGTCTAATTAGATGACGGACTTTGTAAAATGAAAAACTAAGCGGAGGAAGAAGATCCCCAGTTTAAGATTAATGTTAAATAATTGTGTTGTTTTTCACTTGTCTTGAAATTGTTATTTTTTTATTAAAACCTTTAAACCCGTTTTCTTTTAGTCATGGAAGTAAAAAGCAGGCTTGTAATTGCTTTAAAGGTATGGCTATCCAATATCATCAAAAAATACTTTACAAGTATGTAAGAAAAGGTTTGTACTCTAAAAATACTTTATTTGTAACAAACAGGAGATAAAGAATTTACAAACGGCTCTCCTCACGTTTCAGCACTTTGGACAGCGTTTTTTTTTAGCAAAGAGTTTTTTTAAGCATTACTTAAAAATGTTTCTCATCTCACCATATCCACAGGTACAGAGTAATCACATACAATAAATCCGTGAGGTAGCATTAAAAAAACATTTAAAAACAGATGCATTTGTTCAAAGCAAAGCATTTATTTACTTACCAGGGCTGCAGGTGAAGCAGCTCTTTGTGCCTTCTAACGTCTCTTAATCAGTCCTCATTTATGTCCAAGAGATTCAATAATAATCTTTTACATTCAATCCTTTAATCTTTCATATTTAAAAGCATTTTTGTGCTGCTGCGCATTCATGTACCTTGTGATAAGCAAACCCGCGTTGTCCTCCCGTGTATAGGCGCATTTTACTAATGCGCTCTTTAAATAACATAAAACACATTGCGCCATTGACTTTAGACTTTAGACCAGGTTTTTGTTGGTCAATGGCGTAGTCTATTTTAGTTGCCTCAAAATAGCACCGCGCCAACAATGCGCCTGAACACACCTCATTTTCAGACCAGAACGCCCATGGGCGCAAAAGGGGGCGCAAATGCATTTGCTATTTAAACAACGCGGCGCTAAACGTGAAAATTAGGGTGGAAACTAGCGAAAGACACTTGCGTCGCGCATTGCGCTGTATTGCGCCGGGTGTAAGATAGAGCCCTTTGTCTTTAAATAAATGTTTGTTGTCACGTTAGTGACATCCTGGCTTATAACATCGTCAACTTTGATAAATAATATTTGCAAACATTTTATTGTTCCCTAAATGGATAACAGAGGGGTTTAAGGTGACATTAATTAAAAAACAACACCACAATGTGAGATAAAATGTCTTAAACCTTTTAAGTTTCTTTAAATCGCAAATAATGGATAACATGATTTAATCAGTATCTGTGTAATGAATCCTACATCTAAAAACCCTTACTTATTGTTAATGAGGACACAGACTTAATATCAAAACTTTAGTAACAAACAGAGACATCATAGACCCCCATGCCAACACACACACACACACACACACACACACACACGCACACACACCTTGCAAAGACACGGGCTCATAAACACGCCCACACATAAACAGACTGGATGCACACACACAGACACAAGCGCGATTTGGTGCTGCTCATGTGACATTAGAAAGATATAAACTTACTCATACACACCTAGATGTTTAATTATGGAATGTGTATAAAAACTTTTGGATGTTAAAACAAAAAATTAAGATCGAATAGCTTTTGTCATAAAAGTCACATGGCCGTTTCATTTTAAAACCCTCATGTTTAAATCAGAGAATGCTGACAGAATTGCATTTGTTGTATAATAAACACATAGAGGTTGGGATCCACAGCGGACACAAAACCAGGAAATGGGGTCAAAATGTCTTAAACAATAAAAAGGTTCTTAACGCCATAAGAGCGCCTCAGCGTACGTTCTCTGGCAACATTGGATCGCGCATTCAGTTGTTTTAATCAGAGACTTGATTAAAGAATTCCCTAAATCTAAAATTAAACCCTTATTTTGTCAGAGCGGCCAGAATTACATTTTATTGTGTAATAAACACATATTCCCAGTTGGTTTTAAGATGTCATTAATTTAAAACAAAACCCAGAAGATGATTTGAAAATGTCTTTAATCGTTTAAAAAAAGTTTCTTAACGGTGTATATGAACACGCATCCGCGTATGTTCTCTATTGTAAACGCTGGAACACAATCTAATGGCGTGATCAGAATATTGTGCACGAAAAGATTAAGATTTTATTTATATTAAAATAAATACCCTTTAGTCTAAAGACTATAGTATTGTTGGGACCCCGGTGATTTTGACACCGTTCTTCGCTATACACATACTGAATATTTCATTAAATAATTTGTTACAACCAAATGCTTTATTTTTGTCAGTGTGCTATTACATTTTTTTCCACTACAGTTTTAAAAAGACCCTAGTTTACAACCCGCCACCTGCTGTGAACAGCCATCATCATCTCACACACACTGTTATAAGAACAGCATCAGAAACAGAAAAATATCTGATCAGAAAAATATAGCTTATAGTTAAATAGATAATAACAGATTTAAGTTTAACCAGTTACAACTAAAATATTCTATTCTTGCGTGACTTTAAAGAAGTCTATTGACAAAACAAACGTATATATCATACTATATTTGTCAAACACGCAGTCAATTGACCTAAATCTAAAATAATACTTTATTTTTGTCAGAGCAGACAATATAAGACTCTTTGTATAATATACACATATTCACACATGTTTTAAGAAGCGTTTAATTAAAAATAAACCCCTAAAATGAGTTGAAGACGTCTTAAAACATTTTAAAAAGTTTATTAACGTCATACATAAGTTCTCTGTCACAAATCTAAAATAAACCCCACTATTTTTCCATAGTGGACAGAATTACATTTATTAAGGTTATTTTAAAACGGCATATATGAACACTCACCCGGCGCTTTGTCAGGCACCGCCGGATCTTTAATACGTGTGAAACTATAGAGTAGGTTATGAAAAGATTCACGGAATTCCTGAGCCGTTTAAAAATTTATTTAGTTTAGACTATTGTCTAAAGATTGTAGTAATGGCTCAGGTCATTGCTTAAACTATACCCGTATACGGAATATTTAATTAAATAACCTGTGATGTTACAAACAAAAGTTTTAATCATAGCATTGTTCATGATTTGTCTAAATCTAAAATAAACATTTACTTTTTTGATACCGTAATGGGGAATTATTTTACCCACGTTGAGTTTTAGAAAATCTCGCTTTACAACACGCACCCCTGTGAAAGAATGCATGGCTTGTGAGAAGGAGGGAGGAAGGGTGAGAGCTGACATCGAATGCCAAAACACGAGCTGTCACACACGAGCCGTCATTAAACATAACAGCATACGCTTGACATAAAACACACGCAGTCAATTGACCTAAAATCTAAAATAATAATTTATTTTTGTCAGAGCAGACAATATAATACTCATTGTATAATATACACATTTTCACACATGTTTTAAGAAACCTTTAATTAAAAATAAACCCTAAAATGAGGTGAAGACGTCTTAAACAAGCTCTGTGGACAAATCAAACACAGGTATCCAGTATCCGAAACGATTTAAATCCATTTTGCCACAAATGTTTAAAATGTCCCAGACAAATCCAAAAAGTCTCTGATTTTTCTCTTTTTTAAAGATACGTCCAAAGCGTTGTGGTCTGTATCCTAACCTGTAAACAGATAAAAACAAGTTATTAGGACAAATATCTAAATAAAACAATTAAAACTTTTTTCTTATACAATATAAACGTACCGTGGAGATCCACTATATATTTTGCAATACACACAACGTTCGCTTTGCCGCTGATATCCAAACCTTTAAAACAGATAACACATGTTATTAGAAAATATTAAACCAAATCAGTTTGTTTAAATCTATTGTAACAGGATTAAATAAAAACACACCGGACAACACGAGCCACTCGGCGTCTCTTTTGTTCCAAGATTTCCGTGTTACGCTGCGGGAGGTTCTAGTCTCGGTCTGACTTTTTTTGTTCATTCCACTCTTCTCCGCGATTTACCAGGAATAGTTAATACCAGTTTAGACAATTTCGCTGCAAGACCAGAGATCGATTTTTTAGTTTTTAAATAAATCAGACAAAATACTGGAACGAACACAGCGAAACACATACATACCAATAGACTTGAGTATAACAGCTCTGCTCCATCCAAACTGAGTCCGGGAGATCTCTTGTCGCTCCCCAATAAAGGTTCGGTCATAAACTTTCAAAGATTACATCACACGACCCCCACACAAACACACACTGACATAATATCAGCATCAGAAAACTTTGTGTCTGAACAGAAAATAGACTAGTTCGATAGAAAATATCGGCTTTAAGTTTAACCAGTTACATCTAATACATATATATATATATATATATATATATATATATATATATATATATATATATATGATTAGTGATTGCCTTTAAATAAACTTTTGATGTTGCAAAACTTTAGATTCAACAACACACATCGCAGTGTGACAGGCAGTATTGAGACGCGCACGGGTCGAAAAAGGAGGGGTGATAGATAGAGACAGCAAATGTCGAAAACACAACCTGTCATTAAACATGACAGCATAGGCTTGACATAAAACACACACACAGGAAAAACAAACCACTAAATGACCGGCCATAAAACGATAAAACACTCGCTGTCTAAAGTTGACAACTTGTACAGATTTTGATTGATGGTCCCGCCCCCCTGTCAAACACGAGCTGTCAGACAGCAACTGTCACCGGGTGGGGGAGGGGGTGAAGGAAAATTAGAACATTCCCACATCCGCATATCCTTGAAATATGAATATTAACCGTGCTTTGAATAATCATGATTTTATTATTGCATTATTAATGATTGCATTTCCTTTAATCATAAAGATTTTAAGAATAGCTTTGAGTATTAACCTTTAGCATATAGTACTAAAGTGAGAATAGTCTAGCAGACTTAGAGATATGATTCCATTGTATATGGGTTTTGATAGTTGACTTTTAAATGTCATGTGCAAATTTAGCAGGCTTGGAGTTTTTTCGGTATGTATGTATGTATGTGTGTTTTTTAACTTTTGCTTTGCAGAGACACCTGGGGAGAAAAACAGGATGTCGGAGCGACAGGGTGAAATAACGGTCATAGTTATTTATAACAGGATGAACTTCTAAAACAGAAGTACAACTTTCCATCAAACGGGTCTGGTGAACCTTTAAGAAAGAAGTAAAACTTTCCATCGAACAGGCCCCCACCCAATTGCACATATATATATTTTGGGTCAGAGGGAGAGGCAGATCAGATCAACCGCTTCTCGGGGGATTTGTTTCTGCATTGGTGTTGTGTAAAGACAGGGACAGTTTTTGACCCAGAGCTCTGTAATATTTCATTTGAGATACTTATTAAAATAATTTGATTTGAGTTACGTGTCTGATCTCCTCATTAAGAACATGCAGGACGATTAAAGTCCAACAATTGGTGACCCCATCGACGTGATGAGGAGGACTGGACATCATTGATTTTTCTTCTCGACATTCCACTTGCGCAAAATAGGAAAGGTAAGCAGATACCTGTTATATCAAAATTCTGCTTTATTTAAATGTCGTGAAGAATGATTAATGATATGGTACAATGATTATTGTCATTTGTATCTAAATTTCATATATCTCAAATGAACTATTAAATGTGTCAATAAAATAAAAAGGGAAATAACAATTATTCGGTTAAAATAAAATAAAATAAAAATTGTGAAACGAAAGAAAGGAAATATTGTTATAACTGGTCCGGGACCAGGAGGCGTTTGGAACGCAGAATTGGAAACCCGGCGCTGACGAGTGTTCTGTGGGTTATTCCAAAATTAGGGTCCGGGACCCAAACGTGGACACGTACCACGTTGTTAACGTAGGACAAATTTGATAGTGTTCTGGGAACACAGAGCGGTTGGACCGCGGGAATAGAATACAGTAGAATAGGATTTAGTGTTCTGGGAACACGTTGCGGTTGGACCGCGGGAATAGAATACAGTAGAATAGGATTTAGTGTTCTGGGAACACGTTGCGGTTGGACCGCGGGAATAGAATACAGTAGAATAGGATTTAGTGTTCTGGGAACACGTTGCGGTTGGACCGCGGGAATAGAATACAGTAGAATAGGATTTAGTGTTCTGGGAACACGTTGCGGTTGGACCGCGGGAATAGAATACAGTAGAATAGGATTTAGTGTTCTGGGAACACAGAGCGGTTGGACCGCGATACATAGAGATTGAAGTGGGTTTCATACCCGAGAAAGTGGTCAGGGACCACGGGCAACGCAGCGGTTGGACCGCATAAAGAGAAAGCGAAAGTGGTAAGAAAGCCACGAAATAGTCGAAAATACGAAGAGAATATTGGTATTTGAAAAAGTTTTATTGTAAGCAATATTGTTAAGTTGTGCTAAAGAATAGGAATTTGAAACTTGCTGAAGATTATACGAAATGGCTGCTTATTTTTAAATGTGCTGTTTATTTGCGCTGTTTGCTACCGGTATATTATCAGCTTTACTGTGAGTATATTTTAATTCAACTTCTTCTTTGGATAAATATTTTTATTGATTTTTGCTGCCAGTGAATTGCAAGTCAGTGTTATCTTTTTACGAAATATTTTTGCCATTATTCAATTCCACGATTAGTACATTTTTATTCAATTTTCTATTTTTCCTATTAACAAGTTTTTACTTAATCTTATATCTTAGGTTTTAATTAAATTTTCTATTTTTCTTATTCAATTTTATTGTCATTGATTTTTACTTAATTGTATATCTTAAATTTTGATTCAATTTTCTATTTTTACGAAGACATTTTATTTTGAGTCAGATTTATGATCAGTAAATTTTAATTTAGCATCCTAAAATCTGAGTATTGTCTAGATTTATTATAAGTAAAATCGTAATTCAGTTTTTATGTGTTCAATTACTAATCGTTTTACTGTAAGTGCAGTTGGAATAAAATTTATTGTGGTTGCAATTTACTGTCAGCAAATTTTAACTCAATTTGTAGAAAAGCATATTTTATATCCTGTGTATATTGTATTTTACTGTTGTGTGTATTTGGGGAATTTTGTTTAGTATCATTTCATTTACACGGTACAAGCGTAGACGGATCCAGTTTTTATTTTGTTTTATTGATGTGAATGTCCCAGGTGAAAAAAAAGTGCACTAAAATACACTTTATTTAAGTACACTTAGTACACTTTTCCACAATATACTAAAAGTGCTCTATTTTCGCACACTAATTTTGAACTTAGTATACTAAAAAGTAGTATTTAGTACTTCTTAAGATGAACTTAATACCATCTTAGTGTACTCAACTGTGCTATTTTGAGACACCATGAAGTTGAACTAAAATGTATTTTTAACATACTAGGTCTGTATTTAAAAAAATATATTTCATTATAACTTGAAGTACACTTGAACCCACTTTTAAGCATTTTTAAATATACTTTAAAGTATACTAATGGTATGTTAAAATAATATTCCAAATGTATTCCCAGGTGAAAAAAGTTCACTAAAATACACTATTTAAGTACACTTTCCACATTATACTAAATGTGCTCTATTTTCGCACACTAATTTTGAACTTAGTATACTAAAAAGTAGTATTTAGTACTTCTTAAGATGAACTTAATACCATCTTAGTGTACTCAACTGTGCTATTTTGAGACACCATGAAGTTTAACTAAAATGTATTTTTAACATACTATGTCTGTATTTAAAAAAATATATTTCATTATAACTTGAAGTACACTTGAACCCACCTTTAAGCATTTTTAAATATACTTTAAAGTATACTAATGGTATGTTAAAATAATATTCCAAATGTATTCCCAGGTGAAAAAAGTTCACTAAAATACACTATTTAAGTACACTTTCCACATTATACTAAAAGTGCTCTATTTTCACACACTAATTTTGAACTTAGTATACTAAAAAGTAGTATTAAGTACTTTTTAAGATGAACTTAAAACCATCTTAGTGTACTCAACTGTGCTTTTTTGAGACACCATGAAGTTGAACTAAAATGTAATTTTAACATACTAGGTCTGTATTTAAAAAATATCTTTAATTACAACTTGAACCCACCTTTAAACATTTACGAATCTACTTTAAAATGTACTAGTAGTATGTTAAAATAATATACCAAATGTATTCCCAGGTGAAAAAGTTCACTAAAATACACTTTAAGTTCACAGCCTTAAGGTACCAAAAGCTCTTTATTTTCGTGCAGTAAATTGTGCTTAATATACTAAAAAGTAGTATTTAGTACTTGTTAAGACAAACTTAAGACAATCTAAGTGTACTCAACTGTGCTATTTTCTAAAATTGTATTCAGTTACAACTTAAAGCACATTTGAACCCACCTTTTAAACATTTATAAATATAATTTAATAATTTCAGATATAATAATATTACATAAATAATATAGCATACAAAATGAAATAATAATATATTGCCCACACATTTGTATACATAAAATAAATCATTTCTAATGTACTGTATGTGACATTTAAATTACAGTCAAGTTTACTATTAGAATGTTATACATGTACTATTTTACCTGCATGTTTGCCACCAAAACATGTTTTAACTCATTCTAAAATGATACCTATTCTGTATTCATACATACGAACCGGTTTCTTCCATCATTAACAACTAATTAAATGTTAAAGAAACAACTAAGTATGTATTTACTGCTATTGAAATGATTTTACAATATAAAACAAAGATCAGTGAAATGCAATGTGCTACTTTTATCAAATTGTGGAATATTAATACATCAATATGAAAAGTACACTATGAATATGCAACCATTGAATAATTATTTAATCATAATGATGTAATTCTCTAAACAAAAAGTTACTGGATAAATGCATAAGTGCATTTGAACTAACTTGAGATAAACCTACAAATGGCTGAACCAAAACACAGAGCAGTTTAAATGTCACGTTTAAGTGGAGGGTCACTTCTTCTTGCCATTCAGACACTGAAGACTTAATCACAAGGTCTGTGAAAAGGAAACAGAATATATACAAAATTAACCAATAATTAATGAACATATGCATTAGAATTTTGTTAACTTCTCAGTTTACCTTTTAAAGCTTTGACTGAGAGAAAGACGAAGAGAGGAGTCGCAAGCCCGAAGCTCCGTTGAGCTTATCAGCTAAATCCTATTTTTTCACTATCTTATTCCTATCTATATAATATAACTTATTAGTTTATCTTAGGAATACTTTACCTTGACGATTACTGAATTGTATTACTAAGCGAAACGATTTTATCACTTGTAACACCCAGTTTTAGCATATAGCCCTCTAGCATTTCTTACCGTCTGTTTACTTAAACCTGCCTTCTTTGGCGATCTAATGGCGGATTTATCCGAGGTATGCTTTTCTGATCTGTCCACACCAGATCGGGAAGCTGTGAAGGAGGTGCTGCCCGGCCTTCGCAGAGTCAGCATGCCTCACATCACCCTGACCACAGACACTCGTAGGCGGCAGAGGCGTACTGCGAGCCAGCATCCGTCTCGATGCAGCTTCACGGACCGCGTTCAGGCGAACGGAGACGCCATCGCCCAGCATGAAAACGGTAAGACTCCGCTTGTCATTGTAACCTGCACTACTTGCCACATGTACAGTTTAGCTTCTTCCGTCAGCATAGAGGGGTTTACATGTGCTAAGTGTATTGAAGTAGTAAGGCTGACGGAGAAGGTTGCTGAACTAGAAGCGCGCATCCGAACGCTAGTTGAGGACAGTAAGACCGCTAATGTTATTGTTACAAACACTGTTTCGGGTGCGCCTAGTGTTAAGCGTAATACACATGGCTCGGTTCCGACTTCAGAGTCAAGGCGGCTGACTAACTGGGTGACTGTCAGGCGGCATAGTCACATTCGGCACCCAAATCACGCTCCTGTTTTAATATCAAACAGATTTTCTCCACTCAGCAATACACCGGCTGAGACGTCTGTTAAAAGTGCCCTGGTTATTGGAGATTCTATACTCAGGAACGTTGACATTGAGGCACCAGCCACCATAGTCGATTGTATACCGGGAGCCAGAGCGTCTGACATTAGATCCAAATTAAAAGTGCTGGCTAATGCTAAACGTAAGTTTTCTAAGATTGTTATTCACGCCGGCACGAATGACACCAGACTCCGCCAGTCGGAGATCACCAAAGATACTATTAAAGAGGTGTGTGAAATTGCAAAAACAATGTCAGACAATGTAATTTGCTCTGGTCCCCTCCCCGCCTACCGGGGGGATGAAACTTACAGTAGATTAGTGTCTCTTCATGGCTGGATGTCAAAGTGGTGCCCTCAGCATAACGTAGGGTTTATAGACAATTGGAAGCATTTCCGGGGAAGACCTGACCTGCTAAAGAGAGATGGCCTCCATCCGTCTCCGGAAGGTAGTGCTATACTCTCTAGAAATCTGACCAATAGTCTTACTTTTGATATAGTCTGACTATCCAGGGCCCAGGTCAGGAAACAGACAGATCGGCTTACCCATCAGTCTGTTAGCTGCCTTGACATGTCAAGATCACATATATCCCAGCACATAGAGCCTTTTTTACCAGAGTACCAACACATCTCGACTGTGTCTGTTCCTCGAACAAATAAATACAGACCACCGTCTACCTCGTCTCGTACAAATCTTATTAACATAAAATTAGAACACAATACATTAAAAGATGAAACTCAAATGTTAAAATTCGGCCTTCTTAACATTAGATCGCTTACCAATAAAGAACCTATTATCAATGAAATAATTACTGACCAAAACTTAGATGCACTCTGTTTAACAGAGACCTGGCTTAAAGCAGACGATTACATCAGTTTAAACGAATCCACCCCACAAGACTATTATTATAAACACGTTCCTCGCCTAAAAGGGAGAGGGGGTGGTGTAGCTACAATATACAACAAAATGTTCAAAGTAAACCATAAATCAGAACTAAAATTTAATTCGTTTGAAATAATATTGTTAAACATGGAAATAACTGATCGTAACAACAAACAGCTTTCGTTCATTTTAGCTACCATATATAGGCCTCCGGGCCACCACACAGATTTTCTTAAAGAAATAGCAGACTTCCTATCTGAGCTTACAGTCACTGTAGACAAAGCTCTTATCGTTGGTGATTTTAACATCCATGTGGATAACTCAAAAGATGCATTAGGACGTGCGTTTATGGATGTTCTAAATTCTCTCGGTATTAAACAAAACGTGTCTGGACCCACGCATACTCGTAAGCACACATTAGACTTAATTCTGTCACTCGGACTCAATATTAATGACATCGAAATATCACCCCAGAGCGATGCCGTTTCAGACCATTGCCTTGTGTCATACACAATACTTCTAGATAGGACCGTTCAGTCTACAACATGCTACAGATTAGCCAGAACAATAATTTCCACCACTAAAGATAGCTTTATTAGCACTCTTCCAGACCTGTCTCAAATGAAACATGTAGCAGATAACCGTGAAGATCTGGATATTATAATAGAAAACCTGAACAACGTTTGCTCTAGCACGATGGATGCCGTTGCTCCCATACGAAAAAAGAGAATCAAAGGAAAAACGCCAGCTCCATGGTATGACCATCATACTGCAGCCCTTAAAAAAGTAGCTAGAAAAATGGAAAGAAACTACCGAAACACAAAGTTAGAGGTATGGCGTTCAGCATGGAAAGAGAGTGTTCAACACTACAGACAGGCTATTAAAACCGCCAGATCTACCTATCTCAGTACGCTTATTAAAGAAAATCATAACAACCCTCGTTTCCTCTTTAGCACAGTTGCGAAACTGACTAGAAACAAAGAACAAACAGAAACCAATAGTAAATTCCAACACAATAGTAACGACTTCATGAACTTCTTTACTAACAAAATTATTTCTATTAGGGAAAACATAGAAACTACGCAAGCAGCCACCACTCTACCCAATAGTACATTGACCACTAGATTATCATACGAACATCTTGAGTCATTTAAACCTACTACAATAGAAGAGCTCTCTAAATTAGTAACGTCATCTAAATCATCGTCCTGTATATTAGACCCCATTCCCACAAAATTACTAAAAGAGGTATTTCATGTAGTGTCCGACACGGTACTAAATATCTTTAACTCATCGCTAGAATTAGGATACGTTCCAACAGCTTTCAAACTAGCAGTTATTAGACCGCTCATTAAAAAACCAAACCTTGACCAGGGAGATCTTAATAACTTTAGACCAATCTCAAATCTACCTTTTCTTTCTAAAATATTAGAAAAAATAGTGGCAAGCCAGCTACGCACATTCATAGCGAATAATAATACATATGAAAAGTTCCAATCAGGATTCAGGCCCCACCATAGCACAGAGACAGCGCTGCTTAGAGTTACAAATGACCTCCTATTAACATCCGATCGTGGTGAAATCTCAATCCTTATATTACTAGACCTTAGTGCAGCCTTTGACACAATAGATCACAGAATCCTACTCAATAGACTAGAAAACTATGTTGGCATCAGTGGTCAGGCGTTAGCCTGGTTTAGATCGTATCTAACCAATCGATATCACTATGTTTATGTAAATGAGGAAGAGTCACATCACTCCCCCGTTAAATACGGCGTACCTCAGGGATCAGTTCTAGGCCCTATCCTATTCTCGTTATATATGTTACCTCTAGGAGACATTATCAGGAAACATAACATAAGTTTTCACTGCTATGCGGATGATACCCAGCTTTACATCTCGTCACATCCTAGCGAAACCCACCAGTTTGCTAAGCTAACAGACTGCATTAGTGATACTAGGGACTGGATGGCACATAACTTTCTTATGCTAAACTCCAATAAGACAGAGATACTTATTATTGAACCAAATCGCTCCAAACATAATATGTCAGATTACAAGTTGCCCATAGATGGCTGCACGGTGGTGCCATCTTCCACGGTTAAGAATTTAGGCGTAATGTTTGACAGCAATCTATCTTTCGATAGTCATATCTCCAACGTCTGCCGCACAGCATTTTTCCATCTTAGAAATATCTCAAAAATACGCCATATGCTGTCTGCATCAGATGCAGAAAAGCTTATCCATGCTTTTATGACCTCTAGATTAGACTATTGTAACTCGTTACTCGGGGGATGCCATGCAAATCAGGTAAACAAGCTACAGCTGGTTCAAAACGCCGCCGCAAGAGTGCTTACTCGATCTAAAAAGTATGACCACATTAGTCCAATTCTGGCATCTTTACACTGGCTACCAGTTAAATATCGCATACAATTTAAAATATTACTAATCACCTACAAAGCCTTAAATGGCCTAGCGCCCTCGTATATAAAAGAACTACTATCAGAATACAATCCACCACGTAAACTGCGATCACAAAATTCGGGTTACTTAATTATCCCTAGAATATCAAAAGTGTCTAAAGGTGGTAGATCCTTTTCCTACTTAGCCCCTAAGCTCTGGAATGATTTACCAAATAATGTTCGAGTATCAGACACAGTCGAACAATTTAAATCTAAACTTAAGACATTCTTCTTTAACAAAGCATTCACATAGAATGTCCAGTAAATGTACTTTTCCCGCAGTAGTTACTTTGTCTAGAACAAAGCACTCACATACCTCATACGGGTAATTTACTCTTGCCGCAATAGTTAGCCTGTCTGGAACCGAGCTGAATTAAACCACTATAATGTATGACACTTGCATTACATGCGAACGGCCCCTACGCTAATAGAATTCTGTTTTTGTCTCCCTGTCTCGTCCTCGACTCTGAGGACAATGAGACAAACAGACCCAGTTCCTGTTGCTGTGAAGGTCATCGCACCACTAATCAACTGGCTGTCCTTCAACGTGACGCCCAACCGATGTGCGACCAACGGCCACCGGCTGAACCAGTTTAATCCGCTTACACGCTTCCTATCCCTACCGTGTCTATATATTATAAATATAAATATTAATCTCTCCCTAGGGTTTTTTGTCCTTCTAGGATTTTTTCCCATTGGGTTTTCTCCTAGGGGGTTTTTTAGTCCCAGGGAGAGTCAGCCAACTTTGGCTTAACTTAGCACTTTACTGTATACGTTACATTATTAATATGCTCGCTTACACGGTTTTTTATCCTTAGCCGCTATATTCTACTTCTTATACTATGTATTGATTTTCAATGTTCTCCTCTACATCTACTCATGTAAAGCTGCTTTGCAACAATTAACAATTGTGAAAAGCGCTATATAAATAAAATTGAATTGAATTGAATTGAACTGTGTCCTCATCAAGCTTGACATGAGTGTCCGTTTGATCCGTCGCTACATGGCACTCTACAAGTTACATTGAACAAAGGGTTATAGGAGGCTTAACTCACTGACACTGATATAATGCAACCTGTGTGTATTACAGGATATTCTTTACTTTGATAATTGTGTTTTATTTTAACCAAGGGCATTTTCCATTGACATGTCTATTGTGGTCTTGCTTACAAGAAAAGTTCACCTCTGTTTAAGGAGATTTAAGGAAATCAGAAGTCATGCCAATGGACTCTATGCACGCTTAACTTCCACAATTGACTCAAGGCTGCTCTTAAGTTTCCGATGCAGGAGATTTAAAGCAGAGTGACGGCAGAATTGCTAAAATTACTTTTTTGCTGGATTTACCCAAATTTACAACCTATGATGTGTGAAGAATTGTCCAGATGTGCAAACTGGGAAAGGTTGCAAGTTTTATGTGTTGTCTTATCTCTGTAATCATTAAGATATATTCAGCTAGCCTGTACTAGCAGTGCTTACATTGTGCTGTTTTTTACAATTCGTCCAGCAGGCTAATCACTTTAGTAATATATTATTGTCTTTGTAATGTTGTCTAAAAGTGTCAGGTAAAATATTTTTTTTGGACCCAACATCCAATAGGAAAATTCAACTGTAGCCACCGTTCAACCTGAAGAGGGCAGCACTCAGACGTTTTTACACCATATATAGTAGTATTGAAACACTTTATATCCAAATGTCAAAAAACTTATACTAATAAAGCATCATTCTTACAGATCATTAACTAAAAAAGTTGGTTTAGGGTTTAGTTACTCTTTAAACATTAGCATTAGAAAAACGTAAAAATGATCTAAATGTTATACAAATACTGTATGATTGGTCAATTTGAATGCCGATGTGCTAAAAAAGACAGGCTGTTATGATATCTGAAATACAACAAGAGAAATGAAATGCCTAACTTTACTCACAAAAAAAATGTAACGTTATGTTCCAAAAGCCACACAACATACACGCTTTAAGAAGCTGGGTTACATACTGTAACACTAAATGTTCTACTTATTTAATAGTTCACTAAAAATAAAAAGCAAAAATCTGTCATCACTTAACTTACCCTCATGTTCTCTCATTCATCTTCAAACAAAAACCGATGTACTTTAATGAAATCCAAGAAACGTATATTTCCCCTCGATGTCAGATCCACTTGATACTTAAAAACTGCTCACATTTCAAAAAGTTAATCGCAACAACAATAAAAAACATCGCCGAAGTAATCCATGTGAATCGCGTTGTTTCAGCCAAGTCCTCTGATGATCACTATATATAATTTAACAGTTTTAGTTTCAACTTTTAATCCACATTTACCAATGATCACGCACGTTGTGTATCGACCAACAGAATCAGGAAGCCAATGTGACGTACTGAATCCCAAGAACCAATGAGGTTTAGTCAGGTCCGTCACGTGTGTTGTTTGAATATAAACACTAACAAATTTATGTGGATTAACTTTGTAAAATCAATATATAATGCAAGTTCAATGATATGATGTTGAAATTGCAATGTTAGCCTATTAAAATTAATGTACATGTTTAAAAAAAATATGGTTTTTACTAAAAACACTAAAACTTCTGTAAAAGTATGCTTGTGTTTAACATACTTTTTTTTTTTAAATGTGTAATTAAACATATATTTTTTCCCAGCGTAACTCTAGTGCTCTTTTTAGAAATACGTTAAATGTATGCTTGAGTTTAGCATACTTTTTTAAAGCGTAATTAAAGATATTTTTATTACCAGCGTACCCCTAGTGCACTTTTTAGAAATACATTAAAAGTATGCTTGAGTTTAGCATACTTATAAAAAGTGTAATTAAAAATATATTTATTACCAGTGTACCTCTAGTGTACTTTTTAGAAATACATTAAAAGTATGCTTGAGTTTAGCATACTTTTTTAAGTGTAATTAAAGATATAATTATTACCAGTGTACCTCTAGTGCACTTTTTAGAAATACATTAAAAGTATGCTTGAGTTTAGCATACTTATAAAAGGGGTAATTAAAGATATAATTATTACCAGCTTACATCTAGTGCACTTTTTAGAAATACATTAAAAGTATGCTTGAGTTTAGCATACTTTTAAAAAGTGTAATAAAACTTATATTTATTACCAGCTTACCTCTAGTGCACTTTTTAGAAATAAATTAAAAGTATGCTTGAGTTTAGCAAACTTTTAAAAAGTGTAATTAAGCATATATTTATTACCAACGTACTTCTAGTACACTTTTTTGAAATACATTTAAAAGCTATTTAACATATTTTTAATACACTTTAAATAAGCACGTTGGGAATACAAATGTACTAAAAACATATTACTTAAATTTTAAGTATATTTTTAATACATTAAATACTACTTTTTTTTCACCTGCACTGTAAAAAAAATCTGTAGAAATTACAATGTTATTGCAGCTGGGTTGCCGTTAATTTACCATAGATTTACATTTATGTAATTTACTGGCAAGAATTTGTTCAAAGTTCAGTCAATTTTAAATATTTACAAGTATTTGTCTTTACAGAATAAAACTATACAATAACAGCCTCACGCAAAGCATTCTGGGAACCAGAAATCATCATCAACCTTTTTCTGTTTTTTGCTTCAGATTTTGTTTCCCAGAATGTTTTGCTTGATGCTGTTTTTTTAGTTTTACTCTATTAAGACAAAGACTTGTAAATGTTTAATGTTCATTTAACTTTGAACAAAATTTTGCCAGTTAAAAACATAAATTTAAAACTACGGTAAATTACCGGCAACCCAGCTGCAATTTCTACGGAATTTTTTTACAGTGTGGGCGTATCTGCAGATAAGTTTACCTGAGTTTGTCAGTCTGTATCACCCAACATGTTTTGCATTCACATGTGAAATACTTTTAGATTATGGCCCTGTCTATTGATTTTTTTGTTTGTTTGTTTCTATTTTAAAAGATTTAATGAAATGTTAGGGTAAAATCATAATTTTTTAACTGTTGAAACAGTGAACTTCAAATCATGAGACATCAGCAAAAATAAGCAGCTTTACATTTCACTCACTTATGAATATGGTACTGAATTTATCAACATCCTAGCTAGCAAAAATGTGTTACATGATGTTTTTGAAACAAACTGTCTCCTTTGAACTGCTTTTTCATACGATGTATGCATTGAGAGATCCTTACATAGGGCAGTTGGAGACATGTTTTCAAAGTGTTGGAAATATATATCCTGAAATAACATTTGTTGCATTCCTCCAGACTGCATTAGACATGAAAAGTCAGAGACATCATTTTCATACATTAAAATGGTAATTGTGTCCATTGAATTTTTGTTATTTTGAATGATGCTAAGTTTCTTAAATTATATTAATAATAAACGTATTTAGCAAACACAGTTTTATCGTTGACTACAACAATATGTGCTGCCTTGAAGCGACAGTTAATTCAAACCCCAATCAGCTCTGAAAACAAAGAAGACACCTCTACCTGTGGGTCATTGACATCTAAAAAGCCCTTCACACCTCACACCCAACCCTCCTCATAACCAGCTTTAAGGATTCCTGGAAACTTCCACCAGTTCCTATATACATCCACATACGTAAGGTTTCTGGATGTGTCACGAATTTACTTCTGTGTTTTACGTTTCCAAGCACTCTGCCTGAAAAATCTGGCAAACCTAAAGTTTAGCAGGGATTTCCCATCCCGTATTTGTCCTTATACGGGCCATTCTACCGAATTGGTGCAAATTGACACTTCAAAACTTCTTGAAAAAAGTGTGTTTTTTCCTGCAAGCTTTGTAGTCATAAACATAGTAGAGCATCTAAGGAACACTAATCTACTGATTGGACACTTTAGTTTCCTAGCATGTTTTTATACAGTTTCAAAATGTTTTCTGTCTCCCAAAATGTGTCACTACCGAAACACAACAACATTTGATATAAAAATTAGGTTTTTAATAGCCTATTCTAATTTTCTTTACATTAACCTTCTACATATATTTTTTACATTTTTTTAAAGACAGTTTCATGGTTTATTGATTAGAAATATAATTTTAACAAAACTATAAGAGTGGTTTATCAAATGAAATGCATTTTGAAAGCAATATTTCTCTGTAATTGCCATACATGCACTGATACAGATTTGAAATTCAAGGATTCATTAGTTTAAATTTTTATCTAACTAAATAAAATTATGTCATCTTTTCTGATAACAAAACCTATTTTATTTTTCTAGAACATTATTTGTTTCGGTCGTGACAGTAATGTTTCGTTAGTGACATCCATATTGGATATATTGGATCCATATTTTGTGTAAAAAAAGTAATTAGTCAAAAATGATTGACATTATGCAGTCAAAACATACAGCACAAAAAATATCTAAAGCAACACCACATAAAAGCACTTTGCACTGACATTACGCTGAAAAGATGGCGGATAGTTAATCCTATCCATATGATTTACCAAAAAATGTTCAAGTATCAGACACAGTCGAGCAATTTAAATCTAAATTTAAGACACTTAAGACGCTTAATTTTCATTTCCCTTCAGCAGTACGTCTGGGATTTCTCTATAGAGTTTCGTTTTCTCCTGCAAAAATCTGCAGGACCAATCAGCGAACAGATGGGGGTGGCTAAGAACGATGACGTTGAGGTCGCGCGTCAGTTTGAGTTGTAGTTCAGTAATGGCAGCGGAGAAAGACGTGAGAAAAGCTATTCGGGCCGTTTTTGCAAAACTGCAGAATATACAGAAGTTAAAGCCGGAGCAAGAACCAGGTTTGCTAAGTTTTGTTTGTCTGATTATTCTGACTTGTTGTTTCCGTCCGGTTTCGGTGTATGATATACGTCACGACCTCACGTTAGCGATTGGCTTTGGCAGATCCTGAGGACTCTGGGCAGATCCAATAGTTTTAAACTTCAACAATGGACCCTCCTTAACGGAAGTAACGCTTTCCAATGGAGCGTGGCCAGACTCTCTGTACAAATGAAATGAATGTACGAGAGTCTGGTTGGACCAGGCTACTACATCTACTCATGTAAAGCTGCTTTGGATTTTTGATTTTTACTGAAAATATATACTAAATATATTTTTGGTTTTAATTAACAAAAGTATTCAAAATGATACTTCTTTAAAAATTATAAAAAATTATAAAAAAAATATTTCATATTTTTTTTCTATGGTGAAATTCAGACCTTGGGGTTTGGGACAATGATGATATTTTATATATAAAGCCTGCAGCTACCTCAAATTAGAGTTCTCAACGGGTCGGGCCGGCCCGACAAACCCGACGGGTTCGGGTCAAAAATATAAGCAAATGAGACGGGTCGGGTCGGACCTCGGGCTTAATTTTTTACGCTTCGTGAAAAACAATATATTGATCATTACTGCTGTTCACCGTAAAGAAAGTCTGGTCTTGCTGCTGCGTGCATCACAGAGAGGGGTGGGGGATAGCAATAAGCTTCGTTTTGTAGGGCAGTATAGTAGTATTATAGTAATGCTGGAGTGAAACCATGGTAACCATATATTTTTAAATCACGGTAAAGTTTGTGGTTACTAAAATGTAGTACTAACCTATGCTGTTGTAAGAGAATGTTGATTCTTTATTATTGTTGTAAAACCATGGTTGATTTTATATTTCCCATGTTTTACTGCAAATGATGGTAAAATCATGGATAACTTTGCATGGGTACAGAAAATGTAAACCGGTTTTTATTTGTAAGTCACATTGGTTTTAATGCATCTGATAAATCTATATTATGCATTTGGATATTTATTCTGTTTACTGACAATAATAAATTTGCAGTTGCTGATAAAAATTGTTTATTATTGTGTTGAAAGACATTTGGTTAGCGTTATTAAACGATTATGAACCACGGACCGACCGTGGGCAGCTAGCAAACATTATCGGTATAAACCAGGGGCCCAACAGCGGACCTCTGCGGCTGCCGCTGGCGGAATCCGCCGGTGGACCGCCAACTTTACCACTGGCCTTATGTTTGCTGGGTTAGTTCATTATTAGCTATTAATCTATAAATGACTTACTGTATGAACAAAACATTAATTAAATGTTAGCATATAACTTACTAATCATTTATGAATGTATAGTAATATTTTGTAAATGATTAGTTCATTATGAACTAATAACTTATAAATGTTTTACAACAGAACATTATTATAAAGTGTTACCATTATGTTAAATTAATGACACTTTTTGAAAAAAAATTCAATGTCAGAAAATTTTAGAACCCTCTGTGTGAGGAAAAACAAATTCTGCTTGTTGTCAGTTTTTTATATATTGTGCACATACTGTACATAAAGTTAAAGGGATAGTTCACTTTAAAATGAAAATTCTGTCATCGTTTACTCATCCTCATGTTGTTCTAAACCTGTATGAATTTTTTTTCTGATGAACACAAAAAAGATATTTTGAAAAATGATGGTAAACACACAGCAGTAAGTGACCATAGACTTCCATAGTAAGGAAAAATATTTTTGAAATATTGTGATAAATGACTAAGAAAATATTTTCATAAATGATGCTAAGCACACAGTTGACGGTACCCATTAAATTCCATCATATTTTTTATTCCTACTATGGAAGTCTATGGTCACTTACTGCTGTATGTTTACCATCATTTCTCAAAATATCTTCTTTGTGTTCATCAGAAAAAAAGGAATTCATACAGGTTTAGAACAACATGAGGATGAGTAACTGATGACAGAATTTTCATTTTAAAGAGAACTCATGGCTCCCACACCTTAGTTAACTTCAAATTTAAGGACCTTTCAAGGACTTTTCAGGTCCAATACCCTCAAATTCAAGGACTAAATGTGGGGACATATTTCAAGTGAGAGCAAGGTTACATCGTGTTACCTTTTAAGATACATTGTTCCAGTTCCCTTTCGAGGGAACTCACGCTGCGTAAATGCTGTGACACTTTGGGGACGCCTCCAGGGATAAGTGTGTCTGAAAGTGTATATCAAATTCAACCAATGGTGAGGCTTAACGACAAAGACAGGTTGATGCGGGAGCCAGGAAGTATATGCTATCTGAAATATTGCCAAAGACGGCGTTACAGGGAAGCAGGAAGTATGGCAAGGGAGACGCAGCGTCTGGTTCCCTTCTCAGGGAACAACAGTTAAATACGTAACCCGAGACCAGTGCCGGTCCTAGATGCTGGGGGGCCCTAAGCAAAGCTTTGTGAGGGGCCCTCTGTCAGTGCATTCAGACCCTGATAGCACACATACATCTCGGAGACGTCTATTTGATGTCTGCGTTTACATCTGCAAGATGTCTTATTTAGATTGTTTTCTCATCTGCAACACGTCTGTGAGACGTCTCATAAAAGATGTCATATAGACATATTGAAGATGTCTGCAAGACGTTTTTGATTTAGAATGTATAAAAAAGCAGCTCTTTTCCTTTATAAGATGTTTATACACACCAGATGTATTCCAGATCTCCAGATCTTTACCAGACATCTTACAGACGTACCTGTGCTGTCTGGGTAAAACCCAGTCAATGTTGCTGTTAGTTAGTTGTTAACTAACCACATAGTGTATTATCTTATAGCTGTATATTATTCCCATATGCACATTACTTTGAAACCCTGACTGATAAACTTGCTGATTATAACATGAAACATGTATTTGCTGTAAAGTTGTTTTGATTTAAAATGTGTTGTGAGAAGCACAAAAAAATTTACCTGATCTAAATGAATGTAAATATAAATACATACTGTTAATACACAGGGGTTAAACTGGGATTTGTTATGTGGGGGGGGGGCTCTGTGGGGAGGGGTACTTCGAGGGGTAACATGTTTAATACTGATGACAGCAAAGCCACTGGTGTGTTTTAATGACATTCTGGACCTCTGATAGGATTTGATAAGTTTAATGGAGCATTTCACCCATATAAACATTATTCTTTATTATTACACGGCTCTCTGGAATGCTTGATTCTGATTGGTCAGTTGAGACATTTGCAGGTTCGTTCTTTTCAAATAATAACCGCTCCAAAATAATAACGCATAGCCGGTACTACTTGCACGAGTAAAATCGCTCCGCGCCAATTAAGATCAATAAAGATTACTGTCTGTTTGGCGCCATCTTGTGACAAACACTCGACAACCACGACAAGACACAGACAGCTTACTGAGACAGCTACGAAGCCAACACACAAAAAAATACAGAATGGGCATTAAAACTTCTCAAAGACTGGTTAAAGAGAAAAAAATGGAAACAGACAAGTATGAAGCAGAGGATCTTAATAAGGTATTACGATCATTTTATGCATCTGTGCAAAGTTTCGCGGAAGGATAAAAATGTTAATTTAAAACAAATATGCCAATAAAATGTTTCAAATTCATATTCATGTCGTTTTTTTTCTTATGTGGCAAGTAGCCGTGTAATAAGCGGGATAATGTAGAGGCAGCCGGTAGTTATTGGGAAATAAGCCCCTTCAGTGTGATACAAGACCCTCCGCTTCGCGTCGGGTCCTGATCACACTGTCGGGGCTTATTTCCCAATAACTACCGGCTGCCTCTACATTATCCCTTACTTAAAAGTGTGTCATATTTGTAGTTGAAATGTAACATACATTTAGAATTTGGTGCCTATTTGACAGAGAAAAGGGGTGTTTGTAGTCTCACTCCCTCAACAAAGACATTGCACTTCCTTCTTTCAATGATGCAAAATGATGATTTTTACATCATTGAAAGAAGGATGTGCAACACTGAAATCTGTATTTCTCCTGTCTCAGCGGCAACTGAGAAAATGATGCATGACCATTCAAAAACATGACTGGGGTTCTAACTATACAAAGCTTAATGCAAATGGGTGAAGTGTCCCTTTAAAGCTGTCCCAGAGGTTGACCCCAAATATTTTAAAAAGAGTGTCTGATTTTAAATATTGTAAATCTATAAGTTTGACACCCTATATCAATTTGTTGCACATGTCATTATGCACAATTGATCAAACTTTAAAGGAAGTTAAAAGAATCAACAATCATATAGTTAGGTTTGATTTGTGTAATCAAAATACATAATTTTATTAAACTATACAATGAGTTATATCCAGTGTTAAGGGGAACGCACACCGCTCAGCGCCGCGCAGCGCCGTTCTAAATCAACTGAACACATTTTTTTCTATGAGTGTACACACACCGGCGCCCCCAGGTGGCGCCTGTCCGCGCCGCCCAACTGTGACTCAGGAAGTTGTTCAAATCCCTGTCGCGCTACACAGCGCCACTCACATAGCTTAACATTAAATAACATCATATTTGCCCGAAATCATTAAGGATTAACATTGGCTGCTAACGTATATTTTGCATTTTGAAGTAGACGCTAACTGACGAAGCTCGCGCTATTTAATGTGCACTTCCGGTTTACAATACCTCCGAGTTCTGCTAGGCGCAACGCAACGCGTCGCTGCACGGCGCTGAGCTGCCCGGTCGGTGTGCGATCCCCTTTATCCAGTTAACATATTGTAATTAAACGAGTGACATATACTTTAATCTTTTACAAATTTCAAGTCTTCTATTAAGTTTTCTCGACGTGGGCACCATTCTTACCTCTCTCTCTCTCTCTCTCTCTCTCTCTCTCTCTCTCTCTCTCTCTCTCTCTCTCTCTCTCTCTCTCTCTCTCTTGTCAAATTATCCTGCGAGAGCGCGTTCTTGAAGTTCAAAGGGAAAAGCGTGTGTTTTCGCGGCAATTGCGCCGCCCAATTCGCGTCATTTGCATCGCCCCATGCTAGGACGCGTGTGGATGCGTCTTTGCATTGACTTTGTATGTAATCTGCTCGTGCAAATCCTTTATCTTGTTCCCTTGCTTCACGTTTTTTCCCCTTTATTCTGCCCCAGACGGATAGCTTTGTATTAAATCAATGGTGGGCATATAATATGCGCATCGTAACCAAATCACTCTTCTGCGTCATGCACGCGGCCGTTTCTAAATTTGAAGGCTGCAACCTCCGGATGTCGCATATGCGTGCTGCATACGTCATCAAACCTGATTTATTTAAGTTAAATAAGCATTTCATTTGCAAGTCATTAGCATAATATAACAATTAACCATTAACTAAGAATAATAGTCAACATTATAATTGTTAATATTCTCAAATACGTTTTTATGACGCATATGCAGCCTACAAATGTGACCTCTGAAGGCTGCAGCCTTCGGATTGAGAAACTGCCTGCATGTTGTCCGAGTACATATCAGTGGTTTAAGAAATCATTAAGTATTTTTAAAAACCTGCATAAATTCGGAAGTTTGCAAATTATTTAAATTATAGCGTCTTGTTTTCATTAAACATAATCATAATTTTTCTTTGGTATAATGGTTTTAAATTATTCTGAGATCAAGGGGGCCCCCTAGTGGTGCGGGGCCCTATGCAAATTGCGTAATTTGCGTATAGGAAAGACCGGCACTGCCCGAGATGTTTTCCTGTGTCAAACACAACTATGCAAAACAGTGTTAATTTTGACAGCAAATTCTGATTTAGTCTTAGTCTTAATCTTTTGAATAACACACCATTTAGTTTTAGTCTTATTTTAGTCATCTGAAATATTTTAGTCTTAGTCTAGTTTTAGTCGACGAAATATCATAAGAGTTTTAGTCTTAGTCTAGTCTTAAGTTTTTTAGTCTGTCATGGAATGGTTTTAAGGTTTGAATATGCAATACAGAGACAGATTTAATAGTTGTTATAGAAAACACGTATTTTATTTTATTCTTAATGTCAAAAAAACTGACCGTGGCTTTTTCACAAAAGATAATAACACATAAAATAAGCATAAGGCCCGCTCTACCTAAAAAATATACATGGTCCCTGAAAAAGATATGCATTCTCCCTAAATGACATGCACACACAGATACACACACACACGCACTTACGCACGCACTTTGTCCAGTCATGTAAAACCACAACATCTACTATAATAACGTTACACATTTCATTCAATTTGAGGACACTGAATATTTACTCAGTATTAATTCAGACAACCCAATACAATCAATACAGTTCAGATGTGTATTCCTTTTCAATGTTATTCCAAGTTTAGCGAAAACACGGTGGTTTATCTTATAAAATAACCTTAGCGTGCATGTTTACCTTTGCATGTATTTCTGGATGAGTCGTCTTTACAGGCTGTCGTCTTGTCATATTTGAAGTGTGATCAGATTAGACACTGACATTGTTGTTGTTAATGAGACATGTCTTCGGATCGGGTGCACCGCAAAACGTTAGCGTGTTGCTAACGAGCGAAGTCAACTGAAATCAGCCAAAGCTGGGTAATGAAGACTGTACAACTAAATATAATGTAAACAACCTGTTGTGAAAACGAACTTTGGCGCGGGTTTTTAAAATGCCTCATCTGCCTGCTGCCTGCGTAGATCAACCTACCCTCAAAGATTCGCTCTGATTGGATTTCTTCCCAACTTGTCCCACAAAATGAGTAGCTCTGATTGGATCTCTTCTCCATTCATCCCTCCCTAACATTTTCGTCTTATTTTTATTCGTTGACTAAAGTGTCAGTTATATTTCGTTACAGTCTTCGTCATTATATCTGACTTTTATTTAGTTTTTATTTCGTTTTCGTCCGTGAAAAAAGGTTCGTTGACGAATATTTTTCGTCATCGTCAACGAAATTAACACTGATGCAAAAAAGCATGAATCAACATTCACATACAGGAGATATAAGCATTTAAAGCGAACAGTTTAGCACGTGTGCTGAAAAGGCTAGACATTTTATTATATTATCCTACACTACACAGGGAATAATATGTTTTTTCCAGAAAACATCTGGCATGAAATAGATTCAAGCACTTTCAATGACCTGTATCTATGTACGTATATTTTAAAAAACTTTCAGGGCCTTGAATTTTTTTTCCCCCAGATTCACAAACTTTCAAGGATTTCAAGGACGCGTAGGGACCCTGTAAACTATCCCTTTAAAGGAACAGTGTGTAATAAATTTATATCAATTAAGGTAACACTTTATTTCGATAGTCCACTTTAGACATTTTACTAATTATAAGTAACTTTGCAACTACTTATCATCTACCAATCTTTAGAGAATTAGTAGACTGCCTGGTTAATATCTACTAACACTTTATTGTGATGATATGTCAACAGACATTCAACTGACTATAAGTATCTTTGCAGGAGCATGTCAACTTATTCCACTAACCCAAACCTCTTCCCTAACCCCAACCCTTACAGTCTACTAGGGGTGTCCTCGACTAAGGATTTACATATTCGAATCAGAATTTTCGAATCTTTCCATAGTCGACCGATAGTCGAATCATCTATGTTTGTGTGCATGGGTTGGGAGGGGGCCAGACCAGGTACAAATTGGTAACTTTTATTTTCTTTAACAAGCAGCACACATAAACAACTGTCTGCTAAAGTGACAAAAACTGTCTTTCAAGTAATAAACGAAGACAAAACTGACGATGCATTTATATATATATTTTTTAAGGTAAAATGTAAGGCAACATTTGTTTAATTATTCCTCATAACATTTTAAAGCCACGATCTACAGAACATCACACAAAAATACATTTTGATAACTAAACCTAAAAAAATAACAAAGGTGATCCTGCCTTGGAAACTCCGGCTACAATTAAGTGTTTCTAATTAATTTGGAGATAGCGCGTCAAAGCAGTCATGACCAAAAAAACCCGACAAATGAGAAATGACAACTAATTTGTGATTGTGACTGTAATTGATAAAAACGAATCTTTATATACAATTCATTAAACGTTAATTTATAACAAGAAAAACACTGAAATTAATGATTTTATAGACACTACGCCAGGCCCGGGGTGGATAATCGGGAGAACCGGGAGAATTCCCGGTGGGCCGCTTCACTTTTGGGCCGGTCGAGTTTTTTTTTTTTTTTTTACATTTGTCACGTTAGTGAGTCTATCTTCTCTTAAATGACACTTCACACATTTCGCATTGACACTGCAGCGCGCAGCCTCTGCATGGGTTGTACCATGTGAGGGAGTTTTCCCCTCCCCTCCCATAGAGTTGGTTCGGTCCATAGCACGTCCAAGAAAACTTTTCTCCGGTAGGCTGGGCCGGCCCAACCGTAACAATACGCGTCTGAGAGGAGGAGGGCGTAAAAATAGGTTGAAGAAAAAATCCATTGGAGGAGGATGCTGCACAAATGTGCCAAACTTACAGATTTATTTTCAAGAGGACAAACAAAAGTGGCAACAGGTAACTTAAAGAGAAATAAGCCTAGTAATGATTAGCATTAGCAACGTAATTATTCGGCTAATACCGTTGTCAAACTATTTACAAGCCAAACATTTTTTTGTTAAAATATTACCCTTTTGTGTATACATGGCGATTCATAGACTTTGCAAATATTATGCAAGCAGCTTCTGAGCGGTCCCCCGCTGAAAATGAGGAGGCCATGAGTAAACAATATGAATTAAAGTTATTTAACCCTCAGGTTGTGTTCAGAACCCTATAACACCTTTTGTTTTCCCAGTCAAAAATGACCAGCCTAAAAAAGCTTATCAATCACTTGTTATGCCATTTACCCAATATTGTATTCAATATTTTTGTCCAATTGTTTTCTTTTTTAATTAGGACTTTTATATTTCTATTAGCATTAATCATCGGCCTCATAGCATTAGCAATGCTAATAATTTATCAACCTTTCCTTATGGAATACACTCTAAAAAGGGCTGGGTTATTTATATATTTTATATATTGGACAGAACACGCTGCTGGGTTAAAATTGACCCAGGGCTGGGTTGTTTTAACCCACCTGTTGGGTTATTATAATCCATTGCTGCATAACAACAACCCAACATTGTGTTATTTTTAACCCAGCATGGGGTAATTTTTAACCCAGCATGTGTTCTGTCCAATATTTACCCATTATGGGTAAAAAGTAACCCAGCCTTTTTTATAGTGTAGAGGAATATTTTTGTTAACTTCTTATCTTAAGTGAAATATTATTTAACTTTTACCTTATTTGTTGAACCATGATATTAATAATAGTAAGAGCTGAACTGTTGCTTTATTTATCCAATTTGAAAAAAGTGCTAATTTGGAATAACACTATGGAAAAAGTGGGCCGGTCTTGGGACTGAAACTCCCGGGCTGAAAAGTGGCCCCACTCCGGCCCTGCACTACGCGTTATTATTTAGCACAGAAATACCTGCTTGCTTGCTTTGACTTTGATCATCTCTGTATTTACTTTAGATACAGAAAGACCGGATGATATTATTTATTTCAGGAATCTCTTTGCTATCATTTGAAAGTGAACACCGACTGACCATTATATTAAATCACAAGAAAGACATTCGTGTCAGGCAGAAATAGGTTCGGTGCAGATAGTTTCCGTTTCATCACCGAAATAAAAAAAACGGCTTACTCTGTTTTGTAGTTTAACTTTAAGATAGACAATATAACCACTCTGTTTTAAATACATTTTAAAAACTTATACTCGTCGAAAAACATCCGTTTTTTAATGTTTAGTTTGATTAACTCCTAAATATGAGATGCAGAGCACCTAGCCCGTTCGGCTAAATTGCATGCGCAAGCATGGCCGGCACGCAATAGCGCAACATCGATACAACGAAAAGCTATCCAAAATTTACATACTTAAATTAGATCAGAATTTACGTTAAGGTCAGAAGTAACAAAGTGCAGAACAAATATGCAAAATGCCTCAAATGCACGGAAACAAAACACAAGCCAAATAGTTAAATCAGATAACCCAAAGTGATTTATAAATAAAATAAAATATAGAAATTATTAAAAGAACGAAAGTCATAGTTTAATTTGCCAGCTTTGTCTTTTAAATGTAGAAACAAAGAGGCAATGGTTTATTAACATAGAAACCTCTTATGGACGTGAAACCCGGTCACAGGGGTTGTTGGATTTATTAACGCATTTTAAAAATATTTATTGAAAGCTGCTACTTCACATATTATTTGCAGCATTATCATAATATGCAGTATATTAATATATTGGGAGAAAGCTGTTATATGTGAAATCAGATAATGTGTGCACCCATATACGGCCAAAATTGAATGATCCTCATTTCATAATACATCTGCGACGATTCGACTATGAGATTGGTAGTCGAATTAGGCTTCTCCTATCGATGCATCGAATCTTCGACTATTCGGGGTCACCCCTACAGTCTACTAATACTCTAATGACAGTTAGTTAACGTATAGTTGCTAATTATTGACAGTTAGTTGACATGTAGTTGCAAAGTTATTTATAGTTAGTAGAATGTCTAAAGTGGACACTCAAAATAAAGTGTAACCTCAATTAATCATAAAATGGCCCTGATATGTCACTAGACATTAAGAAATCATTTTCATTTTTAAATACTTATATCACTGACAACAGTGGTCCGGCCAGGACATTGTCATTTAAAAAGTGCAGTTGCAGCCCTCAACTGATGTTTATGTTGTCATTTTGTGTATTTTTCATGACTGGGATGCAGGAGTGAGGAAGTGAGGACGCAAGTGCAGAGTTTGTGTGAATAAATAACATTTAATAAATAAACCAGAAATAAAACACGGGAATCAAAACATGGCAGGTACGTAAAACACAGAAATAGATAAATGTTAACTGGAACTGACATGGTAGAAACGACAATGATCCGGCAGTGAGTATGGCAGAGACAAGGGTATACACACACACACACACACACACACACACACACACACACACACACACACACACACACACACACACACACTAATTGACAACAGGTGAAACAAGGCAATCAATGAGTAAGTGTCCAGGTGATAAGAATCAGAACAGAAACAAAACATGACACGGATTAACCGTGACAGTATTGGCCACCAGCTGTGTGATTGCAGTACCAGTTTTACCCACAAGTATTGTGATTGCAATACCAGTTTTGGCCACAATCCTACATACTGTTCCTTTAAGCATAATTTTTTTAAGTCTGTTGAATTTTGTTCAGGTATTTAAAATTATTATACATAGTATTAACACTTAATGACATTTTAATGACAAGTCAAATGTGTACAACTGTAGTTGAGGTCAAGAAAAATATTCATGATGCTGTTATAAAACTTTTTGACAGAGTATTAAGATTTAATGACATTTTAATGACAAGTTCAATTTGTACCACTGCAGAAAAATAGTCATGACGCTGTTACACAGCTATTTGACAGAGTATTAAGACTATGGATAATGTCCATAATCTGACTAGATCATTGAGGTCATCCAATCAGATGCTTCTTAATGTTCCATGATCTAGGAGTGAGAACAGAGATTAAGCATTTTCAGTGGTGGCCCCTAAATTATGGAAAGGTTTACCATTTCATATAAGAACAGTTCAAACAATTGAGAGTTTTAAGACTCTGCTTATAATGTAAACTGAGTGTTGAGATATTTTTACATTGTTGTTATGTGTTTTGACTTTGGTCAACTTCTGTTGTTTTTAAATGTGCTATACAAAAAAGTTGTTGACGTTAATGACATTTAGATGACAAGTCCAATTTCTATTACTGGTAAAATGTGGTCAGACACAATTATAATGGCCTCAGGACAGCCAATGACAAAACCAACCACATGACCATTTAATGTAATGTTAACCCATAAAACTAGGTAGTTTCTTACATTTGATAATTCTTCTGCTATGTCATGTTTATAACAGAATTATGTCAAGTTATCCTGTCTTGGTAATGTCAAGTTGTCATGACAAGTTATGATGTATCGGTTAATGTCAAATTGTCATAACAAAGACATCTTAAACAATGTCATTTTTGCATTAAAAAATACATAACTGAGGGAATGACACTAATGACACTTGGATCCATGCTTTCATGTTGATGACGCCAAATTCTGACTCTACCATCTGAATGTCGCAGCAGAAATCAAGACTCATCAGACCAGGCAGCGTTTTTCCAATCTTCTATTGTCCAATTTTGGTGAGCCTGTGTTAATTGTAGCCTTAGTTTCCTGTTCTTAGCTGTCAGGAGTGGCACCCGGTGTGGTCTTCTGCTGCTGTAGCCCATCCGCCTCAAGGTTCGACGTGTTGTGCGTTCAGAGATGCTCATCTGTATATCTCGGTTGTAACGAGTGGTTATTTGAGTTACTATAAGCTCGAACCAGTCTTGGCATTCTTCTCTGACCTTTGGCATCAACAAGGCATTTGCGCCCATAGAACTGCCACTCATTGAATATTTTCTCTTTTTCTGACCATTCTCTGTAAACCCTTGAGATGGTTGTGTGTGAAAATCCCAGTAGATCAGCAGTTTCTGAAATACTCAGACCAGCCCGTCTGGCACCAACAACCATGCCACTGTCAAAGTCACTTAAATCACCTTTCTTTCCCATTCTGAAGCTCTATTTGAACTGCAGCAGATCGTCTTAACCATGTCTACATGCCTAAATGCATCAAGTTGCTGCCATGTGATTGGCTGATTAGAAATTTGCATAAATGCGCAGTTGGACAGGTGTACGTAATAAAGTGGCCGGTGAGTGTATGTGCATATATGAAACCTATATGCAGCTTATATGCACATAAATGCTGCATATATACAGCATATATAATAATATATATACAGCATATATAATAATATATATGCGCATATATGAAACCTGTATGCAGCTTATATGCACATAAATGCTGCATATATACAGCATATATAATAATATATATACAGCATATATAATAATATATATGCGCATATATGAAACCTGTATGCAGCTAATATGCATATATATGCTCCACATATACAGCATATATGCCATTTTTAATAATATATATGCGCATATTGTCGGCCGCCGTCGGTGTATGAATGTGTGAGTGAATGGGTGAATGTGAGGCTAATTGTAAAGCGCTTTGGATGGCCATAGGTCTGTTAAAAGCGCTATATAAATGTAGTCCATTTACCATTTTGTCATGATTCTGCCCTCTTGTAATTGCTTTATTCTAGTCTTGAGGCAGAATCATGATAGACTCATGTTTTGTGTGCCTGCACGTGGCCTTTTTGTTGGGTGCTTGCGTGTCGCGTCACCTTATCCCCACTCCCTTGTCATCCTCTTGTCTTCATTGACTAATCCTTGTCACTTGTTCCCCTCATTATTTTACCCCTATTTAAGGTCCTTGTGCTCTGTGTTCTGTCTGGTATTGTTAGCTCTGTTCCTGTGTTAAGTCAAGTCTAGTAAGTTCTTTGAATATTGTTATTGTGTTGTCTAGTCAAGTTCAGTCTAGTTAACTTCAAAGTCTAGTCAAGTTTAGTGTTAGTCAGTCCTAGTCATTGTTGCTTGTTTTATGTGTTTTGCTCCCACGTGGGCTCTGTTTCTTTCTGTTTAATTATAAATAAAATCATCTTTGTTTTCCATCTGTCTGCGCTTGGGTTCGTTCTCACTCTAATCACGACACATATATATGGAACCTATATGCAGCTAATATATATATTAGCATATATGCCCATATATGATAATATATATGCTGCATATATGCAAAATTGAGGTGCATATATGTGCATGCATATACAGGTCATATAGGTCTCCTGTATTGCTTCTTTATATCCACATATAAGCCCTATACATACAAGTTATGTCTCCTATATAGCAGGATCAGGGGCACAAAAGAAGGCGTACGCCACTCTCTACGCAATAGTTGTTATTTATAAAAAGCAAACTTGACGGGAAAATGTGCTGTCCGTCACGCAAGCTCTGACCCAGGCGTACGCACAAAAACAAGTGAAATGAGAAATGGCGACACTGTCGGCAGATGGAAGAAACGCGTGAAAGTGACAACACTGCCTCTCATAAATAACATGAAGACTTCACAAAGCAATTCTTACAATTAACAGCCTTACACGAACACCCGTTTGATCGATCAGCAGTGAAACAAAAAAATAAAGAAATCGAAAATTACAACAGAAATTCAAATGAACACATATTTGCTAAAAGAAAAGTGAAATATGTTCTGCAATAATATTGGCATGTTGTGCAATTCATCCTCATAAAGACTATAGTTCACAGAACGAAATAATGTAC
Organism: Paramisgurnus dabryanus; assembly: GCF_030506205.2. Taxonomy (NCBI): domain Eukaryota; kingdom Metazoa; phylum Chordata; class Actinopteri; order Cypriniformes; family Cobitidae; genus Paramisgurnus; species Paramisgurnus dabryanus. The sequence goes on from NC_133348.1 coordinate 36,980,714, forward strand.
AAAACTGATATTCTCGTCAATGTGTCCATCTGGCGGAGCAGATATAGATGCAATTACATAGACAGATAGATAGATAATTAAGGAGATATATATATATAGATAGATAAATAAATAGATAGATGTATTAATTGTCCACTGGGGAAAGTTGTTTTCATAGTAAACCATATCTTCATAATCTACGGAATTATGGTATTCATGCATATGCCTTTAGTGTGTTTTATTTTTGATAAAACTGTCACGACTCGGGTAGGAGAGACAGGACGCAAACGCAAGGTTCCAAATAAATAACATTTAATAATAAAAACACGAGGGCTGACAAGGTGAATACAGAAACTCAGGAACATGAACACAGGAAACAGACAGGGTATCGAAGACAATAATCCGGCAACCGGTGTGTCAGAAACAAGGCATATAAATACAAAGACAATTAAACATAAGACAGGTGTAGTGTATTGGCGTAACGAGTCAATGAGTGTCCAGGTGAGACGGATCAGTGCAATACACAAAACATGACACGGACTAGCCGTGACATAACCCCTCCCTCTACGAGTGGCTACCAGACACTCACATAAACACAAAACAAAAACAAAGTCTGGTAGCGAGAGTCCAAGGGAGGGGTGGAGGGCTTGGGGACCGTGGCGAAGCCGGCAGCTGCCGGGACGAAATCAACAGGACGGTGGGCCGGACTGCGCCAGGAGAACCGGAGCGATCGCTCCGAGAACCGAGGCAGACGAATTACCCCCCTTCTGGGAATCGTCGACGATGAGGTGCCCCCCGGAAGTCATCTCCCGTCCCCTCGCGGAAATGGAGACCCTCACTCGGTAGCCACCCCGGGGAAATGATCGGGCGTGGTCCGTTCCGGATCCCCCTACGAGCGGGACGGTGGTCCTCCGAGGGACCGTCGACGACGACTCAAACGTTGGGGGACCGCCTGGGCCGATCCTCCTCCCGCAGGCCCGCAGGAGCGAGCGATCGCTCACGGTGGTCCCCAAGAGACATCGGGGCTGATGGGGAATGAACCCCGATGTCACTACTCCCCCTCGACGAAACTCCTGGGGGAGCCGCCCTCCGTGAACTTGCTGCGTCCAGTTTGGCCGGATTATTCTGTCACGATCGGGATGTAGAGACAGGACGCAAACGCAAGGTTCCAAATAAATAACATTTAATAATAAAAACACGAGGGCTGACAAGGTGAATACAGAAACTCAGGAACATGAACACAGGAAACAGACAGGGTATCGAAGACAATAATCCGGCAACCGGTGTGACAGAAACAAGGCATATAAATACAAAGACAATTAAACATAAGACAGGTGTAGTGTATTGGCGTAACGAGTCAATCAGTGTCCAGGTGAGACGGATCAGTGCAATCCACAAAACATGACACGGACTAGCCGTGACAAAAACAATGTATGGCGTATGTCTAAACCATTCAGAAAGCAACAAGAAATTACATTTGCGCTGAACAATGTCCCCTTTCCCCCACCTATGGCAGACACACTCTGAAGATGGAGTGCTAGACGTTTTTGTGCCTCGACTTTGATGTCCGACCATTTCTTTATTTCGGCCACGGTCCGAGGTTGTGAGGCTACAGCATTTACGGAGTCTGCCACCGTTTGCCACTCAAGTGCCTTTTTTGGCATTAGTAATGCCAACACTGTGCCCTCCAAACAACATTTTTCTCTTCTTTTCCACCTCGCCAACGATAACTTCTACTTCACATTGAGTGAAGTTACGTTTTTTTGATTTCCTCTCTGTGTTTGCCATGATTTTGCAATCAATGCATATTAACTTGTGGGCGTTTCACGGACTATTTATGGACAACTATGGGCGTGTCATGAAGCCGCAAAAGCTGCGCTACATTTAGAATTGATTGTGATTTATTAAGGGAAAAATGTGTAGGATGTGTGTGCGCACGGTTTTATAAATCCGATTATTTCTGTGCGTACGCTCGTCCTATGTTTCATCCGTACGCCACTTCTGACGCAAATCCTACGCAAAGTTTTATAAATGAGGCCCCTGGTCATTTTGTAGTTCAAATCTCACTTTGGCAAATGTCATACATGATGCCTAGCTCATATTTTCTATTATCAAGGTAATAACTAAGAACTAACAAAAAAAATATGCAAGAACTTATGTATCTGCAAACCCATGAAAGAATATGTTAATCCTATTTAACACATTATGTGTCTTTTCGTGTTGATTTTGAGTTTAAATAAAGAAAAAGGAACAAGATGTGTTAAAACAACACAAAGTGTGTTGTCACAAAAATAACAACTTAGTTGTGGCAAGTTAAGAACAACATATTAGATGTGTTACTTTAACACATTCGTTTTAAGAGTGTATGGCAATTACAGCAGATGAAAAGTTATGATGTCTACATGTTTTCCCAAAACATTTACAAGGTCTATTCTTTCTTGTATGAAGATAGTGGAAAAGAAGGACATGTATAACAAAATTGTTTACAATTTAAAAGCTACTGTTTCAAGCTCTTTGACAGTGACAGTGGTGCAGATGTTAGAGCGGGTTGTCTTATGATTGGAATGTTGGGTGTTTGAATCCCAACAGTGGCGCATGGGAGTGTGTGTTGTGACGGAAGGTTGGAGGTTTGCTCCTGCAGGTGCAGACTGTCATTGGTTGGACCTTTATTTATGTTTTATTTATTAGCAGCTACAGATTTTAATAATTTTACTAACATAGATGTACATATAATATAGGAAAACGGCCAATTTGATATGTGTCACATATATACTAAAAACCTATATCAAAACCTATATTGAAACATATATGTTTAGGTTTTTTCCATTTGGTTTTCTTTTAGGTGTTTACTTTCTCTTAAGACCTAATGGGCATATTTATAAGGATACTTGCAAAGGCAGGAATTTTGACGCATATGTGTGTATAGGCCAATAAGGCCCCAAAAATAATCACAAGCTTAATAAGCAGTGGATGCACAACTTGCATGCTCCTCTCACACAGAAACAGCGTGGGCATTTAGCACTGATAGTCCAAAATCTCTGTCAGTTGACAAATTTCTACCTTCTAAATTTCTATCTTCATCTTGCAGGCTTGCATACTTCTGTTCTTCTCATCTTGCACAAAATCCTAGTACCCGAACATAACTATTTGGTGTAGCGCCTTCCATGTTCCTTCACGACTGTTAAGGTTTAGTTAGTGCACACTCTCCCTCTGCTTGCGTGCTGCATCACATGGTTAGATTATGCCCTTGTGTGCATTCAAAAACAGATATTTATAAAAAAAGAAGTTATTTTAAGTCATTTAACTCAAGTCCGAGTCAAGTCTCAAGTCATGAATGTCAAATCAATTTGAGTCTTTTTTTAATATTTGTCAAGCAAGTCTCAAGTCTCAAATTTGCAACTTAAGTCTGACTCAAGTCAAATTATATGACTTGAGGCCCCCATCTCTGATTTAAAGATATAGGACATTTTCTAAAATAACTAAAAATGTGTTTGTCTGAAAACAGTTGGACATATGCATCTTGGACAGCTTGAGGGAGAGCAAATCTTGGGCTTAATATAATTTTTGGTTGAACTATCCCTTTAAATCCAGCAGTGTTAAGTGTGCTTGGACTTAGTGTTGTTTCATATAGGCCTACATCTTTTTGTAAATTCTTAAATCAAAAATAAGTTTTGATATTTAATCAGCCCTGTCTCACATCACATAACTGTATTGTTCATAACCAAACTGGCATGAAAAACAAGTGTTCGCCTATTATAGGCTACACTTAAATAAATATTTATTCACACATATGCAAGTTAGGCAAGAAAATAAGATTGCTAAATTACATCTTTTTGGTATTTCCTATTTGTTTTTAATTAAAATTATAAATATTTATATTTCTGTTCTTTGTAAAGAAGATAAATATTGCTGGAGACGAGCATGCATATATTAGACGAGTGTACTAAAGGAGCAGAAAACATTATTTTATTATTGATAACACAAATTTATGCTGTTATATGGCAAGGTGTTAACAGGGACTTTAACTGCTATAAGCATAGGTGACTGCGAGAAATACTCTTCAGCTAATCAATTTTCAGTATTTAGTAAAGCCTTAAAATTCCTGTAATAACCAGAAGAGGGCACTATTAGATCAAGTATGTTTGTGACATAAATCTAAAAGCCTCCCGTAAACCACACTAACCTGCTTTAATGAGTAAATTTAATGAAAAAGCCTTCAGATTTGGTGAAATCTGTTGTAAAGTATATTCCATAGAGTAAATATATCCAGTACTGAACCACAAGGGAGCAATCAGTACAACTTCATCACGCTCTGAAACATTTGTCAGCTGTCTTCTGTTGGGCAACAAACTGCATCTCTTTGTGAGCTCTGCCTGTTCTCTTGTTTCCATGGATACTTTAGCACAGACTCCAGGAGAAGTGAGTGGGCTCAGTATGTTTGAGACATAATTAATGGATTACACTCAGTAAGCGCCCCGAACTTCTGCAAGAGAAGCTTAACCTCACATACACTATAATTACTGTTCATGAAAAGGATTAAACATTAAACATAGACCCACTGTTCTGACTTAATTGCACTATTCTTTTAGATGCGGTATTTTTGCTGTTGAGAGCGTGTCTCTACTGTATGTGCGATTTGCGCGTCCTGTGTATTGGGAAAAGTGTAGCTGCAGCATGCGTGGGTGTAACAGTATTAGAAAGCCACGCCTGGGAGCTCAGATATTTCTGTAACTGAGATTGTATGTAAAGCATGAATTTTGGCATTATAAGACATTGAGAGCCTGTGTTATATTCAACATGTTTACTCAAAGTTCAGGACTATCAGTAATAAAAGATTTGCAGAAATAAGCATGAAAAGATCAAAACATAGCAGATATATTATTTTAATTTTATATCTATAGTTTCTGAAGGGTAATTTTCTGAACAATTTCATTTTTCCAACTGACTTAAATATGAATGGCCAGTTGATCAGTATATTTTAACAAAATGTGCCAAGTAAAATCAAAATGGTGGGAAGAATGTTTTGAAATTTGAGACTAAATCATAATAACTATTTCAGTGAGCCATGTATGTGTGTGTATACTGTATGACAAAACGTTTTTTTTTCCATAATGCAAGGTAATTAAATGCATTTAGGTCAGACCAACCACCACTTTGCCTGTGGGTCCCCCAGAGCATGATGGTTTCCAGGTCAACAGAAACCAGAACCAGCAGTTAGTATAGCACTGTACAAGGCTGTCATTTCCAATGAAACAAAAAATATTAATGAAAAATTCATAAAAGCTTATAGTTTTTTTAACAGATTAATATTCCTTTTCTTAGCTTCCTATAAAAGAACAAGACAGACTTGACTTGATAAATTTTTGTTAATACTTTGATTTTGAATTAAATGTGTAACACGCATACACACACGCACACACACACACACACACACACACACACACACACACACACACACACGCCGATATTCCCATCACTGTAAAGTAATTATATTTCTTGAAGTGCTTGAATATATTTCAATAGGCCTAGCGGGTTTCTGTTCGAGCCGATCGGAATTTGAACAAGATGCGCTGTGTGCTGCTATAACAATTACTCAAAACCTTAGCAATACTAACTAATAATTATTGTGCAATTAATAGGCGCTAGGTCGTACTTTTGACCAGGGGAAAAGTATGCCAAACGTTGTTGTGAAAGTAAATGACGTCAATCAGTCATAATTGTAAGTGTTCATTCCTTCAAGGCTTTATGTGTTTACTGCTCGGTAAATCTCTGTTCCGATGTTTACTACCGGTGATCACAGCTTGACTGAGTGACGTTGTCGGGTCGTTTCCCGGTGGGAGGGAGATAGCACAGAGAGAAGGGGTGTGTGTGTGTGGAGGGGCGGGATGAGTTTTTTAAAACTTCCCAACCGTCCCAGGCCTTCTCGACTGATTTTCAACATCGTAGACAACAGCTTTAAGCTCATTGAGAATTCTGAATGTTGAGTTCATGGTATGAGTGCACATGGCAGCATGCCATGACTTCACATAGTGACTATGATGAGCACTCCCATTTATATTGTTCTCCACTTGGAGATAAAGGCGATTTACCTTGCTGAAACATTGCTGGTAATTAATAAACTCTGCTTCAGTGAGTGTCGGGCGCCACCTGGTGGGAAGTGCTGATCATAGCCTACAGGTATACAAATCACTTTCGCACCACTTATCTCGAGATATTTGGTGCAAAACAGAGAGCACACAAAAAAGTGTTTGAAACTCGTAGCAGCAGATTCAAGCAGTTGTATTTATGTACTTGTGTTTGTGCTAGAAAATATTTCAAAAATAAAAAAATATTTGTGAAATTTTTTTTTTTACACACATGCAACTCTCATCGCACAGATGCACAAACTGATTTGCGAATGTACAAAATTTGTGTGTGACTTCACATACTTTGATGCAGGTGTTCAAGTAGGTTTTGCACCATATTTACTGTAGCAATTGTAGCAAAAAACGTGAGCTTGTGAGTTTCTTAATCTGTGATTTGTAAAATGGGATTTGTGCAGCTGCACTGAAGGATTTGTGAATGTGTAACTGTTGTGTTGTATTTGAGGGAAAGAAAAAAAATCTACAAGTTTGCAACTCTTCATCTGTGACTTCAAATTTACTGATACACATGTGTGGATAATCTCTACAAATACAAATTCCACTGTCACAGGTGTGCAGTTGTTTTGCACCAAATATACCTTCATACTTGTGCTATGCATTTATCTATTGTCAGGATCCTGCCAAGGAGTCTTGTTTTGTATTTATATCTAGTTATGATGGCAGTTTGGCGTTCTGGCAGTCCCATGCTTTATGTCAGGGATGGGCAACTTCGGTCCTGGAGGGCCGTGTCCTGCAGAGTTTAGCTCCAACCTTAATTAAACACACCTGAAGCAGCCAATTAAGGTCTTACTAGGCATACTAGAAACTTTTACGCAAGTGTGCTGAGGCAAGTTGGAGCTAAACTCTGCAGGACACCGGCCCTCCAGGACCGAAGTTGCCCATCCCTGCTCTATGTGGAGGTTCATGCCTTGTTTATTGGGTCATGTGCCTTCGGTGTCTTGTGTCTTGTCCCCGCCCCCTCGTTCTCCTGCTTATTAGTAATCATTGGTTTTCTTCCATCACCTGTTCCCCCTCGTTATCTTGTTTGTTTTTTCTATATAATGTCATTGTGTCCTTAGTTCTGTGCAGGTTCATTTTGTTTTGTTCTCGTTTTCATGTGGTTATCTAGCCAAGCTATCTTGTCAAGTTTAGTATTATCTATCTGCTTACAGTGTTTCATGTCATGTACACCCTCGTGGGATTTGTTATATGTTAGTAAATAAAGTGTTTTCTGTTTTCCCGACTTCGTCTGCGATTGGGTTAATCCGTCCTCTGATCCTGACATCTTTTGCCACAGTAATAAAGTGTATTTGTCTAAATATTTTGGGGTTCTTTCTCCCTTTTTAATAAAGTAACATAAAAAAAAGAATCTTTCAAACGTTTTAGAGTACCACAATGAGTACGGCATTTTATATACTATACAGTATTATACCTGAAGCATGTGGTACTGTACAGTAATTAACTGAAATCACTGCTGCCAGTTATTAACTGTAATTACTAACCTACAGTATAAAACTGGCAACACTGTTGCCAGTAAGACACCGTAATGGTACAGAGACAGTAAATTACTGGCAACACTGTTGCCAGTTATTCACTGTATTGTCATAGACACAGTACTATACTGGCAACACTGTTGCCAGTAAGTCACCATTACAGATGCTGTACAGTAACTAGCTGGCAACAGTGTTGCCAGTAATTTACTCCTAAAAAGCCTGGTAAGGTTTAACAGTGTACAACTTTTTTTCAGCTCAACTTTTATTTGGTGAGTGTCACTCTATCAAAAGAACCTCTACAGACCAGTACATGTGGTTAAGTGTTAACAAACAGCTGCAGGGTTCTGTTAATAATGTTGGTTTACCCTCTGTTTAGGCAGATAAAAATTTGTGTTATCCTCTGTTTATCAGAGAAGAAATTTTGGTTATCCTCTGTTTCAGGCAGAGAAGAAGTTTAGTTATCCTCTGTTTAGGCAGAGAAGAATTTGGTTATCCTCTGCTTGGTCAGGGAAGTAGAATTTTAAGTTAGCCTCTTTTTTGAGTTTTTGGGATATCCTTTGTGTATCAGGGAAAAAGAATTTGGTTATCCTCTGTTTGGTCAGAGAAGAAGCTTGGTGTATCTTTTGTGTATCAGAGAAGGCTACAAATTAATAAGAAATAGCAAATAGGTCATCCTCTGTTTTTAGAAAAGATTTTGGGCTATCCTCTAATTTGTGGGGGAGATTAACAACAGTGGTTAAAAGAAATCCACTTAGAGCTAAAAATGGTAAAAATGCATCCTAGACTGATTCCCACAACTGAGAAAGGTGGACTTGCAACCCCTTTATGGTCAGACAATGAGTTCAGCTCAATCCTGAATAATCACATGGATTCTATTGTGTCAGAATCAGTCAGACAGAATCTAACACAGAAATTTGGTATTGATCCAGATAGGACGTGGACTCTTGAAGAGTGTAAGAAAGTTTTTGGAGCCTGTGTTAAAAAGAACAATACAAAAGGCATTATCTTCTGTTACAAAGAGTACAGTTTGGCTTTAGCTGCAAAGCAAACTGAGTGTATTGCAAAACTAGAGAAGAAAATTCAAGATTTGTGTTCTCATGCTATCTCTTCTAATGAGAAGATAGGCCATGACATGTCTTCACTAGAAGACAATCAGAAACAACACTCAGATGTTCATCCTGACTTACAGTCTGTTAGACAGGAACACAGTGTTTGTGTTAATCACAGAAATAATACAAGTGACAAAGCATGTGATTCAGTTAAGGTGTGTGGAGCAAGGAAAAAGGCTCAAAGTGAAAATGTGGGAACTGCATTTCCTTCGATGTCAGTAGTCCAGCTACAAGATGTAGCTCCAGAAACAATAGATAGACTTGCTGAGAGTTTGCCATCAGCATATGCTAATTTTTCTGAGTTCAGAGGAGCATTGTCCAGAAAAATCCATTTGTATGACTTGTCTTTAGCTAACATCATGCAGCTTATGTCACAAATTTTGTCTGAATCAGAATTCAGTACTTTTGAAACTGTTATTAAAAGTTATGAGTTACAGGATGGAAATAAAGATGGTTTAAGAGAAGGAGTGTTAGCCATACTGAGGGACATTGTTGGACCAAAGGTTGATTGGACTAAGATCACTAGTTGTGTGCAAAGAAAGAATGAAACTGTGAGTAAATACACAGAAAGGTTTTGTCAGTCAGCTGCAGCATACAGTGGGATAGCAAATAATCCTGAGGATGTATTAAATCATAAAGGACCACTAGTCCGCTCATGGTTTGATGGCCTTTCATCTGAATACAGAAATGCCCTGCCCTTCCTAGACCTAACATGGTCTAATGCAACTCTGAGAAGCAATTTGGACAGATTAACCACTTGGGAAAGGATTCTGATGTTAAGACAAATGTCAAAATAGCAGCAGCATTGCTGAATAAGTCTAACAAAGAAAGTGGGCCAAATAAATGTCTTAGGAGGGAAATCAAATGTCACTACTGCGGGAAGCAAGGGCATTATTTAAAAGAGTGTAGGAGAGGCAAAAAGATACTTGGAGAAATTAACAGTTTTTCTCAGCTCTTACAGAGCCTGCTCACAATACTAAAGCAGCCCCTCCCTTCTACACCTAATCTGTGGGGCAACTTGCTAAGGGTCTAATCATTATGGCTTTGAGAGATTATTGTTGTATTAAATTTTACAAGGATGAAATCTGGATGATGTCTACTATGACTGATGTTTCTTTAGAGGATTTTGTTGTTGTTTAAGAATTGATTTTACAGTTTAAAAGGGGGATGAGTTAATTTAGAATTTAAGATGTTGATAGCTCCTATGTTGACAGGGACAGACTAGGACACATGGACCAGTGAGGAGCCCAGGGCAGAACCGAATGCAATAAGCGTCGGGGGCCAAACCCTGTGGTGAAGATTCCCTCATAGTTTTTTCCCCTCATGTAGTTCATCCTCACCTCACCTGGTCCTTAGGTGTCAAACTAAAACAGACTAGGGTAAAAAATAAAAATCTATACGATCACAAGGAAGTTAAAATGATATGATAACAAGGATATTTTAAACATAAAATGTAGTATGAGAGTACTGCTCTTTCGTGTCTTTCTTTTTGTGTTGCAGATACTGGACATGACAGTGACACCCTGGTGTGAGTCACCCTGGAAATCCATCAGTGTGGACAAAAGAGTCATTTCGCGAAGAATTTGGAGTGTCAAAAAATCAACATACTGTAACATCTGAAACGACTGTTAACAGCAAAACACAACGCATCTACATTCAAGGACTGCAGAACTTTCAGTATACAGTTTTGGTTTCAAAAAGAAAAAAAAACAGAATCATGATATTCTTTGCCAAGAACATTTTCTGGAAGACATTAAACTTTGGTGAAAATCATGAAAAATGCTGGCGCTGGCTGGCAACTTTTTTTAAAAACGCTGGCGGTGAAAGAGTTAAAAAAGTTGCAAGCCAGCGCCAGCGTTTTTCATGATTTTCACCAAAGTTTAATGCCTTCCAGAAAATGTTCTTTAAATATATAAACATACAATATACCAAATTTACATACTCTGCTTTCAAACAATAAAAAACCGTTTCATCCTACCTTCAGTGGTTCTTTTGTAATCAGCTTTTGAATATGGGTAGGTTTCTGCAAAAACACCACATTTTGAGCAAAAAGCAGAGATAATTCAATTTTTGTGACGGACTTTTCATAGAGATCCCATTCAGAGCGATCTTTAAAACAGACACGGACATGCAGCCGCTTGCCATAGGGCAATACTTCTGGGTTTAAAAAGTTGCTGAAGGGCGGTATTGCGGAAATACAAAAAATCTCGTCATTGGCGGGGAAGCGTTTTCTCTTAATTGACGAGATATCTCGTCAATGGCGGTGAAAGAGTTAAGAAGTGTAACCTGTGTAGGAAATCAATATCTTTCCTAGGACATGTGATTTCTGAAGAAGAAATCAAAACAGAGGAAACCAAGGTGGAATTGGTGAACTTCCCTATTCCAAGGAACTTAAATGAGGTTCAGCTGTTCCTTGGCCTTGCTGGATGGTACCGTCGTTTTATTTCAGGTTTTTCAGAGCTTGCTGCGCCCTTACATGCAGAAGGATGCGACATGGAATTGGACCAAAGAATGACACAATGCTTTTGAGAGGCTGAAGGATGCTTTACAAAAGGCCCCAGTTCTCATTCCACCAGACCCTAGCAGACCATTTTAAGGTGCAATTTGTAAAATATTTGCAGTAAAATGTCCAAAAAACCACTAGACCAGTGTTATATATTTTGTCCAGCTGATTACTATCAATATCTGTAATGTTTTCAACTACTTGTAAATCGTGAGAAAATTGCCATTCAAAACATTGACACGGGGCAGTGCAGTCTCCTATTAATGTGTTAATATCCATGTGACCCTTTGTCAACGCCTTTAATGACGTAAAAACCACATGACAACAGTGGTCGAGTTCAAAAAAATAAAATGGTGGCCAAGAAAGCGACTGGAGCACACATTTAGTGTAAATAAATGTATATTTTCACTTTTTACAAATTTTAATTGCATTTCTAGCGAGAAATTAGTATTGTAGTTTTCAAATATGTGATTAGTTATCACAAAGGCGCTCTCTGTTTATATTTCAAACACGCTGCCTTCATGCCTTCGCTGCCTTCATGCCTCCGAAGTCATGGCCTCATGAGGCAGCGAGGCAACAAGTCACTGCCTTGAGTTTTCGGACGCAGCGAGCCAGTGTCGTGGACAAATGCAGAACTATGAATTAGCGCCTGTCGGGCTACGTGCTGGCTTATGGACTTATGGATTACTTTTTACCAGTGGTGGACAGTAACGAAGTAAATGTAATTCGTTACTGTACTTAAGTAGTTTTTTCGCGTATCTGTACTTTACTCAAGTACTTTTATTTTGGGAGACTTTTACTTTTACTTTACTACATTTTAAAGTCAAATATCTTACTTTTTACTCCACTACATTTAAAAAAATCGATCGTTCCTTTTTATTTATCAGTGGATAAAAAACGTAACTGGGCAAACTAAAGCTGCACAAAAAAACTAAGATGCACACGTGATGCGTCAAACCACCAATCAGGGTACAGCATGCGCTTTGTTTTGAACTTGTTTTGGTTGCCGCGCTGTTTCACGTAAGCTACGCGAGTCATGCGAGTGCAGCAGCCAGCCAATGCATCGTTTGGAGAATGAAACTGCATTCAAAAACAACGGAGGAGATAACTGACCCGTCACAACAACAATGGCCTTATTTACGCGAGTTTTTTTTAAGTCCTTGAATAAAAGAACGAGTCCTTCGTGTCTTCTCTGCCTGCAAACTGTGCTATTTCGTTTTAAAAGAATACTCTTTCAAATCTAAGGAAATGCGTAGAGGTAAGCCATTTTTATTCTGGTTATATTTTTAAATGAGCAATCTTAACAGTAGCTTGCAGAAAACGTCTCGGTTACGGATGTAACCCTCGTTCCCTGAAGGAGGGAACGGAGACGTCACGTCGTGACCGACGAATTGGGAACTCGCTTAGAGAGACCAATCTGCTTCGTTTACTACAAAAACGCCAATGAACTTGGCATTGAGATATTTGCATAATGCTGGCGCCGCCCCGCCAGGTGCCTTTAAAAGCAGCAGGTGCAAATAGGGAAATTAGCTTCTTTTCGCTGAGAAAGCCGGGAGAAAGTGTGACCGGTCGTAACAGCAGGTGGCAGCACCTGTGGCGACGGGACGTGACGTCTCCGTTCCCTCCTTCAGGGAACGAGGGTTACATCCGTAACCGAGACGTTCCCTTTCAGTCGGTCACTACGACGTCACGTCGTGACCGACGAATTGGGAATCCCTATCAAAACGCCACTAGGGGCTGACCTCTTCCAGAGACTGCGTAAAAGCCCTCCGGTTCCACTTAAGGAGGAGGAGGTAGGTTTTAGGGCAGAAGGCCGGGCACTAGATGTTCCTTTAACCCCACAGAAGTGCCAGCGACTGGGAAGCGCCCTACCTGAGCGGGATAGGAACGCTGCGGAAGCCACCACCCGTCTTAAGGGCTAATGGTGGGCGAAAGTCAACCGTAGTTGAGGAATAAAGACAGCCGTGGCTGTGTAAGCAAAGCAGTGCTCTGCTAAGGGAAACGTGGGCTGGTAGGATTAACCCCACGGAAAAATACTCACAAAGGAACACGGTGGGACACAATGTGGAGCCCGAGCCAGACACGTAGGTTCGCGAGGATACAGCTAGTGAAAGGCTGACAGCCAATGCTCCGCAACAAAGGCTGCCAAGGCAGCGGAGGAAGAACAATTCAAACCATTACGCATTTTTGTTCTGAAGGCCTTCCATACTGACACAGTTATGAAGCATCAGTTGGAGGCTGCAAGCCGACCTGCGAGACTGCTCTCCGTGCTCCCCCTGGTGGAGGAAAGAACACGAGAGGATACAGGCTCGATACGAACACTGTAAAATCTAGTGAACGTATTAGGTGTCGCCCAACCAGCAGCTCTACAGATGTCTGTTAGCGAGGAACCACGAGCTAAAGCCCAAGATGAGGCAACGCTCCGTGTGGAGTGCGCTCTCAAATTAAAGGGGCAAGGAATACCCTGAAGATTATAAGCCAGGGTGATAGTATCAACTATCCAATGAGACATCCTCTGCTTAGTGACAGCTTTCCCTTTCTGCTGGCCACCACAACAAACAAAGAGCTGGTCTGAGGTCCTGAGGCTTTGCGTGCGAACCACGTAGAGTCGCAGTGCGCGTACGGGGCACAACAAAGCCATGGTTGGGTCTGCGTCCTCCGGGGGCAGCGCTTGCAAGCTCACCACCTTACCTCTGAGGGGAGTGGTGGGAACTTTGGGCACGTAGCCTGGTCTGGGTCTCAGAGAGACAGCAGGACCAAACTAAAGCACGAATCGTCAACAGAGAATGCATGTAAATCCCCTACTCTTCTTCATGGAGGCCAATGCTATCAGGGTCAGAGTTTTCATTGATAAAAACCTCAGACTCGTAGACTGCAAAGGCTCAAAAGGGAGACCTGAAGGCTTCAGCACCATGGACAGGTCTCAGGAGGAAAGAGGGAGGGCGCGAGGGGTTTAGCCTGCGAGCGCCTCTTAAATGTAATAATTAAATCATGCTGGCCAACTGATCTGCCGTTGATAAGAGAGTGATGAGCAGAAATAGCGGCGATATCAACTTTAATGGCGGAGGGACAGCCTACCATCTAACCTATGTTAAAGATATAAAAGCAAAATGTTAATGGGCATTCTCTGGGGTCCTCGCGTTGCGAAGAGCACCGGGTGACGAGAAAGGTTTATTTAAGCGCGTAAGCCCGTCTTGTGGACGGTGCTCGAACCGCGTCGATGGTGTTAGATACCGCTTGCGATAAATCACCTAAACCTTGCGCGCGCTCAACGACCATACATGGAAATCCCACAGGTCGGGGCGCGGGTGCCATAATGTGCCCCTTCCTTGAGAAAGAAAGTCTTTCCTCAGGGGAAATCGTCAGGGAGGGGCTGTCGCGAGGAGCATTAACTCTGAAACCCAATTCCTGGAGTCCAGTACGGGGCGACTAATAAAAGGCTCTCCTCGTCCTGCCTGACTTTGCACAGAGTCTGCGCAATAAAGCTCACTGGAAGGAATGCGTATTAACGCATCCCCCGCGGCCAGCTGTGTGCCAACGCATCCACGCCGAGGCTGCCCTCGGTTAGTGAATAAAATAGGCGACAGTGGGTATCGTCCGGCGACGCAAACAGATCTATCTACGCACAACCGAACTTCTTCCAAATTAGCTGGACCGTCTGGGGGTGGAGTCGCCATTCGCCGGGGGCGCAGCTCGGGAAGCGCGTCTGCCGCTGTATTGAGCGTACCCGGGATGTAAATGGCACGAATGGACCTCAGATGCTTCTGACTCCAAAGGAGGAGATGACGAGCGAGATGCGACAGGTGACGAGAGCGCAAAACCGCCTTAACGGTAAATAACGCAACAGTCGCAATGTTATTGGTGTCGGCTAATACATCCTTCCCTCGCATCTCCATAGCGGAGCGTACAAGTCCCAGATATACAGCGCACCGCTCGCGGCAGTTGGGGTGCTATGCACACCCCTGAGACTGCAAGCCCGTCATACGTGGCTGATCATCCCGTGCTGAGGGCATTGCATGCTAGAAATGCCAGGAGACCCCTCAGGGGCATATCTTCTATAGGAAATGCCGGGTCTACCACGGGGAAAAATTGAAATGACACGCAGGTGCAATGTTTACACGGTGTATGTCGGTGTGCCACGCTCTCCTCGAGACTCGATCGTAAGCCAACGCTGAAGCGGTCTCATATGAAGCAGCTCGGGCGGATGTCACAGCCGCAGCATGCTGTCATATGTCCAGGAGCTTCTGAAATTGTTTCAGAGGGACCGCGTACTTCCCTCGAATTAAACCGAGGCAAGTCAGAACTGACTAGGTTGCGCGCTCTTATAAAACACGCCAATTAGTCGATCGAGTCTTATTTCCATACTGAGAAAAAGGAACCTCTGCACGGGGCAAAGTTGCTCTTTCCCAGTCGACCTGAAGACTTAAACGAGCGAGATGCCGAAGCATTAACTCTCTGTGTTCGCGCACGTCTGCCGAGAACGGGCTATTATAAGTCGACGTACATAAAAGCAGAATGCGAACAACTCTCTCTCTCTGATATTTTAATGCCGTGACTACATGGAGACACGGAGAGAGAGAGACAGCTCGAACGGTGTACTTAGTATTAATATGCCCACCCCAGGACGCAGAGCGAAAAAACGGTCTAAAGCGAGGGGAGATGGACACATAAAGTACACGTCTTACAGGTCTAAGGCTGCAAACCGATCTGAATATTGAAATACGAGCCTCGGCGTTATCATCCAAAAAGAACACCTTCGTAGAGCCGGTGCGTAAATCAAATCGATCGTAACCCACCGCGTATTTTTGGGTACTATGAGATAAAGGCTGGAAAAACCCTATCATCATCATCATCTCGGTAAGAGGGACCGGCTCGAACATCCTTCGCCAACAGGATATCGACTTTTGCACGCAGTACATGTGCATCGGACGCTTTCACCACAGTGAAACGAAAGCCCGAATTTTGGGGAGTGCCGGATTCGTAACCGAGGCGGATCGTGCGTAAAACCCAACGAAACGGGCTGGGAACTGAAGCCAAGCACCCAGGCACCGTACGAGGAGAAATAACGACACTACCGAAGTACCCGCGGTGGGGCAGCGAAGCGAGACAGGTGGGACTGCCGGTGCGTCTGCTGTGACAGCATAAACATCTACAGTATGTGTGTGTGACACTGACCTGAGCCCGCTGAGGGTAACGGTCGTCTGGTCTCCTCTACGGAGAGTGCAGACTCCGATGAGGGTGCTGGTGGTCCGGTCTCCTCAGCGGAGAGCTCGGACTCCTCAGGTCACCCGCAGGCGATAGAGGAGAGGTAGGGGAGCTGGTGTGAACCCGCTCACGGCTCTCTCGATCCTCCGGAGACCTAGAGAGGGAAGAGGAATGCACTCTTATGTGTGGTTAAGTGGGTCCCGGCCGAACAGCCGGTGGAACATATGCAAACCAAGGATTTTCCACCCGACCCTCTATCGGGGGAAGGAGCTCCATCTCCTGAAGAGTGATCCTCTGCCAATCCGGGTCGCCCTTCACTGGCCACTTAAACTCCCGAATTTCACGGGAAGCGGCTAAGCGGGCGGGGCGAGCTGCTGACGACCGGTTCCCCTGCGCTGCCGAGATGGGGTCCGAGGAGGGGAACGGAGGTGGTCGCCGCAGGACGCCGACGGCGAGAGGCAGACTGAGGAGCCGGCGTGGTGGACCAAGGGCAGCTCTCTTCCGCCGGGGCATGACCTAGGAGATCGCCTCAGTCTGCGCAGCGGAGCTGTCCGACTCCCCTGGCTCGCCGAAGAGGCCGGTCTGTGAGACAGGAGCATTCAAGTTGTTCTCGTCTGCGTCCGTCATGTCAGCCAGACACAGCCAAAGGTGGCGATCTTGAACCACTGTGGTGGACATCGCACGACTGAAGGTCGCGGGCTCCCTCGTAAAGCCTTGGTGAGCCTGCAGCAACGTTATTGCGTGCAGGGCCGAAGCCGCCTCTCCGACATGCCTGATGGGCAGCGTCCGTAACCGGACGACTGTCTACAAACACGGGAGGAAAGGGTTGGGTGGTCCCTCCAGGAACGCATCCCGCTCCACTGAAGGGGTCCCCGCCCTTAGCGGCTCCGTTGGTGAGGGAGGTGAGGGGTGAAGCTGAACGGCCGGACGGCCGCAAATCACGTCAGCTCTTCGTGCCGCGGGAAAGAAAGGCACAGGAGGAGAGGACCGAGAGGCCCGAGCAGCTCCGAAGTACCAATCATGTGGGCGGGACGGTTCGGGCGGAGAGGGGTTAACCTTTCCAACTCTACCGTCTCCGCCGCTCGCGGGCACGGCCGCCATCTCCGGAACGACTCTGCCTCGGAGGAAAAATGGACACCCCTCTGATGCTGCAGAAGTGACGGGACCAGAAGGAGGTCCAATGGATTCGGCAGACATCGTAGAACACGACTCTGCAGTCTCCACCGGAGCCTCAACCGGCTGAGGATGAGAAGGCCGGTAGGCGGAGGACGCATCCTCCATCCTACTCAGCGTAGTGACGCGAAGGGCGCCCTGCGAGCGCTTGACAGCCGCACCATGGCGACGTCAGCACTGCAAAGGCGGGGACAGCGTTCCCGTAGAAACGACAGTCGTCTCCGCAATCCAAGAGGGTTATGCTCTCACAGAGAGAACAGAAACTCTCCACGAACGCAGCCCCGGAGTGCTCGATGCCTGAGCACGAAGACAGCGCTCGTGACCGTCACTGGAACCCTTATACTTCTCGCATCCAAGATCGCACGGGCGAAAAGCTATCCTGAAAAGGACGCTGATCTCCGCATATACGAGAGAGTGGCTGCCTTTAAAAAGACACAGAGCTCTCACGTATCACTCTTTTAGGGAAATCACTCTTTAGGTGCTCAGCTGATGATGCGCACAGGGAAGGCAACGCACACACTAAACTCAAAACAAAAAAGATGCAGAGCCGTGGAATACTGCGAGCGTCCGCTGTGTTAGTACTGCTTGTCAATCAACTTCAGCAACCGTTCCCAGAAGAGCAGAGAGTAGCTTCTCAGTAGCAGATAAAGCCGGCTTTCGAAGCGAAAAAGCTAATTTCCCTATTTGCACCTGCTGCTTATAAAGGCACCTGGCGGGGCGGCGCCAGCATTATGCAAATATCTCAATGCCAAGTTCATTGGCGTTTTTGTAGTAAACGAAGCAGATTGGTCTCTCTAAGCGAGTTCCCAATTCGTCGGTCACGACGTGACGTCGTAGTGACCGACTGAAAGGGAACTGTTAATTGTGTTGCTAAAATATATACGACGTTATCATGAATGAACTTTAAGCTATGCAGGCTGAAGCTATTTTTAGCCGTATAGTTAGCTGTTTCACTTAAGTTCATTGCATTTGAAGCTCAGTGCTCTGTTATTTTGAAATGACAATTAATCACTATCAACACTGTTGTAAAATATAAATGACATTTTGACCAGCCATGCAGTGTATGATGCTTAAACATGCAGGTGGATTGTAGTGCTCCCTATTAACTGAGATTGTTATTTTCAAAAGTTTTGCTTCCAAAATATATAAATACATTTAATTATGTATTACAATATACATATGACATGCTAAAGCACATGAAAGGTTTCTGAAATTATATTCTGTAAGGCTTGTTTTATTTGTCAAAGAAAGGGAGACTGATTTCTAGATAACGTTATGTATTTAATGTTTTGGATCTTTTCTTTTGCAGAGAAAGCATGGTACTGTAGCCAACATTAAAAGGTATGTAACTGTAACATCATCAAGGAAAGAAAACCTGGAGAGTGAGGAGGCTCCATCAACCTCCAGATAGTAAAAGAAAACTCTTGTGAACCTGTGCTTAATTCAAGTTTTTATTACACTTAAACTGTTAAATTATTTAACAAATAAATCTTGAAATGAGACTTACTGCTCTCAAATCCTGTTATTTCATTTGGTGCTAAAGGAAATTTTTTGTTTTTAAGGTTTTAGGCTTATGATCATTTTAATAGACATCAGTGTCTGATTTATTAATGTCCTTCTATTAATAGATTGGTAAGCCAAGAGAGTTATTTCACATAATTTGAGTTTTGTGACAAAAATGATACGGCCATAATAAATCACAGTACTTTTGTACTTAAGTACATTTTGACACAGATACTTTTGTACTTTTACTCAAGTAAAAATTTTAAGCAAGTACTTCTACTTTTACTTGAGTAATATTTTACCCTGGGTATCTTTACTTTTACTCAAGTACATGATTTGTGTAATTCGTCCACCACTGCTTTTTACTGTCTGCCTGGTTGTGTCAGCAAAGACAGCTCCCGTAAGCGTACGGGCCAACCAAACAACCCAAGAAGAGTTTGGAACAAAATGAGAGAAAGAATGAGGATTAATTTGGTGTTGCATTATCTGGATGGAGAGAGCTTTGCGACAACATTTAACTAGACAGAGATTCTGATCCTGCTTGTGTTTTATACGATGGGTGAGTTGTTTGTAACCCTTCAAAAAACGTATGCCATTAACGTTATATTGATCAAAACATTAGTGTGTAGACTGTAATCAGCGCGTCTTCCCACGGACGATATGCACATCAAAAGGTATTGTACAGCAATATAAATGATCATTTTAATACGCTTCAAAATAAGGGTTCAAGTTTACTATAAGTGGTACCTAAATACATTTTTAGAACATTTTAGTTCATATTTATGGTGTCTCAATAGCACAGTAAAGAACACTTAGATGATTTTAAGAACATCTTAAAGCTCTACTGTGTACTTTATTGAGTTAATTCTTAACAAAAACCCATGTTTTCTTTCAAAAGTATGTGCTCATTCATGTGTAATTACTTCCCACCCACTAATGAAAGTATTCTCGTAAGTGTAGAATCTGCTATTTAAAATGCATACCGTCGAAGCGCTCTCTGGCTGAATCCATGTTGTGCCTCCATCTTTGAAATACATTCGCCGACGAGGGACATTCCTGAAATTCAAGCTCCGCCTTTCGCGCTTTCACTCTACACTCATGCTGGCCGATAGCTGAAGCCTCCGGAGGTTGCATGTGTAGGCGGTATACGTCATCAAGACAGTCTTATTTCAGAATATTAACTATTATAAAGCTGACAATTATTTTTAGTTAATTGTAAATTGATGTAATATGCGTATGACTTGCGAATGTAATGCTCAGTTGATTTAAATAAACCAGGCTTGATGACGTATCGTATCCAGCCTGTGACCTGCGTAGCTGAATCCTTCGGATTTTACAACAACCGCACACCGTGATGAACCTGCGATCTAATGCTTTGATTTGAAAGCCTGTTGAAGACATATTCTCGAGGACATTAAAACAAATCGCCAAGGAAGCGAAACGGGGATTTTAAACGACAACGCGACAGGAAAAACATCAAGACCAAAGTCACTATTGGAGTTAGTTTTCCAAGAGGGGGCTCAAGGGACACTGAAGTTGCACTTTCTATATTCTCCACAGGTAATTCAGCATATTCGTTTACATCTATACAGTCCATGTTGTAAACTTGAAGTTTTATAGTTCCTTGGCTAACTTTAGCATGATTATGCATAACACTTGTTAGTGTAAACATGCATGTGGTTTAATGTGTCCGAACAGACACACGCCGTCTCCGCCCATTTATGTAATCTGAGGTACTGAGATAAATGTTTTTCATCTTTTCTGACCTCTAGCACAAACACACGGTGACAGCGCTATTTTTAGCCTTTCATTGATAAAAGCGTCTGATCTGCGCGTCTTTCGTTTCATTTTACAAGCGTGTGAAAGTTGCGCGATCTTTTTTCACCAATATGAGAGAAAGCTCTTACATATACACGGACATGTAACGTTTACTTAAAACATAAGCATTGTACTTTGACATAATATTAATTCGCGTCCATTTAAACCCGTCATGGTTGCTTTTTGTATGTGATTTTAAGCGGACATATCATGACAATCAGACTTTTTTCATGTTAAACATAAATCGGTGTGCTTTGATGGATCACAGGCAAAGGACATTGCAAATTGTTCATTTTTTTCTCATTGCTTTTGCTTTGTAGCTACTGGAAGCCATGTTAACCTTGGCATGACACGGCCGGGCCACCGTACGAGTTAAAACGCGTTCCGAATGGGGGGTGCTAGAAAGTATTATTCAGTTGCTTGTCATATAGACTTTCACCGCTAGATGGGAGTAGATCTTACACAGTGGAGCTTTAAGAAGTACTAAAGATTAATTTTTAGTATATTAAGTACAAAATTACCACGTGAAAATAAAGCACTTTAAGTACACTATGGAAGTGTACTACTTTTTGACCTGGGTTGTGCTCTGTATTAGGCTATGTGTGAGTACTAAGAAAATAAAAACTGCATGTAAACAGGAGTGAAGAGGTTAGCTCCAGTCATGTAAACATCTTGCGAATAAGTGCTGATGGTGACGTTGTGACGTGATCCCCTTGGGAAACAGCTAATCAGAGCACAGCTCATTATTATTATTCATGACCATTCCAAATAAGGTAATAACAGACCATTTCATTCTAAGGGCAAATCCTGTCTCTGGATCATTTTTTTTTTACTTAAAAAAGCCACATACCTTATATTTAGATATCAAAGAACAATGTAACATATTATTTCAATACATTCTTGGTCACCTTTTAGGATTATGGCGGTCCCCTAGCTATTAACAACTTTGCACAATGGTCATTAACCTATAATAGTTTGGGCTCATGAAAGGTCAAAGGGACCTATCCCCCAACTCATCTTTGCTCAGTTACCTCGTTAGCGCAGTTTGAAGTCTCACTGAGACTCCCAGAGTCTCTTGGATTTTCTATCTCTCTCTGAGTCCTTCCTCACTCTTTTCGGCAAGTTAAAGCAACGTATAGAAGAGGAAGCTAGGTAAAGCCCAAAAAGGCTGCCTCCCCGGGGTGAAAAACCCCCTAAGAGAAAAAAAAAACACAACATTGGAACAACATCTCCCCCAGAAGAACACTGCAGTGAGACGCTCTTGAATTACTCCCCCCACTTCCACAGACACCTGGTGATTGTTGACTCTGTCTGGGACTTGATCAAGGCTGTCTCCATGGCAATTTTCTGTGTATCGTTATGACAATCTTGCGGATTGATGCACCTATAGATTTGATGCTGGGAGTAGTGACTCTCCAGGCCTACTCATACAAGAACTTTTACACACACATACGCACATATATAAAGATATGCATTCACCCCCCATCCCATGCCCTTGGCGCTTGTGCCACCAGTCTGACATGCGGGTTTGTGACCAGCGTCGAGAATGGCCGCAGGACCGAATGGCTGCTTGCCTGTGCTTGTTTACCTCCACTGCCCACTCTGTTGCAAGTCATGTTTTTTTTATGTTGTACTGATTATGTGCTTATGTTGCTGAGGTGTTTTTCCTGTTCCCACACTGTACTCCCCACAGAAGCATAGTCTCGGGGTTGTTTTTTACTCCTCCCCTCCCTCATGTTATGCTGTATTTCTTCCTCAATCCCCTGTCTACCTGTCCTGTCCCCCCTTGTCATATTGTGTGTATGGATAGGTTGATTGCTAATTTCGCTGGTACCTGTGACGAGTGACAATAAAGGCTACTACTACTATTTTACCAAACTTCGCACTGCATCATAAAAGCCAAATGCAAGTATCCGCTTGTTTCTTTGTTGATGTATAAAGGGCTCGGTATAGTTGTGCGTGGGTCCTACGGCATCGGTTTTCATTTATACCTTTGCGTCCTTGTCCGCGTTGACGTACAAACACACAGGCCGACCGCTGGTAGGCAGTATCCACGCGCGTAACCACAGAAGCAGCGTGACTGTCAATGAAGAAGCAGCTTGGCAAGTTTACCCACAAACGAAGATGAAACAGCAACTTTTTGTGTATGATTTGAGAAGACCTGCACTGATGGAAGTGAAAAAAACTGCGACTTTTGTTGCAGTTTGAGGTAAATCACTCCTTAACTTGGCCCATCTTTGTTTTCACAGTTGCAAACGGAAATACCTATGACGCAGTTTTTTTACCTGACAGAAGTTCTGGTGGACCAATCACAGCGCTTGCGGTTCGCACATAACTGATGCGCTGTTAAAAATTTTGTGATGTGCACGCCAGGCTACGGATAACCTACGGCGTAGAGCTAACGCACGACTATAAGTTGGGCTTTAGTTTATAACCCCTTAGTGATTAAGGCGATTCTTAGAGGTTTCCGAATGTTTGTGCAGATGTTAAGCCATAGTGTTATTGCCATTCTCTTACCCTCTCTCGTTATTTTCCATTCTTTCTCTCTCATCTATGTTTTATGTTATTGTGTTTGTTTGTCTGTTTAGTTAGTTGCTTTGTGTATTTCGTTTGTAGTTAATAAACCGGTTTGCATTTCAATAAAGGCTTTATGCCCAGGTGCCCTACTTCCTGAACTTCAGCCAGCTCCTTGTTTCCTATCTGCCATTATTGGACAAACTGATTAATCCAGGTGTGCCTGACCTCAGTAATCACAACTACAATAATCAGACACACCTGGATTAATCAGTTTGTCCAATAATGGAAGACAGGAAACAAGGAGCTGGCTGAAGTTCAGGAAGTAGTGCAGCTGGGCATAAAGCCTATTGAATTGTTTCTGTGTTCAGTACTTAGCAAAATCAATGTCACTTTATCTGATTTTTGATCTTGTTACAAGCTTTGAGTAGTACTGTATATCAGTAAGAAAGTTATTTTTCTAAAGGCCAGTTAATGTATAATTATAGGTATATTCAGTGGAGGAATGCATTAATTATGTATTATTGTATTTTTAATTCTGCTACATCAGGTAAAACCTTATAGATTTGTATTAGGGGTGGAACGGTACATGTATTCGTTTCGAACCGAATCGGTACGGGGGTCTAGCCTGGTCCAACCAGACTCTCGTACATTCATTTCATTTGTACAGAGAGTCTGGCCACACTCCATTGCAAAGCGTTACTTCCGTTAAGGAGGGTCCTCTGTTGAAGTTTAAAACTATTGGATCTGCCCAGAGTCACTCAGGATCTGCCAAAGCCAATTGCTAACGTGTGGTCGTGACGTATATCATGCACCGAAACCGTCCGGAAACAACAAGTCAGAATAATCAGACAAACAAAACTTAGCAAACCTGGTTCTTGCTCCGGCTTTAACTTCTGTATATTCGGCAGTTTTGCAACAACGGATCGAATAGCTTTTCTCACGTCTTTCTCCACTGCCATTACTGAACTACAACTCAAACTGATGCACGACCTCAACGTCATCGTTCTTAGCCACCCCCATCTGTTCGCTGATTGGTCCTGCAGATTTTTGCAGGAGAAAACGAAACTCTACAGAGCAGGCCCAGACGTACTGCTGAAGCGAAATGAAAATTAAGCGGAAGCATGTAGGAGGGCGGAGTCAGGCTAACGGGGGTCACGGTTCGGTGCATGAATTTAAACAGAGAATACACGCTATGAAAAAAAACTAGCGTGCAAAATGATTCATGTAATGTGGAACTACTGTTAGATACGCGGGTTCATTATGGACAGCTAATCTGTAGCCCCGCTTTAGCTCTGAAGCTATGATTGGCGCCGATGCAGCTGAGCTCTGCCTATGTATACGCTCTATCAGAGCCCGTCTACATTCTGGCTCTCTGCAGTTTTTTGTCAGGTCGACGCCGTTCCAGTGATTGAGCAGCGACAACCGAGTATGGCAAGTATTGGTGTTCCACAAGTGTTAGGAGATCTGCCGGCCTCTTTAAGATTGCAAGTGTGGCAAAACTTCGGTTATTGTTGGACTTTAAGGCGTCCATTTGCATGTTCATAATTTAGAGGAAAGGCACAAGATACCAATATCTAAGTTCAAATATTTATTGATCAGATATGAAAAAGTTTAACAGCGCTGGGTCCTCTCAAGTAGCGAACAACCAGCTCAGGAAGTAACATGCTTATTTATAAAATATGTGACGTCGATCTTTCTTCAGAAAATCTCCACCCACAAAGGCCGTTCCCCTCGTCCATCTGACTCCATCACCACACCCAATTTTAGCCTGTAGGCAAAGATGGACACACATAGACAAAGAAGAACAAACTGTTCTCCTCTCATCCCTGGGAGCCCTGCCGTTCTTCTCCAGTACTCCTCCACTTTGAATAGCATGTTATAATGCTTTCTTAAAAACAAATCATTAATAAAACATTCATTTATAAAAAACATAAGCTGTAAGATGAAAGTGATTATTATGTAAAACATATTTCAATATCATGACATCATTTCATTATTTGTAAAATTGGTTATATGAATAAGGCACACATTAACTTCTTTAGATAGATAAACACATATTAAATCTTTTACTGCAATACTACTTCTAAGCAAACACTTTAATCATTATTAAAAACCATCTGTTAGGAAAGAAAACACACACACACACACACACACACACACACACACACACACACACACACACAGGAGATTCTGTTCTTCAAGGTTGAGCTGCCCTGCCCCCATTAAGTTATTCTATATGCAACCTTCATTTCATTGGTTAATACACATTTATCAAAGACAACATCTTATATTTATTACATCAATTATTCAATGATTAATACTGATTAAGTAAGAAATACATTGCATATTTTATCCTGTGAATATTAAAGCATTAGTTAATAACATCATTAAATACTTTTCCCCCTCAGACCTCTCTCTTATCTTGATCCATGCCAGATGTAAATTCCTAGTTAATCCTCCTTGCAGCACACACACAAAAGCTGGTAACTTTCCACTCTCAAACACAAACACCTCATTTCTACATAATAGCTCAGTGCATATATAAAACACACAATGTTTATAGAATAAAATGATTAATTAAAGAAATATAACATGAAACAAAATCAATTTCCACAGTCCTTATTTGGACATCTTTGTAACTTTAACACTTTTAGCAATCAGCATGAAATGTAGGCAGTAAATATGTAAAACATAATTATTCAACAACACAACAGTACTCCATTGTTCATGAATTGGTTAAATGCATTCATTAGTTAAACATACTAATTTTCACTTTCTCTAAATATAACATAGTTATAAAGCAAACAACTTGTTTATTGAAACCATCTGTTCTGCGTGTTTTCTCTTCAGGGCTTTGTTATCAGCGTTTGCTGGTCTCTCCCCCAACCGAAACCACAGCCTCTCAACTTTACACACAGACATTTACTCACATATCTCAGCACAGAAAACCTAATGGCACATATGAATTATAACATAACATACTGATTAATAAAACAACATAAAAATCCCACATTATCCAGTCAGTAACAGTAGTACAGGCGAGAGAGTGGTGGAAAAGACGAGGACTGTGCGTTCGGTGTTGTTCAGCAGTTGTTGGGTAACGTTATGTGAGTGGAAATACATCTAATCAGGGCTCTCAAGTCTCACGCATTCACCTTGAGACAGAAGCATTTCAGTCAGTTTACATGCTCACATGCCACACTTTGTATTTCTCACGCTGATAAATTGTCCTGCTATATACAATTAATGGACGAGGCGCAGGCATACGCAGGGCAGTTCTGTCGAGTTCAGCTGCTTTTTTTAAGTGTGCTCAACTTTACGCAGTGCCATCAGCATCAGAGTACTGCGAGAAATCTTGCGGAGGAGGCTGATTTCAAATCGCTCTTGCGTTACTCTGATGTCATCCACTTGTCGTTTCTTGCAGCGCCTCGTGAAGTCGTACACACCTATTAATACGTCCTATAAGCCGATTTTTTTTGTTCTTTAGTACATTAATATGAAATAAGGCCAAAATGTAATTTTAAAATGTATTTAGGTAACACTTGTAATGCATTTGAACCCATATTTGTATGAAAGATGAGTACAAGAGTATGTCACGGAGTGACTAAATGTAGCAGAACCTAAAATGGCGAAAATAGTTCTGCCCGGACTATTGTCCGTGAAACACCTAGTTAGTTCTGGTAACTTCGGGCAACCAAATTCGGGCTTATTGAGAACAGGTGTGTAAAACGAATGTGGCAATTGGTGATTGGGTAATTCAATGGAGAGGAGGCATATAAATAAGGCACCGGGAGAACAGGAAGTAGTGAAGTTTATTCCAGCGAAAGCTGTGGGTGAGACTGAGCGATCGGTGTGCTTGGAGAGACGTATTGTTGTGGATGTTGCAGACTGGGCGAAGTTAAAACAGAAGATTGGGCTGAAGATAAATGGAGCTATGTATGTAAGTATCCCTTTTTGAAGTATTCGTGTTGATATGCACTATTTACCTTAAGGAGATTGTGTACATTGAAAAGTCACCGGAAACGCATTGAGTAGGAGAATAGAAAGGAAGGAGTGTGTTGAAAAGTCGTTGTATCTCTCCCACATGTTCACTGACGTAGTACATCTTTAAGAGGGTTCTGTGTGTTTGTCTGCTGCCAGTCTGCAGGTCTGAGCCAGGGGCTCTGTGTCGTCATGGGATTATTTCACTACGTGTTGGGAGTCAACGTCCAAGTGTTCCCTGAGAAGCCTGTCCTAGTGAGGAAGGCTAGAAGTTCACTGTGTGCATATACGTCTTCTCCAGCCACCCAAGCCTTGAAGAGCTAAAGCCTGACGTCCACCTACCTACGGGTCTGTGAGTTGCATCCATTTCCAGCTATAAGCATTGTATACTCACCTATACGCCTAAAGCTAAAATCCCAGTGTACCTTTTTGTATACTCACCTGTACGCCCAAAGCCAAGAGCCCAGTGTACCTCCCTGTATACTCGCCTGTACGCCCAAAGCCAAGAGCCCAGTGTACCTCCCTGTATACTCGCCTGTACGCCCAAAGCCAAGAGCCCAGTGTATCTCCCTGTATACTCGCCTATACGCCCAAAGCCAAGAGCCCAGTGTACCTCCCTGTATACTCGCCTGTACGCCCAAAGCCAAGAGCCCAGTGTACTTCCCTGTATACTCGCCTGTACGCCCAAAGCCAAGAGCCCAGTGTACCTTCCTGTATACTCACCTGTACGCCCAAAGCCAGGAGCCCAGTGTACCTCCCTGTATACTCACCTGTACGCCCAAAGCCAAGAGCCCAGTGTACCTCCCTGTATACTCACCTGTACGCCTAAAGCCAGGAGCCCAGTGTACCTCCCTGTATTCTCACCTGTACGCCCAAAGCCAAGAGCCCAGTGTACCTCCCTGTATACTCACCTGTACGCCTAAAGCCAAGAGCCCAGTGTACCTCCCTGTATACTCACCTGTACGCCCAAAGCCAAGAGCCCAGTGTACCTCCCGGTATACTCACCTGTACGCCCAAAGCCAAGAGCCCAGTGTACCTCCCTGTATACTCACCTGTACGCCTAAGGCCAAGAGCCCAGGGGACCTACCTGGATACTTACCTGTACGCCCAAGGTCTAAGCCCAGTGTACTTACTTGTATACCTACCTGTACGTCCACAGAAACCATCCCAGTCTACCTCCATATACTTAAATGTGTACCCTCTAGGCGCCTCCAGCTCCGAGCCCAGGAACGCACTCGTATACCTTCTGGATGCCCAAAGCTCCTAGCTCAGTGTACTTACCTAATTACCAACTGGACGCTCAAGCCTCGAGCCAGTGGTCCTCTTACAGGTCACGACCGCCAGCCTAAGGTACCCATCCATCTACTTACTAGTGTCCCCAACTATCTTCATTTCTTTGCGTCCAGGAAGGGAGGGTAAAAGGCTCCACCGTCAGTTCGCCTGGAAGATACGAAAAGGGCAAATCTGAGAATACTGACTTGTGATCACGCATGGAAATGAAGAAGTCGGAAGGCCTACCTGTGAATCCCCGTAAGAGTCAGAAGCGTCTCGGAACCAACGCTCTCCTGGCCTAGAGAGCTAAATTTTAGATATCTCTTCCCCCTTTCCCACTTACCTTTTAAATAATTTAATAAAGATTGTTTTAATTTACTTACTCTCTCTCGTTGTCTGGTCATTGGGGTGTTTTTGGGACCTCCTTGAGGTGGAAACGGAGGGAGGGGCAAGACTCAAGATATTGGTGGTCCGCTCCGACCTGTGACAATTACTTAAAGTGGTATACATTTTTGTAATACAAGATAGTATGTTAAATGCATTTCAGTTAATATTCATGACATCCCAAAATAACACTGATAAGCACACCTATGTTTTTAAGATTATCTTAAGTACTAAAAAAATGTGCCTTCTGCATTTTTGTTTTGCTTTTCCCTCCATTGTACCGCAATTGAATCGAACCGTGATGCCTGAACCGAGGTACAAACCGAACAGGGACTTCTGTGTACCGTTCCACCCCTAATTTTTATAGTTAATTACAGCGAATTGTACTTATTATTCCCTTTTGAGTTAAAACCTGGGATTCCTTAAGCATATTTCAGTTGGAGGTTAAATTAGGGCTGGATTCTCATGCGTGTTTCATCAGTAAAGCCGGTTCCTTGATTAGTAGTAAATCGCCATCAGGTGCTTTTAGATGGAGTGGCATTTACTACACAGAGCAGTACTTCACTGACAAGCTGTGCTATATTACATTATCACAGGCGATACGTCCTCAATAATCAATGTGAGATCATGTTGGTGCTCTTCAAAGCCTTCAACACCTCACTTGTCATTTTTATTTCTTGTGTGGCATCCATAAGGGAAGTATTTCAGTTCTGAAAAAGACAAGACAATTCTAAAATACAATCAACTGAGCATTTCAATGTCATTTTCTTGTTCATACTAAAGTAAAAGAAAAACACTACTGTATTTGCAGTTTTAGAAATATACTCCAAAGCACATATTTTATGGTTGCCAGGTCTTTAACAAAACCAGTGGTTGTGAGGCGACTTAAAAGGCCATTGATTGTTTTCTTTCTCCATCACAACGTGATCCATCTTCAGCTGCTGTTTTCATTTGTGTAACCAAAGCAGGGTAGTCTCTCCAAACAGCTTGTACTGTCACAAAACTACTTGTTACCCAACGAATTATAAAAATTTGCCCAATCTAAAGCAGGCTGATATTGACAAGAGGTTGCCTCTGCAAGTTGTCTGGCATCTGGCATGATGGTACAGTGTGTACAGTTTTGAAATAAATATCTTAAAGTAATTACAACCTGTTTAGAAAAAGAAAAGGAATGCTTATCTGGGTCAAAAATATTTATAAATAATGTATAAACAATCCAGGGTGCTCTTCAAAAAAAGGGCCTATACATTAAGAAAGTAGAAAAATGAGGCACTCCTGATCAGGGCCCAATTTATATGGTTTTAACAATATGATGTGTTATAAACTAGTATCAAGTATCAAGTGATTATTATGGAAAATATACTTAATAACAAGAAATAAAGTGTAACAAAACTGCTTAATATTCTATATGATTTACGTGCTGATGCTTTGAATCCATGTTTGCAATTTTGAACAGCTTTTGCAGCCTCACTTTCAACTCTGTCTTCTTTTTTTGTGAACATTGTTTTTTATTTTTATTTTTTGTCTACAAAGTGTGCCAACAACAGCAAATTTGATGTTATTTATATTAGATCTCATCGGGTACATTACTTTGATTAGACAATCACTGTAATTATAAGAATGTTTACTTGCTAAGTTGCTAGCACTTATAAGACCGAGAGCAAATCATTACCCACAGAAATAAAAAAACATACGAAAGCCGAGAGAGGTCATCCATATTTTTATTTTTGCTGCTTGTTTTCTCGTGATCTGGACTTAAGAAAAATGTATGTTTTCTCGTGATCACGACTTAATTTTCTCATGATCTCGCGATAACAAAAGTTGTTTTCTCGCTATCCTGACATGATAATCCAAATGCCATAATGTAATTTCCTGTCCATAATATTTAGTGTATTTTGAAGTGGACTGCTGATGCATATGAGTCAGGGTCTTCGCCATTACCACACGTAGCTAATTGTCGATAGATCTAATAAATAAATAAAGTTGGATGTTTGATGTTCGTGAGTTTAGGGACCATCTCTAAAGTAACAATGTACATGTTTCTATCTTTAATAGTATTTAACAGTTTATTGAATAAATATAAACAATCTAAAAAAGTGTGCATTATAGTTGACAACCACATGAACACTTTACAGTTGGTTTGTGACTGTTTGTTGACTTTAAGGTATTCCCTTTAAATGCATGTTAAAGTAGAAACGTATATATTAGTTACTTTAAAGATGGTCCCTAATTTCACCGCTATCAAATTGTCAATTATTGGCAAATCTGTTTCATCTTGAACGAAAGCAGATTTTTGAAGCAAAAATAAATATAGCACACAACCTCTCTCGGCTTCAAACTACCAAATTACTAATTGAGCAGCTCAACAACTGAGGTAATGTAAAGAATCTACCTGTTTATACAACAAAGTCGTCTCTGCCCTTCAAAGAGTGTACACAGATTGTGAGAGATGCTGCGGAGCTGGCGGGATATCACAAAGTGGATTACCAGAAACAGTGGATCTTTAGACAAGCGGTAACAGAACACTTTGACCGGGGTTGGTGAGAGGGGCACCTCAGCCGATTAGGGCAGAGGGGCAGTTGCTCTAGCCACCGGGCCACCCCCCTGTGCACGGCCCTGCACATGTGAATGCATTTATCAGGTAGAGAGGTACGGAATGGTCACATGACCCAAGCCCCACCCCCAACCTTCACAACAACTAAGTAAAATTTATTTAATTATCTTCATTACAGCCAAACACACTGAGCTGTTCACAAAGAGTACACTAATAGTAAAAAACAAGTGGTGGTTGGACAAATTATTTGTTATACTTGAACATTACTATGCACACATATCAAAAACATATTACCCATAAGTAGTCTAAAAACAAACACTAGAAAAGTATTACCAAAGACATATCAAGATTACTAAAATGCCATATAAAAAGGGTGAGAAATCCACATCATCATTTAATCCTGGAAAAGTAGTGGCTCTAAGTTTTACAATCCACCAGGTTTCCCTTTGAAGAAGACGTCGAAGCCTGTCGCCACCCCTTACATTCCTAGAAATTACTTCAATTACTTCTTTGAAATGCACAGCCATAGGGTAGTTAGGATTCACAGATCTGATGGCATATTTGTGCTCTGCAGGACATTCTTTGAGTCTTCGCTTAGTTCGTCCAACATAGAAACACCCACATTCACATTAATGTCTGTAAACAACATAGGTGGTGTTACAATTAGCAAAGTTCTTACAATGAAACACTCTTACAGCCTGTGACTGATTTTAATGCATCATTTACTGACAACTCAAGCCTGTGTGCAAGGCAGTGGATACTTTCCAGTAGACTATAGTCTTTTTAAGGCTGGTGATGAAACCACTTTCTCTTCCAGTCATCACAGATGCCCCATCGGTTGTTAGGCAAATCAGATAAGACTTGAGATATTCATCATCCAGGTCATCCCCTATGAAGTTAGGAATGAATGAGGTAGCTTATTCCTAATACAGTATTTTCATCAACTTTTAAGACCAATCCAAGAGCCAACCTTTTGTTTAGTTGCTACATTTTTATTCTTCATTTTACTAGCAATGTGTACTATTATATTAATGCAATAATTATCAGATTTGTGACAAGAGCCAGTTTTTACACCATTCATTTAATCAATCCATTCTTTATTGAGAAAGCTAACTTTGCAACAAAATATGCTGTTCTAAACGGATGCTTTGTCTTGTTTTTGTCTATGTGGTCAACACCTCTTTCTCTCTCTATTGTTTATTTTCTGTTGCTTTCTTGTGATTTAGGCGGTCTTTGTGTTTGTAGATTTTCTTTCTCGTTGACCCTAAATCTTTAGCTGAAACCTCTCCAGAAGCCCACTCCTCTAAAACCTGTACTCCATTTTGTGTTCCAAAAAGCTGCTTTACATCTCTGCTAGTTATTTCCATTTTTGAATAACAATGAGGAGTATTGCTGCGTCCATGCCTCAAGCTGTTGCCTGCTAAAGTGTCTTATAATCTGATCTGTACACATAAGAAGGGGTGAAGCTGTGCTTTCTCCCAGGGCTGGGTGTACACAGTGTGTTGTGGATGTGCTGACTTGTGTTCTGCACTGGGGCTGGGCTGTCTGCATTCCTTGTAGCATTGTAGCCTAAAGACTGGGGTCTAAATTCTGTACTGTTTGAGTGTCCTGACTTTTCATTTCACTAACAAGGCTCTTCTTAGGATGAATGCTAAAAAAAGTATTTGAAAAACATTGTATTTTCACAATGTTTTCCTTATATACTCTGTGCCTGACTAAGCGTCTTCTTATTTTTGATTAAGCCAGCATTTTTAATGATTTTTAAAAAGTTAGTGTTTTATAAATTGTGTAAAAGCACCACCTAGTGGATAATAGCGGAATATGGATTGCCCTAAAAACTCGTCATTGGCAGGGAAGTGTTTTCTCTTCATTGACGAGATAACTCGTTAATGGCAGGGAAAAAATTAAGTGATTGTTTCAACATTTAAAAGCAGAAATAATAATAATAACAATAAGACTTACCCTTGAAAAAAGTCATTGATGGTTTATCTTTTCCTTCCCTTGTCCATATGGTAATATATATTAGTTTTGCATTGTTGTTACTAGAGATGTCAACTTAAGCATTTTTCCATATTTGATGATCATTTAAATTAACGATCAATCAATCGAATAATCGTTAACAGTAATAGTGCAATAAGCCTTACAGCAGTGGCATATAGCCAATGACATAAAAGTGTGCGTAAAAACGCCAGCTTCCTCACGCGAATTAAAAGATTTTATTTTGTCTAAATAATATGCTAGTGGGATTGTAAAATGAGTCAATGTAGTTGGTGTTTTGATAAAAATCATCAATTTAATCTCGTAATGAAATATAATGATTAATAGACACAGTAAACTCCGCCTCATAACGGGCACTCCGCACAGTTGCATGCATCCATGACAAAATAAAAGTTTCATTATTATCAAGTGTTATTTTTCTAGTTATTCACCTCGCTTTCTGAGTCGTCGATACACCGCTTGTTGTAATTATATCCAAGAAGCACACGAAAGGGCACTTTTCCCGTCGTTACCTCAGCTTTAGACCTGCGGCGTACTTTCAGCAAAGATGCTTTTGTTATGAAGACTTCAACTTTCCATTTGAAAACCCGCAACAGTGTTTAGCGTGTAGCGCCTCAGCCAGTCATGATGATGATAAATGATATATGTTGCGGGCATCAGAGTGTAACGACAGTCAGTTACAGTTTACATTTAACAGTTTCTTGCCAGAATTTAAGTTTTTGATTTTAATCTGTTTATTAAAAACGGCTTCTGGACGCCTTCCCTGTGTAAAGCAGCCTTAGCAGCGTTGCTATGCTAATCTTGCAGGCTTCCCTGAAGAGGGTCTTTGCTTTCAGTATCCTAACTGTGTTTAGATTTTCGGCATCGGACCCTCTCAGATCCTCTGCGGATGTCATTTTGTTGCGTTAGCAGCCAGCCTCGTCTCGAATGAGGACAAAAAGCCCAAGTGTGTGTTTGGCATCGAGCATCGTTGTGATCATGGCTAGTTTAACTTCTTCGCGCTTGGTTAGTTTTTCATCAGCTGTGTATGTGCTTTGAGCAGGCGCCGGACACACGTGCTTGCTTTTTCGACAATCGTTAAGTTTTATCGATTTAATTCTTATCGACAATTAATCGAAGATCGATTAATTGTTAACATCCCTAGTTGTTACTGTGAATGTATTTGATAAATCACATCAGTAGTCCCTGAAAATACATTATTAACATTGATTGAAGGGCCCTCACTCAAGCCACCGCCACTCCATGGCATAAGAACAACAAGGAACAGTAGTAAACATGCATTTAAGCCCATAAACAGAGGTGAACTATTTTAAAGTCTACTATTATGTGCCACGCTTCCTGTTGCTAATTACAAATGACAGTGAGCTAGCATCGTGTAAGATAGCATGATAGAAAGACTACTTGCATATGATAAGCATACAACACCCTAATAACGTTTCAGTTACAACACAAGCGCTTATTCAGTATCGGTAAATCCTGTACAACAATCATTAATCAATAAAGAATTCCATTTTACCATCAACAAGGTGAAAATAATTCAAACAGAGACAGCTATTGACCCCTCTGTCAATTCCTCCAGAAAACAGCGTGAGGCACACTTGAGAGTTTACATTTATTTCAGACAGAAATATTTTGGATTAGTTTATTTGGAAGTTGTGACAAATAATGGACAGTATCGCTTTGTGGCAGTGCACCACGAGAATTTAAAATTCATATAAAATCCAGGGCCTCCTATAAGCCTTGACCCCCGAAAAATCACAAAAATATAAATTAGGTGGGGTCCCTCAAGGCTTATAGGAGGTCCGGGACCGCCCTCCCGTCACCCCCGACTATTGTTTAGTGTAAAAAAGGTGAAGGTTAGTGGGCAGACCGTAAGTTCATTAAATTATAAGTTGTTTACACGCAAATGCAGTTTTGCAGTCAACATATGAAAACTTCTCCTCCGTAAACGTCCACTAATAATATGCCCTCTGTTCTCCTTCTCTGTGTAGCATACTGCAGCGTTATGCTTTTTATTCTAACTTTGTGTGCATGCCTTAAAGCAGCTTTGGTTTTACATAACTAACACAGACGAACATATGTGCTGCTATATTATCATGCTGAATTGGTTTGATTGTGTACCTTTTTCATTATTAAAAACATGAAATAAATAAAGTTTTCTTATATCTTATTCATCTTATATCTAGATTCATTTGTAAAAATAAATAAATAGTTTCCTAAATTTATTTTCTGATGAAATGCAGTCTTTGCCATCTCCTTAGCAACTGCTTGAAAAAAGGTAGGTGGTGAGGGGGATGTGTGTGTGTGCGTGCGTGCGTGCGTGTGTGTGCCTGTCAAATAAACCTGCTATGCTCACTTGCCATTTGTAAAGGAGTGAGATTTTTAGTCATTGCCAGAAACAACCTTCATTTAAACGCTGAGCTGTTTATCAGAATCAAAGCCAGTGTCTTAATAAAGACATTGTACATGATATTTAAATCTGCCCAACATATATTACAATATTAGCACTGATATTTTTTAGAACCCATGAATTTGCACTTTTTCATATCATGTATATATGATATCTGCCTTCCCAGGAAATAAGAACGTTCTAGGAACGTTCCCTCTAGGTTATTTTTAATAACCAAAAGGGAACCCTTCCAGAACGTTCCCTGCAGGTGATTTTAAGGTAGCCTAACGGGATTTCTGTGGGTTTCACTATGTGAGTCACATATAGGTATGCCCATGTTGGATGATAATATCAGACACTCATAAGACCTATGTGGGCAAAATAATTTCATCCTTGAAATACATAATTATTAAAATACCAACTTGGTAACACTTTATAATAACTGCACACTATGAAGCATTAGTAAAGCATTAGTTAAGCATTACTAAATAGTCAATTCTTCATTTATTAAACATTAATAGACATTAGTAAATAGTTTATCAATGCTTTATTCTTGATTTATAAGCGTATATATAATGTGTTTAATAATTGTCTTTTCATGCTTTATTAATGATCAATTCATCATTTCTAAAATAATTATTACATTAATTACAGACCAGTTATTAAGAAGTTGTCAGTGGCTCATAAGATCACGCCCGCCGACAGGGGGGGACAAACGGGTGGGGGGGCCCAGAGGGGGGCCCAGAAGTGGAACCTATGGAATAATTGTTAAAAAATAAAGAAAATATTTGATTCATTTGATTTGAAGTTCAGTACGCTCAAAATGTCCGGTCAGATTCAGCACAAGTCCGGTGCTCAGAAAAGAAAAGAAAAGAAGAAAATATAGGCCTTATAGAGGAAAATAGAATTCCTAATTCTCCCCATTAGGAATCTGTGACCGCAGATATAGTCACTGCATCGCGTGTTTTTGGGAGTAGAAGTCTGTGCTGTTTGCTGTGAGGTTTTTATGAGAGAAAGCACAAACTAATTAATATTTAATATGTAAAACTTGAATTTGAAATAAAACTTACCGCGGAGAAGATAATGAGATCTCTATCGTCTCTATTGGTAAGTGACGCGACAATTATTTATTATTTCAAATCCGTTTACAAGAAAAATATACATTGTGTTGTTAAACAGATGAAATTATCTTGATATAGGCTTCATTCATTATGAGAAGCCTTTTCTTTTTTCTGTTACACTCTAGACAGTAATATATGTATTTTATATAAAACTCTATGGTCGTGACAGCACATTATCCATTATCTGTTGGTTCATGTTGGTCCAGTTTAATTCATGGTAATCCTTTAATAAAATGTAATTATAAAATATTTTATTGTTTTGTAATATTCACAGCGCACATTCTCTCAGATCGTTTTAAAACATTTTTAATTATTCTGCAAAATTCTGCATAGATTTTGCAAAAGTAATCCGCAGAAATGGCAAAAAAATAACTCCTTACAAAGATTCCTTACACAGCTGTACTACTCTTGCAGCAAATAAAGCAGTTCAGATTTGTTTTAAATGGCAAAATAGTTATATTTCTTTTTTTATTTACATTTTAGAGTATTTTTGTTTGTTAAAGTTTTTTTATGATAACCAACAAGCGGTTAGCAGCCGACAGCAAGTTGACGACATGTTTGATGAATTGAACTCTCAAATCAACACTTCACTTGCCTATAATAACAACTATATTATACACTTAAAATATATATTTTCAGCATATCACAATGTTAGTTTAAACGTTTATTATCAACACACATTACTTTTAAAAGCGGAGGCAGGTTGCTCTGCAACGGGTGCAGAAATAAAAAAATGAAAAAGGCTATAAAAAAACTAAACGAAATAAACATGAAACCAAATAAACATGCAACCTGCCTTATCTTACAACTTAGCTATGCATATATATATATATATATATATATATATATATATATATATATATATATATATATATATATATATTATAGATTATGTCTTGGATGCTGTTTGCATAGATTATGCGCAGTATCCAAGGTTTTAATATAGTCCTCCATTAATATTTTTTCCCGGTGCACTGAAGGTCCTGCTGTTAAATACGCAACAGCCGCATTGTAAATGTGTGGCTGGCTGTGCTTATAGCAGACTCGTGCGATAGGTTAAAAGTCTTCCTACGTTTGTTTTGCAATCATCGTCTGTCAAAAGGTTATTTTAATTAAATTGAAAAATATAAAAAGACGGAGAAGCCTAAATAAGCCAGAGGTCCGCCCGCATATCAGCTGTGACGTTAAAATTGGCCCGAAACCCGACGAGGGGTGTAAAAAGGTTGGGCCTCGTCGGGCTTGGGCTGAAATGCAGGGCTCTACCCTCAGTCGCATTCATTGAGAAAAATCTAATGCCTGCTCATCATGAAAGCTCTTTACAAAATAATATCCCTCGGGACTTTTGGTTCAAAGGCGTGCATGTTTGGAGAAATATTGATTGATTTTATATGTTTACTTCAAATTTCTAAAGAGAGGAGTAATATTTATTCAATTTTTAGTCCAAACACGGCATAATATTAGCTGAAGTTGTTTTACTGATTTTCCAATAGTCTGTTCATAATTCATACGTGATTATATTATATTTTGTGTCAGTATACAGTGTCAGTACTACATTTAACTACTATATAAATGTTTTATACAATGTATAATATGCAATATTCGTGGGTCCTGAATCTGATAATGCCAAATGTCTTGTTACAAGTAAAAAGTAAGGGGTGGGGGGGCCCTCTAAGATGATCTTGTCCCGGGCCCAGGCAAGACTGTCAGCTGGCCTGCATAAGATCATTTAGGAAGTGTAAGTAAATAATAATAATAATAATAATACATTTTATTTGGCCGACGCCTTTCTAGACACTCAAGGACATCTTACATATTACATAGGACATTAACAAAAAGGTAATACATTAAAATACATTAAATTCATAGTAATACATGTTAAAAGACAGTATAATACAAGAAAATATTTAAAGATTAAATGCTTTCTTAAAAAAATAAGTCTTCAACAATTTTTTAAAAGAATTGACTGTGTCTGCCTGTCGAATGTGGGAGGGGAGGGCGTTCCAAAGTCTTGGAGCAGCACGACTGAAGGCCCTGGCTCCCATTGTGGAGAGACTGAAATTGGGTGTAACAAGGAGGCCAGTCGAAGATGAGCGTAGGGATCGTGCAGGGACATATTCAGGTAGGAGGTCAGAGATGTATCTGGGTGCGAGATTATGGAGTGCTTTGTAGGTAATGATAAGGATCTTAAAATCAATACGGAAATGAACAGGGAGCCAGTGTAGTGTGATAAGGATAGGCGTGATATGTTCACATGATCTGGTGGTACCAGTGAGGATTAGAGCAGCAGAGTTCTGAATAAGTTGAAGTCTGTTTATCAGCTTAGAAGGGAGACCTATGTAAAGGGAATTACAATAATACAGACGTGACGTGACAAGGGCATGGATTAGGGTTTCGGTGCTGGCTTGTGTCAATGATGGTCTGAGCCTGGAAATATTTCGGAGGTGAAAAAATGAGGTCTGTGTAAGTGATTTAATCTGGGATTTGAATGATAGGGAACTGTCCAAACACCAAGGCTTTTGACTTGAGTTGTAAGAGGGGTCGAGGTATCATTGATGATTATATTGACACTGCATGAAAAGTGGGATTTTCATCCCCGTAAGCGCCTGTAGGCTCCCGAAAATCTCCCGAATTTTCGGCAGCTTTCCTCAATCTACAGGCAGCGAGCGTCGCGTTTGTCTGTGACACAAACTGTCATAAACAAACCATGACGTAGGTGGAGAGCCCTGCGCGGGTGTGATGCCTCTAATTAGCATATGAATAGCAGCGAAACCTCTGCCGGCCAGGTAGAGCGTCTCTGGTCTAATTAGCATGTGAATAGCAGCGAAACTAGAGTAACGGCCCACTTGAATGTAATCACTCAGTATTGGCTGAAGTCACAACTTTTAAACAAGTAAAATCCCTCATGAATGGTTGGCAGATCACTTCAAACCAATCACAAAAGATTTTTCTTGTTTAAAAGTAGTGGCTTCAGCCAATACCGAGTGAGTAAATTCAAGTCGGGCCGTTACTCTAAAGAGGGGGGTTATTGGGCACCCTGGCTCATTATAAATGTAACCCCCAATAACAATAATAAATATATAATTTATGTTATAATAATTTATTATATATTAATGTCATTGTGCTATGTACTACACTATTCACACCATCAAGGAATATAAGAGAAAACAAAGAGGTTTATTTATAAACACACAGCTGTTTATTCAAAGAAAGAGCTTTATTTATAAACACACATCTATTAAGTCAAAGAAAGAGCTTTAATTATAAACGCACATCTATTAAGTCAAAGAAAGAGCTTTAATTGTAAACACACAACTATGTACAAAGCAGCATAATGTCTCTCATGTTCTCCAAACACGTCAAAAAGTGCGAGACATTCGGGAAAGATCCCTAAAAAACTTTTTTAAAGTGATCAAGTGTTGGAAAAAAAAATCCTCAAAAACGTTGAAAAAAAGAGTCACTTTTGCAGGCGCATATGGCGAGTTGCCCGAGAAAAACAACAACTCTAAAATGTTGGGGAAAAGTGTCAATTTTGCAGGCGTATATGGTGAGTTTCCCTGTATTTTGGTGTCGCCTCTAATCTGGATTGCAGCATTGCACAGAGCTCGGAGAGTTCAAGGCTGCGAGAGGGTGGTGGCCGCACAATCCACCCAGACACCCCGTCAACAATACCGTCTTCCTCATCAGACATGAGATCTATGGTGGCGCACCTCCAAATTTCCATCTCATCCTCAGCCAGCACACTTCGTCTTGCTTCCAGCAACTGTAATACAATCAATAAAGACAATAAGTGACCTGAAAAAAACTCAAATTGACAAAAAAACTGATCTAATATAATAAATCTTACCCTTTTTCTTCTGGATAGACTCCGAGCTAAACTTTTCGCATTTTCCGCCCGCGATGCGAGTTCAGGTTGTTTGTATCTGAAGCTCCGGCGTACCGACTCATAATACGTCTTACAGGCAGCTGGAAAACAATTTAATGAGACTGGTATTAATAAAAACAGTCACGGTACAATTAAACAAGAAATGAGGAAAAACATTAGTTTTACAGAGAAGTTATACTTACAAACAATGTCGTCACTCTCAGCAGTTAAATCGGGACTTGCTGAAATAGCCCCAAGCAAATAGGAGGTCACGGCTTCGTTGTGAGGCAACGTTAGTCTGTGGAAACAAAATGTGCGGGTTTAAGCTCAGATCTATCAACGTATCTATTTCCTTATACAAGAAAAAACATTCTTTAAATCATAACGTTACATACCCTTGCTCTGGTTCATAGCGTCTGCAGTTTGCCTCAGAGTTATGAAGACGCCGTACAGCCTCCTGAAAATTACAAGACAAAAAACACCTCCAAGTTATAAAACACACACTGGTTCTGCTAACGTTACTTTTAGCTTGGGCTACTTAAAAAAATATGCTTATACATAAAGTTATTCTTACCGCAATCTTGGGATTGTGCACCCGTCTTCTCTTCTTGGAGTTATTTTCTTCCATAGTACCGTTACAGTTTTTCGACTCCAAAGCAGCCAACCTATCCTCAATGGTCAGCAACCTGGAGTTTACTGCGGCAAACTGCCCATTCACATTGGCAAACTGCTCATTCACATTGGAAGTAAGCAGAGTAAGCTGACGAGACAGTCCACTCAAAGCATTCAGCAGTTTCTTCTCATCGGTCAGCGGACTGGATGAAAGGGGTTGGTCGCGTCCATGCAGCGGAGTTGAAGGAGAGCTGAAGGCTAGACGCCGTCCTGCCATTGTAGATCTCACGAAAGCGCAAAGTAGCAAAAACACAGGAAATGTAAAAAAAAGTTTGAGAACAAACACCAAACTGTGTCTGTTATATGCTCATCTTGTACCGCTGTATGACGAGTCATAGGCCGTGACCTTGCACGTGATTGGACGAAGGCGACAATCTCGTCTGGCTCCTCCAATCACATGCGAGGTTATTGTTATAAGGAAGATCTCGCGAGACGTGCGCGCATGCGTATATGATATAAACAAGCGCGGTGGCTTGACTCTCTGTTGTGATATCAACACAGTGTGCTGTCAGTTGAAAGATGGAAGTCCCAAGACTGAAGAAACGACCTCGCCGCTTCTGTGAACATTGCAACACTGAACTGTGTCATACACAGTATTTTGACCACAGAAAGCGCTTTTTCAAAAATGGAGTTTGGGAGAAAAAATCCAAAAGGGCTACGTCAGATAACGTACAGAGCCAGCTGCTGTCCAGTCATGAACCCGCTGTGAGTGATGACCCGTCAATGTGTAAAGACCCGGAAGATAACTTTACTGGAGTTAGAGAGATTGGTAAAAGTGAAATGCACTCCGAGGACCCAGAAAAAGAAGTGATTGAAGAATTTGAAGAAACGCACCCAGCGAATAT
This sequence comes from Paramisgurnus dabryanus, assembly GCF_030506205.2. NCBI lineage: Eukaryota > Metazoa > Chordata > Actinopteri > Cypriniformes > Cobitidae > Paramisgurnus > Paramisgurnus dabryanus. The sequence goes on from NC_133348.1 coordinate 37,023,214, forward strand.
CAGTTCAGACAACGGTGAGCTTAATTACATATTTTTTATATTAGCTTTGCTTGGTTTACGTATGTTACAATATTTTAAACAATACTAAAACATATCAACAAGTAAAATAAAATCAACAAGTTAAACAAAAAAGTTTTGAATATACTATATCAAAAAGTAGCCATCCAGCAAGTTTTATCCATTGTGGTAGCCCTTGCTAACAAAAAGGTTGGAGACCCCTAGTTAAATGTGGTTGATTTTCACTGTTGTTGTTATAGTAATAGTAATTTATAATTAAATAGGAATATCACGTTTTAATGCATAACGATATATTGTTGTTGTTTTTCAGACGAAACAGCAGATGATCAAAGCATTCATCTTTTCCTGGACTCCAGCGATTCAGAGTCAATGCAAGATGATGAAGACATCTCCTGTTGTGTGGTAAGCATGAAATTACGTTTGGATATACTAGTATAAAGTTCAATACATGCTAATCCAGAGCTGAAACGGGAAAACCTATCATGTTTCACCCACATGATTGTTCTCCACTCTCAAATTTCTGTTAGTTAACTAATGAAAGCAACTAAAGTATTAAACACACTTTATAAAGTATAAAAAATTCCTAAGATGAAGTTCCCACAAAGTATTTAACTGGTTCATTGCACTAAAGCTAGCTGTTTGAGATGCACATGATCTTTTCAAACTACAGTTTTCAAATCTTTTCATACTCGAATGGCCATATTGATGAGTAATGACCATATTAATTGTGTTCTTTTTAAATCTCAAATGACCATATAAACGATGGGCTTTCCAATCTGTAATGGCCATATTAACGATGGGCTTTCCAATCTGTAATGGCCATATTCATGATGGACTTTTCAATCTGTAATGGCCATATTCATGATGGGCTTTTCAATCTGTAATGGCCATATTCATGATGGGCTTTTCAATCTCAAATGACCATATTAACGATGGGCTTTTCAATATCTAATGGTTTAATGGTGGTGATGAGTCTGTGCATTGCATGTGTTTTAAATATGTCCTTTACATTTCCATAGGATGACTTTGTGGATGCAGAGGGGGAAATCCTTGCTGAGGAGCAGAGGGAAGCATATCCTCACATACAAGATGGGGAGGAGCATGGAAGTGATCAGTCCAGAAGTGAAAAACCAGAACACTTGTTGATGAAACTTTTTGCCATGATGCTTCTGTAATGGCAATCAACCTTCAAGATTTCTGATAATGCCATCACATCACTTCTTCTGTGCATCAAACATTTCATGTGGATAATTGGAAATGTTCTCTGTGCTAATACCCTCACTGCCTTTTCAAGCAACATTCCAAAGACTTTATGCTCCTTGAGGAAATGGACTGGTATACTTCGTGACGACTTCTTACAGTATGTGGTTTGTCCAAAATGTATGACAGTGTACATGCTTACTGAAACCTATGAGCTCAGACGGGATGGTACAAAGGTTTGCAGGACTTGTGGTCACATCCCATTCTACAATCACCCACAGCAGAGGTCTGCATTAAGGAAGAAATGTGGCTCTGCCTTGCTAAGAAAGGCTACATATTCGAGCGGTGAAGAGTATGTCCATCCAATTCGTTCTTACTGTTACAAGAGTGTTGTGCAGTCTCTGGGAGGACTTGTTAAAAGACCTGGATTTGAAGAGAAATTAGAAGAATGGCGAAAGCGGGAAATGCCAAAGGGTGTGTTAGGAGATGTTTATGATGGACAAGTATGGCAGGATTACCAGTATGTGAATGGAGAGCCTTTTTTAACAGAGCCAAATAATTTGGCCTTGATGCTGAATGTGGACTGGTTCCAACCTTTCAAATATGCACCTTATTCAGTCGGAGCCATCTACTTGGTCATTTTGAATCTACCTCGTGAAGACCGTTTTAAGGAAGAAAATATGATTCTCGTTGGACTAATACCTGGACCAAAAGAGCCATCACTAAATATAAATGCTTTCTTAGACCCCTTAGTTGATGAGCTTCAAGAACTTTGGCATGGCGTGATTCTGGAAGACAACTCTTTTTTAGGACATCAGGTTTACAGAGCAGCTCTGCTTTGTCTTTCATCAGATATCCCCGCAACTCGAAAATGTGGAGGCTTTGTTGGACATGGAGCATACAGAGGTAATTGAAATATTCAAACAGTCTTTACTATGTCTTTACTATACATAACTATAAATGTAAATGTTATAAATAAATCATTTGAATCAAATATAAATATATGTTTGTATAACATATTGCATTTCATTTTCATTTGCAGGATGCCACAAGTGTTTGAAGACGTTTAGCAAGAAGGAATTTGGTGAAAAAATGGACTACTCAGGATTTGAGAGGTTTTCATGGGAGCCACGCACGTCAAAGGATCACATATACTATGCTGGATTATCCAAACGGGCAAAGACAAAGGCAGAACAGAAAAGAATTGAACGTGAGTATGGAGCTAGATGGTCAGAACTTTTACTATGATGCCATCAGATTTGTCGTCATAGATCCAATGCACAACCTTCTCCTTGGTACCGCAAGACATGTATTCAGACTGTAATTTTAACAACAAAAAGCCTTGATGAAGTTCAAGCTAGAGTGGAAAGCATCAAAGTACCTTATGAGGTTGGAAGAATTCCATTACGAATTTCATCTGGCTTTACAGGATTTACAGCAGATCAGTGGAAAAACTGGACAACCATTTACTCCCTGTTTTGTCTGAATGGGCTTATCAACAACAGACACTATGACATGTGGTTTGACTTTGTGCAGGCTTGTATCATACTCTGCTCCAGAGTCATATCCATCAATAGACTGGAAGTAGCAGATCGATACCTGCAGACATTTCTCTCAAAATTTGTCGAACTCTTTGGCCCATTGCACTGCACCCCCAACATGCATCTACATCTTCATTTGAAAGAGTGCGTGTTGGATTATGGACCAGTTTATTCTTTTTGGTGTTTTTCATTCGAGCGTTTTAATGGAATACTGGGAAAGTTTAATAACAACAACAGGGCAATTGAAGTCCAGATTATGAGGCAATTTCTGCAGGGCCAACAACTTCGTATGCCATGGACATGTGAATATGGTGCTGAATTTGGCAGTATTTTAGGAAAACAAATGGTTGGGACTTTGTCATGCAATGACACAGCTGATATGCTTTATGTGAAACACAGTGTTGTGGTGTCAGCAGAAAGACTTCTCTTTGAAAACTGCACAGTGGTGCCTCTGTCTCCATTCCACCAGACAATCTTGGATGAGCCTGACAGACATGCAATATTGACAATGTATCACCAGATGTACCCTTGTGTCACTGACGTTGACCGTTTTGCCATGACATGCAAACGGGTAACATGTCTGAATGTAACTTACTCAATTGATGGATCTAGAGCAGAAAGGTCAGCATATGTATATGCTAAGTGGTGTGGAAACACAAACAGTTTTGAGGAACCCATCATTGACCCTCTAGCCGAACTACGACCAGCCATTATAAAGCAGTTTATAGTTGTTAAAGGAACACGCCCACGTTTTGGGAATTTAGCTTATTCACTGTATCCCCCAGAGTTAGATAAGTCCATACATACCTTTCTCATCTCCGTGCTTGCTTTAACTCTGTCTGACGCAGCCCCCGGTAGCTTAGCTTAGCACAAAGACTGGAAGAGAATGGCTCCAGCTAGCATACTGCTCCCAATAAGTGACAAAATAACGCGAACATTTTCCTATTTATGTGTTATGATTTTGTATTTATCACACCGTGTACAAATAACATGGTCTTATGAGACATAGCCATCTTTTAACAGTATACATACTGGGAACTATATTCTCAGAAGACGAAGCACTGCTACATGGGAGGAGTGATTTGCTCGAAGCACCCGAGAAGCCCCTTAGTGAGGAGCAGAGAGTTCGGTCAATGCTAATCACTCAACACACGAGTAGCAGTGCTTCGCCTTCTGAGAATATAGTTCCTAGTATGTACACGGTTAAAAGATGGCTGTGTCTCATATGACATTGTTATTTGTACACAGTGTGACTATACAAATCACAACACATAAATAGGAAAATATTTTTTATTTTGTCATTTGGGAGCAGTATGCTAGCTGGAGCCATTCACTTACATTCTTTGTGCTAAGCTAAGCTAGCGGGGGCTGCGTCAGACAGAGTTACAGCACGCACGGAGATGAGAAAGGTATGTATGGACTTCTCTAACTCTGGGGGATACAGTGAATAAGCTAAATTCCCAAAATGTGGGCGTGTTCCTTTAATGTTGTCTCAAAAGGTACTGCATTCAAACATGTAATTGCACAAGTTTCCTGGCTTCATCCCCATCCGGACAGACATTTTTATGGAAAGCCAATAGAAGTTTGGGCACATCAGGGAACAGACTTGTCATACCCAGCATCATTTCTGCCTGTTGAGCGCATTGCTGGGAGATGTGTGGTTCACACATCCACTGTGCATTTAAGCAAGACCAAAGAAAAGGTCACTGTAGTCATGCCACTATGCACAGTATTTGAACTGTGATGTAATTGCACAAGTTTCCTTCCTTCATCCCCATCTGGACAGACATTTTGTTGTTTTTGACATGTTGTTTGATGTTGTTTGCATAGAATGTACAAATTGCGCCTGATTATAACTATTAAAATTGTTGAAATAAATTGTTCCCTTTCAGTCGGTCACTACGACGTCACGTCGTGACCGACGAATTGGGAACTCGCTTAGAGAGACCAATCTGCTTCGAATACTACTAAAACGCCAATGAACTTGGCATTGAGATATTTGCATAATGCTGGCGCCGCCCCGCCAGGTGCGTATATAAGCAGCAGGTGCAAATAGGGAAATTAGCTTTTTATCGCTTCGAAAGCCGGCAGTATCTGCTACTGAGAAGCTACTGTACTCTGTTGGGATTTGATTGCTGAAGTTGGTTGAACTAGCAGTATCACAGCGGACGCTTCGCTTATTCCACGGCTCTACACCTGTTTATTGTTTTGAGTTTAGTGTGTGCGTTGCCTTCCTGTGCGCTCATCAACTAAGCATCTGAGTGAATTTCCCTAAAAGAGTGATACGAGAGAGCTTTGTGCCTTGTTAAAGGCAGCCACTCTCTCGTATATGCGGAGATCAGCTTCCTTTTCAGGATAGCTTTTCGCCCGTGCGATCTTGGATGCGAGAAGTATAAGGGTTCCAGTGACGGTCACGAGCGCTGTCTTCGTGCTCAGGCATCGAGCACTCCGGGGCTGCGTTCGTGGAGAGTTTCTGTTCTCTCTGTGAGAGCATAACCCTCTTGGATTGCGGAGACGACTGTCGTTTCTACGGGAACGCTGTCCCCGCCTTTGCAGTGCTGACGCCGCCATGGTGCGGCTGTCAAGCGCTCGCAGGGCGCCCTTCGCGTCACTACGCTGAGTAGGACGGAGGATGCGTCCTCCACCTACCGGCCTTCTCATCCTCAGCCGGTTGAGGCTCCGGTGGAGACTGCAGAGTCGTGTTCTACGATGTCTGCCGAATCCATTGGACCTCCTTCTGGTCCCGTCACTTCTGCAGCATCAGAGGGGTGTCCATTTTTCCTCCGAGGCAGAGTCGTTCCGGAGATGGCGGCCGTGCCCGCTCGAGCGGCGGAGACGGTAGAGTTGGAAAGGTTAACCCCTCTCCGCCCGAACCGTCCCGCCCACATGATTGGTACTTCGGAGCTGCTCGGGCCTCTCGGTCCTCTCCTCCTGTGCCTTTCTTCCCCGACGGCACGAAGAGCTGACGTGATTTGCGGCCGTCCGGCCGTTCAGCTTTCACCCCTCACCTCCCTCACCAACGGAGCCGCTAAGGGCGGGGACCCCTTCAGTGGAGCGGGATGCGTTCCTGGAGGGCCCACCCAACCCTTCCCTCCCGTGTTTGTAGACAGTCGTCCGGTTACGGACGCTGCCCATCAGGCATGCCGGAGAGGCGGCTTCGGCCCTGCACGTAATAACGTTGCTGCAGGCTCACCAAGGATTTACGAGGGAGGCCGCGACCTTCAGTCGTGCGATGTCCACCTCAGTGGTTCAAGATTGCCACCTTTGGCTGTGTCTGGCTGACATGACGGACGCAGACGAGAACAACTTGAATGCTCCTGTCTCACAGACCGGCCTCTTCGGCGAGCCAGGGGAGTCGTACAGCTCCGCTGCGCAGACTGAGGCGATCTCCTAGGTCATGCCCCAGCGGAAGAGAGCTGCCCTTGGTCCACCACGCCGGCTCCTCAGTCTGCCTCTCGCCGTCGGCGTCCTGCGGCGACCACCTCCGTTCCCCTCCTCGGACCCCATCTCGGCAGCGCAGGGGAACCGGTCGTCAGCAGCTCGCCCCGCCCGCTTAGCCCCTTCCCGTGAAATTCGGGAGTTTAAGTGGCCAGTGAAGGGCGACCCGGATTGGCAGAGGATCACTCTTCAGGAGATGGAGCTCCTTCCCCCGATAGAGGGTCAGTTGGAAAATCCTTGGTTTGCATATGTTCCACCGGCTGTTCGGCCGGTACCCACTTAACCACACATAAGAGTGCATTCCTCTTCCCTCTCTAGGTCTCCGGAGGATCGAGAGAGCCGTGAGCGGGTTCACACCAGCTCCCCTACCTCTCCTCTATCGCCAGCGGGTGACCTGAGGAGTCCGAGCGCTCCGCTGAGGAGACCGGACCACCAGCACCCTCATCGGAGTCTGCGCTCTCCGTAGAGGAGACCAGACGACCGTTACCCTCAGCGGGCTCAGGTCAGTGTCACACACACATACTGTAGATGTTTATGCTGTCACAGCAGACGCACCGGCAGTCCCACCTGTCTCGCTTCGCTGCCCCACCACGGGTACTTCGGTAGTGTCGTTATTTCTCCTCGTACGGTACCTGGGTGCTTGGCTTCAGCTCCCAGCCCGTTTCGTTGGGTTTTACGCACGATCCGCCTCGGTTACGAATCCGGCACACCCCAAATTCGGGCTTTCGTTTCACTGTGGTGAAAGCGTCCGATGCACATGTACCTGCGTGCAAAAGTCGATATCCTGTTGGCGAAGGATGTTCGAGCCGGTCCCTCTTACCGAGATGATGATGATAGGGTTTTTCCAGCCTTTATCTCATAGTACCCAAAATACGCGGCGGGCTACGATCGATTTGATTTACGCACCGGCTCTACGAAGGTGTCCTTTTTGGATGATAACGCCGAGGCTCGTATTTCAATATTCAGATCGGTTTGCAGCCTTAGACCTGTAAGACGTGTACTTTATGTGTCCATCTCCCCTCGCTTTAGACCATTTTTTCGCTCTGCGTCCTGGGGTGGGCATATTAATACTAAGTACACCGTTCGAGCTGTCTCTCTCTCTCCGTGTCTCCAGGTAGTCACGGCATTAAAATATCAGAGAGAGAGAGCGTTGTTCGCATTCTGCTTTTATGTACGTCGACTTATAATAGCCCGTTCTTGGCAGACGTGCGCGAACACAGAGAATTAATGCTTCGGCATCTCGCTCGTTTTGTCTTCAGGTCGACTGGGAAAGAGCAACTTTGCCAGGTGCAGAGGATCCTTTTTCTCAGTATGGAAATAAGACTCGATCGACTAATTGGCGTGTTTTACAAGAGCGTGCAACCAGTCAGTTCTGACTTGCCTCGGTTTAATTCGAGGGAAGTACGCGGTCCCTCTGAAACAATTTCAGAAGCTCCTGGACATATGACAGCATGCTGCGGCTGTGACACCGCCCGAGCTGCTTCATATGAGACCGCTTCAGCGTTGGCTTACGATCGAGTCTCGAGGAGAGCGTGGCACACCGGCATACACCGTGTAAACATTACACCTGCGTGTCATTTCAATTTTTCCCCGTGGTAGACCCGGCATTTCCGATAGAAGATGTGCCCCTGAGGGGTCTCCTGGCATTCTGTAGTGCAATGCCCTCAGCACGGGATGATCAGCCACGTATGACGGGCTTGCAGTCTCAGGGGTGTGCATAGCACCCCAACTGCCGCGAGCGGTGCGCAGTATATCTGGGACTTGTACGCTCCGCTATGGAGATGCGAGGGAAGGATGTATTAGCCGACACCGATAACATTGCGACTGTTGCGTTATTTACCGTTAAGGCGGTTTTGCGCTCTCGTCACCTGTCGCATCTCGCTCGTCATCTCCTCCTTTGGAGTCAGAAGCATCTGAGGTCCCTTCGTGCCATTTACATCCCGGGTACGCTCAATACAGCGGCAGACGCGCTTCCCGAGCTGCGCCCCCGGCGAATGGCGACTCCACCCCCAGACGGTCCAGCTAATTTGGATGAAGTTCGGTCGTGCGTAGATGGATCTGTTTGCGTCGCCGGACGATACCCACTGTCGCCTACTTTGTTTACTAACCGAGGGCAGCCTCGGCGTGGATACGTTGGCTCACAGCTGGCCGCGGGGGATGCGTAAATACGCATTCCTTTCAGTGAGCTTTATCGCGCAGACTCTGTGCGAAGTCAGGCAGGACGAGGAGAGCCTTTTTAATAATCGTCCGTACTGGACGACTGGGAATTGGTTTTCATAGTTAATGCTCCTCGCGACAGCCCTCCCTGGCGGATTCCCCTGAGGAAGGACTTTCTTTCTTTAGGAAGGGGCACATTGGCACTCGCGCCCCGACCTGTGGGATCTCCATGTATGGTCGTGAGCGCGCGCAAGGTTTAGGTGATTTATCGCAAACGGTATCTAACACCATCGACGCGGTTCGAGCACCGTCCACAAGACGGGCTTACGCGCTTAATGAAACCTTTTTCGTCACCCGGTGCTCTTTGCAACGCGAGGACCCCAGAGAATGCCCATTAACATTGTGCTTTATATCTTCTACATAGGTTAGATGGTAGGCTGTCCCTTCGCCATTTAAGTTGATATCGCCGCTATTTCTGCTCGTCACTCACTCACTTATCAACGGCAGATCAGCTGGCCAGCATGATTTGGTTATTAGATTTTTAAGAGGCGCTCGTAGGCTAAACCCCTCGCGCCCTCCTTCTATTCCTCCTTGGGACCTGTCCATGGTGCTGAAAGCCCTTCAGGCCCCCCCGTTCGAGCCTTTGCAGCCGCGAGTCTGAAGCTTTTATCAATGAAAGCTCTGACCCTGCTAGCATTGGCCTCAGTGAAGAGAGTAAGGGATTTACATGCATTCTCTGTTGACGATTCGTGCCTTCAGTTTGGTCCTGCTGCCTCGAGTGTAACGTTGAGGCCCAGACCAGGCTACGTGCCCAAAGTTCCCACCACTCCTTTCAGAGATCAAGTGGTGAGCTTGCAAGCGCTGCCCCCAGAGGACGCAGACCCAACCATGGCTTTGTTGTGCCCCGTACGCGCACTGCGACTCTACGTGGATCGCACGCAAAGCCTCAGGACCTCAGACCAGCTCTTTGTTTGTTATGGTGGCCAGCAGAAAGGGAAAGCTGTCACTAAACAGAGGATGTCTCATTGGATAGTTGATACTATCGCCCTGGCTTATAATCTTCAGGGTATTCCTTGCCCTTTAATTTGAGAGCACACTCCACACGGAGTGTTGCCTCATCTTGGGCTTTAGCTCGTGGTTCCTCGCTAACAGACATCTGTAGAGCTGCTGGTTGGGCGACACCTAATACGTTCATTAGATTCTACAGTGTTCGTATCAAGCCTGTATCCTCTCGTGTTCTTTCCTCACCAGGGGGAGCACGGAGAGCAGTCTCGCAGGTCGGCTTGCAGCCTCCAACTGATGCTTCATAACTGTGTCAGTATGGAAGGCCTTCAGAACAAAAATGCGTAATGGTTTGAATTGTTCTTCCTCCGCTGCCTTGGCAGCCTTTGTTGCGGAGCATTGGCTGTCAGCCTTTCACTAGCTGTATCCTCGCGAACCTACGTGTCTGGCTCGGGCTCCACATTGCGTCCCACCGGGTTCCTTTGTGAGTATTTTCCGTGGGGTTAATCCTACTAGCCCACGTTTCCCTCAGCAGAGCACTGCTTTGCTTACACAGCCAAGGCTGTCTTTATTCCTCAACTACGGTTGACTTTCGCCCACCATTAGCCCTTAAGAGGGGCGGTGGCTTCCGCAGCGTTCCTATCCCGCTTAGGTAGGGCGCTTCCCAGTCGCTGGCACTTCTGTGGGGTTAAAGGAACATCTAGTGCCCGGCCTTCTGCCTTTAAACCTACCTCCTCCTCCTTAAGTGGAACCGGAGGGCTTTTACGCAGACACTGGAAGAGGTCAGCCCCTAGTGGCGTTTTGGTAGGGATTCCCAATTCGTCGGTCACGACGTGACGTCGTCGTGACCGACTGAAAGGGAACGTCTCGGTTACGGATGTAACCCTCGTTCCCTGAAGGAGGGAACGGAGACGTCACGTCGCCACAGGTGCTGCCACCTGCTGTTACGGCCGGTCACACTTTCCGGCTTTCTCAGCGAAAAAGAAGCTAATTTCCCTATTTGCACCTGCTGCTTATATACGCACCTGGCGGGGCGGCGCCAGCATTATGCAAATATCTCAATGCCAAGTTCATTGGCGTTTTAGTAGTATTCGAAGCAGATTGGTCTCTCTAAGCGAGTTCCCAATTCGTCGGTCACGACGTGACGTCTTCGTTCCCTCCTTCAGGGAACGAGGGTTACATCCGTAACCGAGACGTTTTGTGTATCTTTTTTTTACCTAATAGTGGTTATTGGTAATGACATGCAGAGTAATTAATCTACACTGTTAGCCTGGACCAATTGAATCTACTTAAAGGGATAGTTCACTTTAAATTGAAAATTCTGTCATCATTTACTCATCCTCATGTTGTTCTAAACCTGTATGAATTTCTTTTTTCTGATGAACACAAAAGATATTTTGAGAAATTATGAACATTGAACTTAAATATACTTTGTACTAGCCCGTATAATAAAATTGGAACAAACTTGGTTGCCCTAAAAAAAATAAGTAATGTGAACTAAAACATGTACATTTAACTTAAAATTTCTAATAATTACAATATTATTCAGAAAGTGCTTTAAACTTAATTTTAAGTTAATTTTGAATTACTCTGTCCAACATCTCTGCTTAGTTAACTTAGTTTAAATATTTTCTATTTTTATAATATTTTTTATAATTCTTAAAATTTAATATTTATAATTCTCTTAGTGTTATAAATGGTATTGTAACACAAAACTCATGACTAAGTCAGTCATAAAACTTGATTTTCCCCTGAAACACACACAAAACTGCGTTTTTGACAACAATTGTCAGTACTGTGGAGAAAAATACAATACAATGTGCTCTTTGTGTCAATAAACACTGATCACCTGAACGGTGACTTTCAGTTACAAAAATGGTAATTTATCATTTGCAACTAAACAACATGAATAATATAAGAGCATAAACCTCTATGACATTTTAACAAATATTTAAGTAGTTAAAGTTCTTATTAGTTCTTAATTCTGTAAAAAAGCTAAAATAATCATTATATTCAGGGACAAAGGATACTGGGTATTCCTTACAACATATACTGATAAAGTTCATTCACTTGAATGTTTTAGTTTAATTCATTTTATACGCTTAAAAGTTAAATGTACATGTCCAAAACTCAAAATATTAAGTGATGTTTATATAATTAAGACAATATTTGGGTTAACAGTGTAGCATACTTTAAAAATGAATTAATTCAAGCTAAAATTTAAGAGTCTGTAATTTGGCTATACTGAAGAGATTTTCTTAAAATCAAAGTTTAAAACCTCTCAGGCCATGTTTACATTAGAGCATTTGCGTTTTAAAACGGCATTTTCAAATGAAAACGATCCTCGTTTATACTGGCATTTTAAAAAGAATCTTCATCCACACTATACACCACCATAAACGCATGAAGCATGACCAATCACGTAACTGGGCATGCGCATAAAAGTGTAAAATAACTTATTACTCTAATAATAGCTTACCTTTGCACGTTTATGCAGCCTAGGGGTGTGCGATATTGTCAAAAAGTCATACATGGGTCCTTTGCTGGCAACTATAACAGACACTATTTTTGAACCTATAAAAATGTGTTTGGGAAAGTCTTATACTGTTCTAGTTCCCCCCTTACAACATATTAATATGATTTATAGGTTAATTTTGATTTTATAACTAAACAGAAAGGTCTTTATGATTTAAAAAGAAAGCATTCAAGTGAACAGTACTAAACAGTAGCGAACTTGAAGCAAAAATAAATTTCAGCAAATGCAAACTTCAATCAAGCATAGTAAGAGGTGATGTGTTGCTTTTGCCTACCAGAAATGCTTATTGCATTCATTTTTAAAAGTGAGCGAGGTCCGTGCACTTCCTCCGCTAGCAACACACAAACAGCTAATAGCGCAAGCGCCTAAACGAGCATTATATTAATGACGTTGAGTTTATTGTTTTTATTAATTTATATTCACAAAACGTATCAACAAAACATCGATTAAAATTAAGAGACAAATTATCTGAAACGAAATTCATTTTAAAGTAGCAAACAAAACTTAAATTAAACTGGAAAATAATGTCTGACCCATTACAATTCTCCCTTCATATTGGCCTTTGCAACGCCTATATGGCGTTTAAAATTACAGTCTATCTTTCGTAAGCTAACAAAATTGAAACAAAACATAAACACATTAAACCCAACAATACTCAAACATTAATATAAAACAGACATTATCTATAAGGATACATGTTAAAACAATCCGATATAGCGTTTATAATAGCTGGTTGGTAGATGTTTACTATTTTTGGCAAAACCTCCGTTGCAAACCAACATTTACATGAATAAAATAATTTTTACTTTGAAAATGATGCGCTGTCACGTTAACGTCAGCTGTTCGTTTCCATAAGACTCCGTCTACGTTCATTTACACTCAGAGCAACGTCTGAGTTCTCAAACTAAAACAGGGTCTTCAGCGTTTGCGAACGAATCCGTTTATGAAGGTCGAAAACGGTGATGTAGTGTAGATGAAAGGCCTAAACGTAGCAAAAGTAACGCGTTTTAAAGCATAAACGCATTAATGTAAACATAGCCTCAGAATGTCACCTGAGTAAAACTCCCCCAGCTGCTACCCTGATTTGCATTTGTATAGCTCACAGCATGTTCATTTACATGTTAAAGCCTACCCTAGAATTAGGGGAAGGGGGGACAACTTCCAAGCAAGGCCCAAGTCAATTTCTGACAATTTCTGACAGTTTCGATGTTGCTTGCAAATTGTCATGCGCAGTCGTAAACTTGGAGTTTCACGCCAATCTACATTGCCACATTCTGACGAAAATTCCACTTTTCATGCAGTGTGAGGTTTTGCTGTTTTGAGAGAGTAGATTTGGAGCCGATGAGCAGAACTTTTTTATTGGCATTAAGTTTCAAAAAGTTTGTATTCATCTAAATTTGAATGTCTTGAAGACAGTTGGTGAGGGAGGTAGGTGGAAAGAGAGATGTAGGTTTGGATGAAATATAAAGCTGAGTATCGTCAGCATAGCAATGGAAACTTATTTTGTGGTATCTCATAATCTTACCCAGGGGAAGCAAATATATGATAAAGAGGAGTGGACCCAATACTGACCCCTGGGGAACACCCTGAGGCAGGGACGCACAGGCTGATTTAAAATGTTTGAGTTGTACAAATTGTTGACGATCCGTGAGGTATGAACAGAACCAGGAGAGTGCATCCCCATGATACCAATACTGGCCAGACGCTCAATGAGAAGGTGAGATGGTGTCAAAGGCAGCACTCAAGTCAAGCAAGATCAGGATGGACAATAGACCAGCATCAGCAGCACTGGTAAGTCGTTGGTGATTCCGACTAATGCTGTTTCCGTGCTATGTTTAGCATGGAAACCAGACTGGAAACTTTCATACAAATCATTGTGGATAAGATGGTGATGTAGTTGATGTGCCACGACCCGCTCCAAAATCTTGGATACAAAAGGAAGATTGGAGATGGGATGGTAGTTGTTCAAATCATCAGGATCAGCTTTGGGCTTTTTAAGGACCGGAGTGACAGCAGCAATCTTAAGAGTGGGTGGTACAATGCCAGTGGAAAGGGAGGAATTAACTAATTTAGTGAGTAATGAAGAAATGGAGGGCAGGCATGCTTTTAGAAGACTGGTAGGCAGAGGATCTAATTGGGAAGTAGATGTTTTTGATTTGCTGACAAGTTCATTAATCTGGTTCTCGGTGGCCAAGGTGAAGGTTGAGAGGGCGGTGGTAAATGCATAGCCCTGTAGGGCAGTAATATAGGTCAGATTTTGAGCTGAAGTGCTAGGCAAATTGAGTAGATGGTGATGTATTTCTTGAATTTTTGCATGGAAAAAGTTTAGAAACTTATCGCAGAGTTCTGTTGAGGGGTCAGAGGAAATGTTGTCAGGCGGCTTAAGGAGCCGATTCACAGTTGAAAACAGGAGCTTTGAATTATTATTCCCAGAGTTTATAATGTTCGAGTAATAAGATGTCCTAGCAGCAGAAATGGTGTTATTATATAGCAAAAGATGATCTTTGTAATCCTGTGAGTAGTTATATGGGGGCACCTCTCGTCAAACTTTTATGACCCCCTCCCCCACCCGGTGACAGTTGCTGTCTGACAGCTCGTGTTTGACAGGGGGCGGGACCATCAATCAAAATCTGTACAAGTTGTCAACTTTAGACAGCGAGTGTTTTATCGTTTTATGACCGGTCATTTAGTGGTTTGTTTTCCTGTGTGTGTGTTTTATGTCAAGCCTATGTTGTTATGTTTAATGACGGCTCGTGTGTGACAGCTCGTGTTTCGACATTTGATGTCAGCTCTCACCCTTACTCCCTCCTTTCTCACAAGACCTGTATTCTTTCACAGGGGTGCGTGTTGTAAAGCGAGTAAAGATTTCTAAAACTCAATGTTGGTAAAACAATTCCCCATTACGGTGTCAAAAAAGTAAATGTTTATTTTAGATTTAGACAAATCACGAACAATGCTATGATTAAAACATTTGTTTGTAACATCACAAGTTATTTAATGAAATATTCCGTATACGTGTATAGTTTAAGCAATGACCTGAGCCATTACTACAATCTTTAGACGATAGTCTAAACTAAATACAATTTTAAACGATTCATGAGTTCCGTGAATCTTTTCATGACATGCTCTATAGTTTCACGCGTATTAAGGATCCGACGGTGCCTGACAAAGCGCCGGGTGAGTGTTCATATATGCCGTTTTAAAATAACCTTAATAAATGTAATTCTGTCCACTATGGCAAAATAGGGTTTATTTTAGATTTAGAGGATTCTTTAATCATGTCTATGATTAAGACATGTGTATACGTGCACCGATGGTGACAGAGACCTTATATCTGACGTTAAGAAACTTTTAAAAGATTAAAGACGTGTTCATACATCTTAGGAGGTTTTTATTTTTAATTAAATGATTCTTAAAACCATGTGTATATTATACAAAGAGTCATACATTGTCTGCTCTGACAAAAATAAAATATTATTTTAGATTTTATGTGAATTGACTGCGTGTATGACAAATATAGTTTGATATATACGGTTGTTTTGTCATGAGATTTCTTTAAAGTCACGCAAGAATAAAATATTTTAGTTGTAACTGGTTAACCTTAAATGTACTATTATCTATTTAACTATAAGCTATATTTTTCTGAACAGCCTCAAAGTTTCTGATGCTGAACTTATGACCGTGTGTGATAGATATTTCACAGCAGGGTCGGTTTGTAATCTAGGTAGAGTCTTTTAAAACTGTAGTGGTAAAATGTAATATGGCCAAAAATAAAGCATTTGGTTGTAACAAATTATTTAATGAAATATTCAGCACGGGTATAGCGATGAAATATGCCAAAATCACCGGGGTCCCATCAATACTATATTCTTTAGACTAAAGGGTATTTATTTTAATCTAAATAAAATCTTAATCTTTTCATGCACAATATTCTGTTCACACCATTAGATTGTGTTCCAGTGTTTACAATAGAGAACATAAGCGGATGCGTGTTCATATCCAGCGTTAAGAAACTTTTTTAAACGATTAAAGACATTTTCAATTCTTCTTCTGGGTTTGTTTTAAAATAATAACACCTTAAAATCAACTGTGAATATGTGTTTATTACACAATAAAATGTAATTCTGTCCGCTCCGCTATAATAGGGGTTTTATTTTAGATTTGGGACTTTCTTTAACCAAGTCTCTGATTAAAACATGTGAATGCGTGTACCAACGTTGCCAGAAAACGTACGCTGATGCGCTCATATATCGGTCGTTAAGAGCCTTTTAAACGTTTTAATACATTTCACACCCTCTTCTGAGTTGAATTCATTAATGTCATCTAACATCCACGTGTGTACATGTGTATTTACGATAAATGTAACACGGTACGCATTGTCAAAATAAAAGGTTTCTTGAACATGTTATTCCAGTGTGTGGTTCTTGTCTTGCGAGTGTTCGACATATTTAGTGATGTGGAAAAAAGGCCCCATTGACAAAAAGCAATAGGTTTATTTTAGATTTCAGGCTTCATTACTCAGATACAGATTAAAGCATGTTATTTCTTATTCGTAATTTAAAGAAACTTAGAAGTTTTAAGACATTTCATCACACATCCTATGATGACTTAAACCCTTGTGTTAGCCCTTAGAGGACAACAAAACGGGTGCAAATATTATTTATCAAAGTTTGATGTTGTTATAAACCAGGTTGTCACATACGTGACAACAATCATTTCTTTAAAGACAAAACATTTAACAAATTTGACATTTTGTTAAACATGGTTGTGTGCGTCCATAAACACAACAACAGTTAGGACATGGTTCTACATAACATTAAAATCACGGGCTTACGTTAAATAGGTAAACCTTATTTTTTACTAAATAAAATAAAAATAAACTATTTGAACATATTATCTGATATTAGGTTAGGTTTAAGATGAATCAGTGTCTATAGCTTTACGAATTACATCGTAAAACCCCCCAGCGGATATGGTGTGTGTGTGTGTGTGTGTGTGTGTGTGTACCTGGTAATTATCACGTTGTGGGGACCAAATGTCCCCATAAAGATAGGAATACCAGTGTTTTTGTGACCTCGTGGGGACATTTTGATGTCCCCATGAGGAAACAAGCTTATAAATCAAACAGAATGATGTTTCTTGAAAATGTCAAGTAGCAGAAAGTTTTCTGTGATGGTTGGGGTTAGGGAATGGGGCAGGTAAGGGGAATAGAATATACAGTTTGTATGGTATAAAATGCATTACGTCTATGGAATGTCCCCACAAAACATGGAAACCAGAATGTGTGTGTGTGTGTGTGTGTGTGTGTGTGTGCGTGTGCAATGACTGTTATCACGTGGTGCGGACCAAACGACCAACGCTGCGGGGGTTGTGAAGCGAAGAATGAGTTCTGTATAGATGAGAAGTTTTTCCTTCTGAACACAGAACCTTTACCAAAAACGTAACCCCGGATTAACACATCACAGAACAATTTGAACAACCGTGTCAGATCCGTACACACCAGAGGTCTGTTTTATGTTTTGCAGAAACTGTGGAAACTTTTGATGCTGCCAAGGTGTCCGAATTCGCAAACAAACTATCAAACGCAACGCGGCGGAAACAGTGGACACGAGCCTTTTGTTGCTGAGAAGGCGATTGAACTCAGAAACAAACAAGCAAGCAAAGTTGTCTACGAAACTACGGATTCTTGAAAAAGATGGCACAAAGATCATTCGAACGACTACGCAATGGCCAGATGGGGTATGTGTACGGGACCGACCTTTTTAAAGATATGCTTAAAAAGAACTACAAGCGCGAGATGTCCAATCTACTATGTACTGTGATATACAAAGATGCCAATGTGTGCATGCCTCCATACTATTGCGAAGCTAACGCCGGTCGTGTAACCAGACTCAAGGAAAAAACAGATGGTGTGAAAAGTATAGATGGCTCTCTCAATAACATGGTACAGACGGTTGTACAGGCCCAAGAGGAACCCCGTGTGATTATTAGAAAGGCCCTAGAGATATTTTTCGAATGTGACGAGGTCGAGTTCTACATCATCAATATCATACTTATGTCGGCCTTTGTAATTGATGTATGCATTGATATCCTTGTAAAGAAACGAGAAATTAATGTGTGTGAAATCATAGAAAATGCCGTAGATTTCATGTTTGAAAAGGGTCTTGGATCATGCATGCACATTCTATGGTATCTGTCAAGGATTTAGAACACTCAAGACACGAACCCAAATGCAGACGTTAACAACAAAGGAATCTATTAAACAACGAGGAAAAACAGGAAAAACAAAACCCACGAGGGGGCAAAACAAGACAAGGGAAAACACGACGCAAACTAACACTAAACTTAACAAATCAAACATTAAACTTTTCAAAACATTAAACAGGCAATGACTAAGACTACACTCTATACTTACAGCAAACCAACAGGAAATGTGACAAGACGAACGTGCAAAGAACAGCAAACACAAGGACAATAAATAGGGACAAAGTAAATTACATACACCTGGAAAATAATCACGAGTAAGGGATCGGGGAAAAAGTGACGAGACCCGGGAAATGCGTGGTCGAAATAAACCAATACTACAACCACACACTTCCCACATAGAACATATGTACTGTCAGAACCCTGCCATGCTAAACTAGACTAAAATACCAACAGGATCCGGCAGGATTCTGACAGTACGCCCCCCTCCAAAAGGCGGCTACTAGACGCCTTCGAAGGGGGAACACTAAACACGGGACAAGACGGACTGCATACATGACATGAACCATGAAAACATAACAAATAACATTAGGGGCAAACAAGACATAACAATGACTGGATTGGGATGGGACAATAAAAATAATAAACAAGGGAGGGGGGGTGGGGGAACACAAAAGTTCATAGGGGGTGGTCCAGGGTGGGAGGGTGGGGAAAGAGTCTGGGTGGACTTCGGGAGAGTCCAGGGATGACCATGGCCAAAAATGGCAAAGTCTGGCTGGGGTGGCGCTGACTGCGCCCACGGCTGGGGTTGCGCTGGCTGCGCCCACGGCTGGGGTTGCGCTGGCTGCGCCCACGGCTGGGGTTGCGCTGGCTGCGCCCACGGCTGGGGTTGCGCTGGCTGCGCCCACGGCTGGGGTTGCGCTGGCTGCGCACAAGGCTGGGGTTGCGCTGGCGGCGCACATGGCTGGGGCTGCGCTGGCGGCGCACATGGCTGGGGCTGCGCTGGCGTCTGCGTCGAAGTCTCTGGGCGTTCTGGACGCTCTAGCGGCTGCGTCGACGGCTCTGGGCGCTCTGGACGCTCTGGCGGCTGCGTCGACGGCTCTGGGCGCTCTGGACGCTCTGGCGGCTGCGTCGACGGCTCTGGGCGCTCTGGACGCTCTGGCGGCTGCGTCGACGGCTCTGGGCGCTCTGGACGCTCTGGCGGCTGCGTCGACGGCTCTGGGCGCTCTAGACGCTCTGGCGGCTGCGTCGACGGCTCTGGGCGCTCTGGACGCTCTGGCGGCTGCGTCGACGGCTCTGGGCGCTCTGGACGCTCTGGCGGCTGCGTCGACGGCTCTGGGCGCTCTGGACGCTCTGGCGGCTGCGTCGACGGCTCTGGGCGCTCTGGACGCTCTGGCGGCTGCGTCGACGGCTCTGGGCGCTCTGGACGCTCTGGCGGCTGCGTCGACGACTCTGGGCGCTCTGGACGCTCTGGCGGCTGCGTCGACGGCTCTGGGCGCTCTGGACGCTCTGGCGGCTGCGTCGACGGCTCTGGGCGCTCTGGACGCTCTGGCGGCTGCGTCGACGGCTCTGGGCGCTCTGGACGCTCTGGCGGCTGCGTCGACGGCTCTGGGCGCTCTGGACGCTCTGGCGGCTGCGTCGACGGCTCTGGGCGCTCTGGACGCTCTGGCGGCTGCGTCGACGGCTCTGGGCGCTCTGGACGCTCTGGCGGCTGCGTCGACGGCTCTGGGCGCTCTGGACGCTCTGGCGGCTGCGTCGACGGCTCTGGGCGCTCTGGACGCTCTGGCGGCTGCGTCGACGGCTCTGGGCGCTCTGGACGCTCTGGCGGCTGCGTCGACGGCTCTGGGCGCTCTGGACGCTCTGGCGGCTGCGTCGACGGCTCTGGGCGCTCTGGACGCTCTGGCGGCTGCGTCGACGGCTCTGGGCGCTCTGGACGCTCTGGCGGCTGCGTCGACGGCTCTGGGCGCTCTGGACGCTCTGGCGGCTGCGTCGACGGCTCTGGGCGCTCTGGACGCTCTGGCGGCTGCGTCGACGGCTCTGGGCGCTCTGGCGGCTGCGTCGACGGCTCTGGGCGCTCTGGCGGCTGGGTAAGATCCCCCTTCCTCCTGTTCTTCCTTCGAGGTCGCGGAGCAGATAGAGGATGTGGTGGTGCTCTTAAGTCGGAGGAGGACCCCCCAGACGAAGACTCCCAGGAGATCCTCCTCTCACGCTTCCCTCGAAGGGACGGAGGCGGGGAGCGGCTCTCTGGAGCCAGAGGAGAGAGTTCAGGGTTGCCGAACCCCCACATCCCGACGGTCCTTCCCTCCCGGATGGGCGGGAGTCGATGGGGTTCGGCGGTTCGGGTCGGGTTCCACCTGACGTTGGCTACGGGTCCGCATACGAGCGGGTCATAAGACTCGTAACCCGACTCGTATGCGGGGCGGCAACCCTTTCCCCGTCTCGCCAGGCGAGTACCGGTGTACATGTCCGCTGGGTTCTTTTCTGGCACGTTCGTTCTGTCAGGAATTTATGAACACTCAGACACGAACCCAGATGCAGACATTAACAACGAAGGATTTATTAGACAAAACAGGGTAAAACAGAAAAACAAAACCCACGAGGGGGCAAAACAAGACAAGGGAAAACACGACGATGAACTAACACTAAACTTAACAAATCAAACAATAGCTTTTCAAAAACATAAAACAGGCAACGACTAAGATTTAACCACTAAATACTCACAGGCAGACCAACAAGATGCGACAAGACGAACGTGCAAAGAACAGCAAACACAAGGACAATAAATAGGGACAAAGTAAATTACATACACCTGGAAAATAATCACGAGTAAGGGATCGGGGAAAAAGTGACGAGACCCGGGAAATGCGTGGTCGAAATAAACCAATACTACAACCACACACTTCCCACATAGAACATATGTACTGTCAGAACCCTGCCATGCTAAACTAGACTAAAATACCAACAGGATCCGGCAGGATTCTGACAGTATCTAGATAATATCATAACGTTTAATGATGACTAAAAAACCAAACCTGTGAGCCAATGGTATATTTTACGCAAGTTTTACAGTTGTTTTTTAGTTTTCCAAAAGTTTCATTCTGTTTTATTTTTTACTCAACATTATGATGGCAATCCATGTCCGTCAACAATTGTATACTTTAACAAAAACTACGTTCTAGTAGTTTCAATGTATGGTCACTGTTGTTTTTCATCATTGATTTTGTTTACTGCTTATGTTTTTTTTTCTTTGTATGTTTTGCTGTACCGGTTTCATAAAAACTAAAAATATACAAGGATTTTTGGTCTTAATGTCTGTGTTGTTACCATTAGAACATTTAGACATCTTGTTCAGACAACGTGTGACATTGCTCATTCTTCATATGTTTTTGCAAATCCACACAGAGAAATGTGAAAGATTAATAGAAATTACATGTGGCTACATCACATGTTTTTTCAGAGGCGTAAAAATAAAAGTCAACAGTGTTAGTATGGGGATCTAAAACAGCACATGCACGATATGATCCTAATTTTGTTACCTGACGTCTGTCACATAGTCAAAGATCATCTACTTCATGTCTTTACGAATCCTGACAGAGCTTTAGTTTCATATACACAACACATCAAATGTAAACCACGGTAAACTAAATACATTTGACAGTCAAGATCTCTAATTTTCTGACAAGCCCAAAAAAGATGAGGAGGTCATCATCAAACATCGCTCACTTTTAAGGTACCGAAAGGTTTTTGTTTATTTTAGTATAACTCAACACTGAAATTTTAGTTAAGCACACAGAAATGCACAGATTTTACGTTTTCAGTATACATGTGTACATCACATTGTGATTTCAGTCTCAACTAGATCGATGATCTATCAATATTAGCTACAAATGTTGTTTGTATGCGTGCTCTGATTTCACAAAACATCCATTTACATTCAAAACCTTTTGGATTCAACGCCTTAAAGTCATCAATTTTATTTCGTTCACATCAAACGCACCAAAATTTTGAATGTGCAAACTGTTCCCTTTCAGTCGGTCACTACGACGTCACGTCGTGACCGACGAATTGGGAACCGCTTCGCGGGTGACCTATCTACTTCGAGAACTATAAGAAACGCCAATGAACTTGGCATGCAGGTATTTGCATAATGCCGGCGCCGCCCCGCCAGGTGCGTATATAAGGCGCAGGTGCACAATACCAAATTAGCTTTATTGCTTCGAAGCCGGCAGACATCTGCTCACGAGAAGCTATTCTGAAAAAACTGATCTTCGTAGATCCTGTTCTGTGGGAAAAAGATCTCAGCTTGCCAAAGTTGGTTGGGCGAAGACACCTCAGCGGAGGCTCGCAGTGTTTTTTCTCCACCCTTTCTCTCTCTCTCTGTCTCTTTAATCAGGACTTGAGTTCGAGTGAGTGCGTTGCCTCTCCCTGTGTGTTTCACCAGCTTGCACAAAAGAGTGATTTCCCTAAAAGAGCAGCACGTTTGAGCTTTGTGTCTTTTTAAAGACAGCCACTCATTCGTGTCACGGTCGGGGTCGTCTTTTTAAAGATGGATTTCCGTCCGTGTTCGGTTTCTGGATGCGGTGTGTTCATCGCCCCCCGGGATGGCCACCAGCGTTGTCTTTCGTGTCTGGGGCTCCAGCATGCAGAGGCAGCGTTGCGTGATAGTTCATGCTCCATCTGTGAGGGCATGACTATGGCGGATTTGCGGAGACGGGTGTCGTTTCTCCGGGAACGGCGCCCGCCTTCCAAGTCTGGTGCTGCTAAGAGCGCAGCTACCAGACTTGCGAAGGATGACCTCCGTATAACGGTGCTGGGTCGGTCTGCTGGTTCGTCCAGCAGCTCCCAGCGCCCTGATCCGTTGCCAGCGGAGGTCCCGATGGAGACGAGCGGCCCGTGTTCTACGGTGTCCTCGCGCTCTGTCGAGCCTCCACCCGACGCGATGTCCACCGTAACATCGGAAGGGGGGTTGTCAGCCTCGGACGTCGATCCGGATCCGCTCCCGCCTTCGGGCCAGGTTGCGGCTTCTGTGTTCGACCCCGAGATGGCAGCCATGCTCGCTCGGGCGGCGGAGGCGGTTGGCTTGGAGTGGACTAAACCTCCCCCACCTGAACCGTCCCGCCTCGATGATTGGTTCTTCGGGGGTGCCAGGGCTTCTCAGTCCTCGCCCCCGGTGCCTTTCTTCCCCGAGGTGCATGAAGAGCTGACGCGGTCGTGGAAAACCCCGTTTTCCGCCCGGAACCGACCGTTTCAGCCTTCACCCCTCACCTCTCTGGAGGGTGGAGATGCCAAGGGGTACACTGGTATCCCGTCAGTGGAGCGGCCGGTCGCGATGCAGTTGTGTCCGGCCGGTGTCGCTTCCTCCTGGCGGGACCAGCCTACTCTCCCCTCACGGGCCTGTAAGCAGTCTTCGGCGCTGTCCGGTGCTGCTTACAAGGCTTGTGGGGAGGCAGCCTCTGCCCTGCATGCCATGGCATTGCTGCAGGTCCACCAGGCTAAGGCTCTGAGGGACCTGCACGCGGGAGGTCACGACTCGGCGGAGTTCTCTGAACTGCGTGCGGCTACGGATCTGGCGCTTCGTGCGACCAAGGTCACCGCACGCGCCGTCGGGCGTGCGATGTCTACCCTGGTAGTCCAGGAACGCCATCTCTGGCTGTGTCTGGCGGACATGAAGGACGCCGATAAAACCCGGCTCCTGAATGCTCCGGTTTCCCAGACCGGCCTGTTCGGCGAGACGGTCGAGGAGTTTGCGCAGCAATTCTCCGCGGCCAAGAAGCAGACTGAGGCCATCGCTCAGATCATGCCACGTCGGAAGCGTCCTGCGCCTGCCCCATCCACGTCGGCGCCTCAGCCTGCTCCTCGCCGAGGGCGTCCTGCGGCGGCCGCCTCCGTTCCTCCCCGGGGCTCTTCTAAGAAGCGAGGAACCGGTCGTCAGCAGCCCGCCCCGCCCGCTCAGCCCGCTTCAAAGGGTGGAAAAAGAAAATCGAAGCGGCCCTGAGACGGGCGACCTAGAGATGGAGGGGATCGCTCTTCGGGAGATGGTGAAAGCACCACTCCCCCCACCGGAGGAGGGCCGGTTGGGGAATCCTTTGTTTCAATTTTCTGTTCCGCCGACTTTTCAGTCGGCACCCACAATTCCACAAAAAGAGCGAATTCCACTTCCATCTCTAGGTCTTCAGATGAGCGCCGGAGACACGAGCGGGCTCATAACCCCCCCTCGTTCTCCGACTCATCAGAGGAGTACGAGAGCAACGCACGGGCTCATAACCCCTCCGCGCTCTCTGTCTTCTCAGGGGAGAGAAGACAATCACGGGCTCATAACCCATCGTCTTCCTCCCCCTTCGCCAGAGGGTGCATCGAGTGGCGTGAGGTGTCTCCAGCAGAGCCTCCCTTACTCACCCACCCAGCAGCGGACTCAGGTGAGTGTTATCATGCACAACACTGCTGTCGGTGCGGCCAATACGCACACACCGGCGATCACCTCCGTTGCGCCCGCCGCGGGTACACCGATCGTGCCTTTAGTCCCTCTCGCACGGTGTCTGGGGGCGTGGGAACAGCTTCCCAGCCCGTCGCGTTGGCTTTTACGCACGATTCGTCTCGGCTACGCGATCCAATTTGCCCGGCATCCCCCCAAATTCTCCGGCGTTCGTTTCACTGCGGTGAGAGCTGCCGATGCGCACGTCCTCCGTGCGGAGATCGCTGTCCTACTGGCGAAGGACGCGATCGAGCCGGTCCCTCCAGCCGAGATGAGGTCGGGGTTTTACAGCCCTTACTTTATTGTACCCAAGAAAAGCGGCGGCTTGCGACCGATCCTGGACCTGCGTTCGCTGAACCGTGCACTTCACAGAATGCCGTTCAAGATGCTGACGCCCAAACGCATATTTCCATGCATTCGTCCAAACGATTGGTTCGCATCCATCGACCTGAAGGACGCGTACTTCCACGTATCGATTCTCCCCCGGCACAGGCCGTTTCTCCGCTTTGCGTTCGAGGGGCGAGCATACCAGTACAAAGTCCTCCCGTTCGGGCTCTCTCTGTCTCCCCGTGTATTCACCAAAGTAGTGGAGGGGGCTTTAAATCCCCTGAGAGAGAAAGGTGTGCGCATTCTCGCGTATTTAGACGATTGGCTCATAATAGCTCAAACACGTCAGACGCTGTGCGATCACAGAGATTTAACTCTAAAACACCTCGCTCGTTTGGGTCTTCGGGTCAACTGGGAAAAGAGCAAGCTTTGCCCCGTGCAGAGAATCTCTTTTCTCGGGATGGAACTGGACTCGATCGATTTGACAGCTCGTCTAACAGAAGCGCGTGTACAGTCGATTCTGACTTGCCTGAATACATTCAAGAGCAAGAGCGCGGTCCCGCTGAAACAATTTCAGAAGCTCCTGGGGCATATGGCAGCAGCTGCAGCTGTAACTCCGCTCGGACTGCTTCATATGCGACCGCTTCAGCATTGGCTTCACGATCGAGTCCCGAGGAGAGCGTGGCTGCGCGGCATTCACCGTGTTATCATTACACCTGCGTGTCGTCGCACTTTCACTCCGTGGTCAGACCGTGCGTTTCTCCGAGCCGGTGTGCCTCTGAGACAGGTCTCCAGGCATGCAATAGTATGCACAGATGCTTCGGACACGGGGTGGGGGGCCACGTACGATGGGCTTGCGGCTTCGGGGGTCTGGACGGCACCCCAGCTGCATTGGCACATAAATTGCCGAGAAATGTGGGCTGTATATCTTGCGCTCGTCCGTTTCAGCAACGAGTTACGGGGCAAAGATGTATTAGTTCGAACAGACAACACTGCGACCGTGGCGTACATCAATCGTCAAGGCGGTTTACGCTCGCGTCACCTGTCGCATCTCGCCCGTCACCTCCTCACTTGGAGTCAGAAGAATTTGAGGTCTCTTCGTGCCATTTACATTCCGGGCACGCTCAATGTAGAGGCGGATGCGCTCTCTCGGGCTGCGCGTCCCGGCGAATGGCGGCTCCACCCCATTGCGGTTCAGCAGATTTGGAGACGTTTCGGCAAAGCGCAGATAGATCTGTTTGCTTCTCCAGAGACGGCCCATTGTCGCCTGTTCTATTCACTAGCCGACGACTCGCTCGGCGTGGATGCATTGGCACACAGCTGGCCGCGAAACATGCGCAAATACGCGTTCCCTCCGGTGAGCCTCATTGCGCAAACCCTATGCAAAATCCGGGAGGACGAGGAGAGCGTGCTGTTGGTGGCACCGTATTGGACAACCAGGAGTTGGTTTCCAGAACTCTCTCTCCTCGCGACAGCCCCTCCTTGGAAGATTCCCCTGAGGAAGGACCTTCTTTCTCAACAAGAGGGCACATTATGGCACCCGCGCCCCGACCTATGGAACCTCCATGTGTGGTCTCTGGACGGGGCACGGAGGATTTGAGTGATTTACCGCAAGAGGTATCTAACACTATTGCTGCTGCGCGAGCGCCGTCTACGAGACAGGCTTACGCGCTTAAATGGAACCTGTTTGTCGACTGGTGTTCTTCCCAAAGTGAAAACCCCCGAGAATGCCCGATTAGTGTTGTGCTTTTATATCTCCAGCGTCGTTTGGAGAATAGGCTGTCACCATCCACTATTAAAGTCGATATCGCTGCGATATCAGCTCACCATTCACCCGTAAACGGTAGAACAGTGGGTCAGCACGACCTGGTCATTAGATTTCTCAGAGGCGCTCGAAGACTGAATCCTTCGCGTCCTCCCTCTATTCCTCCTTGGGACCTGTCCTTGGTGCTGAAATCACTCCAGGAAGCCCCATTTGAGCCTCTGCATAGTGTGAGTGTTAAATTTCTTACTATGAAAACAGTAACTCTCCTTGCTTTGGCTTCTGTTAAGAGGATAGGGGATATTCATGCATTTTCGGTCGACGAATCGTGCCTTCAGTTCGGGCCGGCTGCATCCAGCGTAACACTGAGACCCCGGCCCGGCTTTGTGCCCAAAGTTCCCACCACTCCTTTCAGAGATCAAGTGGTGAACCTCCAAGCGCTGCCTTTGGAGGAGGCAGACCCAGCCACGGCTTTGTTATGCCCTGTTCGTGCACTACGTGTGTATATAGACAGGACGCAAAGCTTTAGGACCTCAGATCAGCTCTTTGTTTGTTACGGTGGTCAGCAGAAAGGAAAAGCTGTCACCAAGCAGAGGATGTCCCATTGGATTGTGGATACTATAGCCCTTGCATATCAAAAGCAGAATGTGCCTTGTCCGTTTAATTTACGTGCCCACTCTACACGCAGTGTGGCATCATCTTGGGCACTGGCTCGCGGTTCCTCGCTAACAGATATTTGTAGAGCTGCAGGCTGGGCGACACCTAATACGTTCACAAGATTCTATAGTGTTCGTGTCGAACCGGTTTCCACTCGGGTTCTTTCTACTAACTAGTTAAGAATGCCGAGGGTCGGCTCGTGTGTCGGCTTGGAGCCTCTATTTTGGTGCTGCACATCTGCACCAATATGGAAGGCCATCGGGGCAAAAACGTCTAAAAAACTGTTTTTGCCTCTCCTCCACCGCCCTGATAGCTGGTGTTGCGGAGCATCCGCTGTCAACCTATCACTGATGTATTCTCTGTAAACCTGTGTAGGCTAGGCGTCCACATTTGTCCCCTACGTGGGGTTCATTTGTGTGTATACTCCGTGGGGTACTAATCCTCCACGTTTTCCTTAGCAGAGCCTGCTCTGCATCTCTCTGCATACTATGTTTTGTTCAGAGACTTTTTATGAGCAACCTATCGGTTGTTTCATATTTTATGTCATCCATTCAACCTTCTTAGGGGATGGCTTCCGCAGTGTTCTAGCTCCGCTCAGTTTAGACGCTTCCCCAGTTCGCTGCTTCACTATCGTGGGTTAAGGAACAGGTAGTGACCGGCCTTCTGCATTTCGCCTTAGGTTCCGCCCCCTATGTGGAGGGCGGAGGGCTTTTACAGACACTGGAAGGGTTCAGCTGCAGTGGCGTTTTGGTAGGGATTCCCAATTCGTCGGTCACGACGTGACGTCGTAGTGACCGACTGAAAGGGAACGTCTCGGTTACGTATGTAACCCTCGTTCCCTGAAGGAAGGGAACGGAGACGTCACGTCCCGTCGCCACAGTTTGCTGTTCCATTGCTGTTTTCAGGCCGGGCACTGCTGCTCGGCTTCTCAGCAATAATATAGCTAATTTGGTATTGTGCACCTGCGCCTTATATACGCACCTGGCGGGGCGGCGCCGGCATTATGCAAATACCTGCATGCCAAGTTCATTGGCGTTTCTTATAGTTCTCGAAGTAGATAGGTCACCCGCGAAGCGGTTCCCAATTCGTCGGTCACGACGTGACGTCTCCGTTCCCTTCCTTCAGGGAACGAGGGTTACATACGTAACCGAGACGTTTTACTTCGTTTTAAACATGTTTGTGCGGTTTCGGTCTAGATTTTTATAGAAAACTTCAGAACATGACACCATTTTAACATTTACAAAATGATGAAACATTTTACTTTTAAGTGGCTCCCATGAGTATGTGTTGCTGTGACAAATACCTTTGATTGTTTGGAAATTATATGAATGCAGAGAAACAACGCAAAAGTTTTGAACTTTAACATAATTTATATGCGTCCTGATTTTTAAAAACAGTAAGCTGTAATGTTTCTTACACACAGATCTAAACACATCACAAGTCTCAATGTTTAATAACATAAAAACCTGTATGCAAAGGTTTGTTGGCGTATTTTAGACACAAGCTGTTTATTTTAATCTTTAAACAAATGTGTATGACAAAAGTTGTTCTGCCTGAACTGACACTAAGGATCGATGCCGAAATGTTAAATCTAAGTATTTGCAAAACAACCATCACCGTCATATAGATGTTTTCAATCTAATGGTACCTGTTTAAATGTGACCATACTATTTCAAACATTACCAAGTTGTAGATGGTTGTGACTCAATTTACAAAGGTTTTAACACACATTACTGTTTGTCACGGTGTGTTTCATCGCATTGCTGTTGCATGCAGCAGACTCTCAAGTTTTATGTTAAAAGGATTACTAAATAAAAACCTAAGCATTCTGTATTATGTTGGTGCTGATGATTTTACAAGTTTACAGTTTCAAACATGTTTTGCTATATTCGCTGTGAAAGATTTAGTAAATAAATCTAAAACATAAACAGTGTTGAAGCGTTCCCTTAATCTTCTAGCAACAATTTTCAAGAGATTACCAACATGTATGATGTACTAACTGTCAGGGGATCTGTGATATTATTTTCTGAAGTAATTAGCTATCTAATGGCTACTGCACAATAACTTAAGCGATAAAGAGTTTGACAAATGTTACATAAACTATAGAAACGAAACAAGATAAATTACAAAGTCACTGGCATGAGGTTTACACTTAAATAAATCACGCAGATGTTTAAAGTGGTACATGTGTTTTATTTCTCATCAAGTAATAGAAATACATCATTTGTTATCATTGTAGTGTAGAAATATCACAACGTTTTTCACGACCGGTTCATTTCACAAACAGCAATTTGATCATTATTTGATATTGTAAACACACACAAACCACACATGTAAGAGTCTCTAAATATTCTACAGAATACTATTAGCTTTTTGTCATCAAGTTTGTAACAGATGTCTGTGGTCTCGATACATGCAATGTGTATTGATTCATCAGGCATTGTCGGATCCTTCTTGGGGACCCAGGTCCATTGGAACATCATCAGACATTACTTGAGCCGTACAAAGGGTTGTGTTGTTGTTGTAGGTTGATGGTCCGCCATCAGATACTATGGTGGACTTATTGAGTGCGCAAGTCCAAATGTAGGTTCTCTCATCTTCATACTGCTCTGGGGTGGGTAGCGCGAATGTGTCGGTGTAGCAGTAGGAGTCCATAGTTTCTTGAAACTTGTTAGGCGATTGTGTTTGAATTAATCATACTGGTGCCGTTTTAATGACTGTAATGGATAGGCGGAGATAGGAGTCCTGGAGTTAGGGACACTCCTCTCTGAGGGGTAACAACTGCACTTTTAACATCTGCGTGATTTATTTAAGTGTAAACCTCATGCCAGTGACTTTGTAATTTATCTTGTTTCGTTTCTATAGTTTATGTAACATTTGTCAAACTCTTTATCGTTTAAGTTTTTGTGCAAGTAGCCATTAGATAGCTAATTACTTCAGAAAATAATATCACAGATCCCCTGACAGTTAGTACATCATACATGTTGGTAATCTCTTGAAAATTGTTGCTAGAAGATTAAGGGAACGCTTCAACACTGTTTATGTTTTAGATTTATTTACTAAATCTTTCACAGCGAATATAGCAAAAAATGTTTGAAACTGTAAACTTGTAAAATCATCAGCACCAACATAATACAGAATGCTTAGGTTTTTATTTAGTAATCCTTTTAACATAAAACTTGAGAGTCTGCTGCATGCAACAGCAATGCGATGAAACACACCGTGACAAACAGTAATGTGTGTTAAAACCTTTGTAAATTGAGTCACAACCATCTACAACTTGGTAATGTTTGAAATAGTATGGTCACATTTAAACAGGTACCATTAGATTGAAAACATCTATATGACGGTGATGGTTGTTTTGCAAATACTTAGATTTAACATTTCGGCATCGATCCTTAGTGTCAGTTCAGGCAGAACAACTTTTGTCATACACATTTGTTTAAAGATTAAAATAAACAGCTTGTGTCTAAAATACGCCAACAAACCTTTGCATACAGGTTTTTATGTTATTAAACATTGAGACTTGTGATGTGTTTAGATCTGTGTGTAAGAAACATTACAGCTTACTGTTTTTAAAAATCAGGACGCATATAAATTATGTTAAAGTTCAAAACTTTTGCGTTGTTTCTCTGCATTCATATAATTTCCAAACAATCAAAGGTATTTGTCACAGCAACACATACTCATGGGAGCCACTTAAAAGTAAAATGTTTCATCATTTTGTAAATGTTAAAATGGTGTCATGTTCTGAAGTTTTCTATAAAAATCTAGACCGAAACCGCACAAACATGTTTAAAACGAAGTAAAACAGTTTGCACATTCAAAATTTTGGTGCGTTTGATGTGAACGAAATAAAATTGATGACTTTAAGGCGTTGAATCCAAAAGGTTTTGAATGTAAATGGATGTTTTGTGAAATCAGAGCACGCATACAAACAACATTTGTAGCTAATATTGATAGATCATCGATCTAGTTGAGACTGAAATCACAATGTGATGTACACATGTATACTGAAAACGTAAAATCTGTGCATTTCTGTGTGCTTAACTAAAATTTCAGTGTTGAGTTATACTAAAATAAACAAAAACCTTTCGGTACCTTAAAAGTGAGCGATGTTTGATGATGACCTCCTCATCTTTTTTGGGCTTGTCAGAAAATTAGAGATCTTGACTGTCAAATGTATTTAGTTTACCGTGGTTTACATTTGATGTGTTGTGTATATGAAACTAAAGCTCTGTCAGGATTCGTAAAGACATGAAGTAGATGATCTTTGACTATGTGACAGACGTCAGGTAACAAAATTAGGATCATATCGTGCATGTGCTGTTTTAGATCCCCATACTAACACTGTTGACTTTTATTTTTACGCCTCTGAAAAAACATGTGATGTAGCCACATGTAATTTCTATTAATCTTTCACATTTCTCTGTGTGGATTTGCAAAAACATATGAAGAATGAGCAATGTCACACGTTGTCTGAACAAGATGTCTAAATGTTCTAATGGTAACAACACAGACATTAAGACCAAAAATCCTTGTATATTTTTAGTTTTTATGAAACCGGTACAGCAAAACATACAAAGAAAAAAAAACATAAGCAGTAAACAAAATCAATGATGAAAAACAACAGTGACCATACATTGAAACTACTAGAACGTAGTTTTTGTTAAAGTATACAATTGTTGACGGACATGGATTGCCATCATAATGTTGAGTAAAAAATAAAACAGAATGAAACTTTTGGAAAACTAAAAAACAACTGTAAAACTTGCGTAAAATATACCATTGGCTCACAGGTTTGGTTTTTTAGTCATCATTAAACGTTATGATATTATCTAGATACCATAGAATGTGCATGCATGATCCAAGACCCTTTTCAAACATGAAATCTACGGCATTTTCTATGATTTCACACACATTAATTTCTCGTTTCTTTACAAGGATATCAATGCATACATCAATTACAAAGGCCGACATAAGTATGATATTGATGATGTAGAACTCGACCTCGTCACATTCGTAAAATATCTCTAGGGCCTTTCTAATAATCACACGGGGTTCCTCTTGGGCCTGTACAACCGTCTGTACCATGTTATTGAGAGAGCCATCTATACTTTTCACACCATCTGTTTTTTCCTTGAGTCTGGTTACACGACCGGCGTTAGCTTCGCAATAGTATGGAGGCATGCACACATTGGCATCTTTGTATATCACAGTACATAGTAGATTGGACATCTCGCGCTTGTAGTTCTTTTTAAGCATATCTTTAAAAAGGTCGGTCCCGTACACATACCCCATCTGGCCATTGCGTAGTCGTTCGAATGATCTTTGTGCCATCTTTTTCAAGAATCCGTAGTTTCGTAGACAACTTTGCTTGCTTGTTTGTTTCTGAGTTCAATCGCCTTCTCAGCAACAAAAGGCTCGTGTCCACTGTTTCCGCCGCGTTGCTTTTGATAGTTTGTTTGCGAATTCGGACACCTTGGCAGCATCAAAAGTTTCCACAGTTTCTGCAAAACATAAAACAGACCTCTGGTGTGTACGAATCCGACACGGTTGTTCAAATTGTTCTGTGATGTGTTAATCCGGGGTTACGTTTTTGGTAAAGGTTCTGTGTTCAGAAGGAAAAACTTCTCATCTATACAGAACTCTCGCTTCACAACCCCCGCAGCGTTGGTCGTTTGGTCCGCACCACGTGATAACAGCCATTGCACACGCACACACACACACACACACACACACACACACACACACACACACACACACACACACACACACACACACCATATCCGCTGGGGGGTTTTACGATGTAATTCGTAAAGCTATAGACACTGATTCATCTTAAACCTAACCTAATATCAGATAATATGTTCAAATAGTTTATTTTTATTTTATTTAGTAAAAAATAAGGTTTACCTATTTAACGTAAGCCCGTGATTTTAATGTTATGTAGAACCATGTCCTAACTGTTGTTGTGTTTATGGACGCACACAACCATGTTTAACAAAATGTCAAATTTGTTAAATGTTTTGTCTTTAAAGAAATGATTGTTGTCACGTATGTGACAACCTGGTTTATAACAACATCAAACTTTGATAAATAATATTTGCACCCGTTTTGTTGTCCTCTAAGGGCTAACACAAGGGTTTAAGTCATCATAGGATGTGTGATGAAATGTCTTAAAACTTCTAAGTTTCTTTAAATTACGAATAAGAAATAACATGCTTTAATCTGTATCTGAGTAATGAAGCCTGAAATCTAAAATAAACCTATTGCTTTTTGTCAATGGGGCCTTTTTTCCACATCACTAAATATGTCGAACACTCGCAAGACAAGAACCACACACTGGAATAACATGTTCAAGAAACCTTTTATTTTGACAATGCGTACCGTGTTACATTTATCGTAAATACACATGTACACACGTGGATGTTAGATGACATTAATGAATTCAACTCAGAAGAGGGTGTGAAATGTATTAAAACGTTTAAAAGGCTCTTAACGACCGATATATGAGCGCATCAGCGTACGTTTTCTGGCAACGTTGGTACACGCATTCACATGTTTTAATCAGAGACTTGGTTAAAGAAAGTCCCAAATCTAAAATAAAACCCCTATTATAGCGGAGCGGACAGAATTACATTTTATTGTGTAATAAACACATATTCACAGTTGATTTTAAGGTGTTATTATTTTAAAACAAACCCAGAAGAAGAATTGAAAATGTCTTTAATCGTTTAAAAAAGTTTCTTAACGCTGGATATGAACACGCATCCGCTTATGTTCTCTATTGTAAACACTGGAACACAATCTAATGGTGTGAACAGAATATTGTGCATGAAAAGATTAAGATTTTATTTAGATTAAAATAAATACCCTTTAGTCTAAAGAATATAGTATTGATGGGACCCCGGTGATTTTGGCATATTTCATCGCTATACCCGTGCTGAATATTTCATTAAATAATTTGTTACAACCAAATGCTTTATTTTTGGCCATATTACATTTTACCACTACAGTTTTAAAAGACTCTACCTAGATTACAAACCGACCCTGCTGTGAAATATCTATCACACACGGTCATAAGTTCAGCATCAGAAACTTTGAGGCTGTTCAGAAAAATATAGCTTATAGTTAAATAGATAATAGTACATTTAAGGTTAACCAGTTACAACTAAAATATTTTATTCTTGCGTGACTTTAAAGAAATCTCATGACAAAACAACCGTATATATCAAACTATATTTGTCATACACGCAGTCAATTCACATAAAATCTAAAATAATATTTTATTTTTGTCAGAGCAGACAATGTATGACTCTTTGTATAATATACACATGGTTTTAAGAATCATTTAATTAAAAATAAAAACCTCCTAAGATGTATGAACACGTCTTTAATCTTTTAAAAGTTTCTTAACGTCAGATATAAGGTCTCTGTCACCATCGGTGCACGTATACACATGTCTTAATCATAGACATGATTAAAGAATCCTCTAAATCTAAAATAAACCCTATTTTGCCATAGTGGACAGAATTACATTTATTAAGGTTATTTTAAAACGGCATATATGAACACTCACCCGGCGCTTTGTCAGGCACCGTCGGATCCTTAATACGCGTGAAACTATAGAGCATGTCATGAAAAGATTCACGGAACTCATGAATCGTTTAAAATTGTATTTAGTTTAGACTATCGTCTAAAGATTGTAGTAATGGCTCAGGTCATTGCTTAAACTATACACGTATACGGAATATTTCATTAAATAACTTGTGATGTTACAAACAAATGTTTTAATCATAGCATTGTTCATGATTTGTCTAAATCTAAAATAAACATTTACTTTTTTGACACCGTAATGGGGAATTGTTTTACCAACATTGAGTTTTAGAAATCTTTACTCGCTTTACAACACGCACCCCTGTGAAAGAATACAGGTCTTGTGAGAAAGGAGGGAGTAAGGGTGAGAGCTGACATCAAATGTCGAAACACGAGCTGTCACACACGAGCCGTCATTAAACATAATAACATAGGCTTGACATAAAACACACACACAGGAAAACAAACCACTAAATGACCGGTCATAAAACAATAAAACACTCGCTGTCTAAAGTTGACAACTTGTACAGATTTTGATTGATGGTCCCGCCCCCTGTCAAACACGAGCTGTCAGACAGCAACTGTCACCGGGTGGGGGAGGGGGTCATAAAAGTTTGACGAGAGGTCCCCCCATATAACTACTCCTGTGCATGAGAGACAAGGCCCGTCCGTCTATACAGGCGCTCAAGTCATCTCCCACATCTTTTTAACTGGCTGAGCTCAGGTGTGTACCACGGAGCCGAGTAGTTGAAGGAAACAGAACGAGTTTGAATGGGAGCAAGAGCATCAAGAGAAGAAGATAAACAGTCATTGTAATGAGTGATGAGGCTGAGGGGACAAAAGGAGTCACTAGTCGAGCATGTATTTATAAGACTCATAAGGTCCGTAGGATTAATGTTTTTTATGTTTCTATAGGTCATGGTGCGCAGAGGTTTTAACCTGGAAACTAAAACAGAGACTTCAAATAAAACAGCTTTGTGATCCGAGATGGGCAAATCAACATGTGTTAAATTACAGGGAATTATACCAGTTGAACAAACCAAATCAAGAGTGTGTCCTTTGTTATGAGTTGGAAAATTTTCATTTTGGGTGACATCAAGACCATCAAGTAATGACATAAAATCAGCAGCGAAAGAGCAAGTAATAGTGGCATCAACATGAATATTAAAATCACCAACAATTAATATATTGGGAGAATAGGCAGAGAGTGAAATCATTAATGCAGAAAATTCAGTTACAAACAGATCACATGGTTTAGGCGGCCTATATAATGTTAAAATTACCAATGGTTGAGAGCCAGAGAGTATAACTGTCACGGTAGGAAATCCACTGTTTCCTCCGTGTCATGTGAGTATGTGTGTGTTTGTTTACTCACCCCTTCCATGTGCTCATTAGAGCGATCCCATTCACCTGTGTGTTGATTGTCTCGCTCCAGCTGTTCATCATTACAACATCTCCATATATACTCACCTGAATTTCTGTTCCCTGCCAGATCCTATTGTTTGCTCTGCGTCCGCTTTGCTTGGTTGTCTCGTGTACTTTGGATTACGTGTCTCAGTTGGATGTTTATTGTCGTCGTCGTCGTCTTCGTGTGGATGTTCCCGTTTCAGCCTGGATTTCACCACTGAACTTCACTCCACCAACGCCGAACACTATCACCAACTGCCAACGTAGTCGTCGTCACCATTGTCCACCACAACACCGGATTGGATTACTTCCGCATTTGACTCTGTGTTCTCTCTCTTTGTTTACATTGAATAAACATTGTTTGTATTTCACCTGCGCTTGCTTCCGACTCTTAAATATCATAATAGAAGGATCTGGCCCAAACATGGAAGCAGCAGGAGATCAACTGATGTCCGCTTTGGAGGAGTTTCTCCAGCGATCTCTAGCACGCATGGATCATCAAGATCAAGCTATTGAGGATATGCGGAAGGCCGTCCAGGCAATGGTGACGAAAGTTTCCGAGCTCTCTCAGCGATCTTCAAACATCACGCCTCCCACTGCGCCACCCATGCCGCCCGCACCATCTTCACCTCCAGGGGGTAGCTTCACTCCGGAAACGAGACTTCCTATCCCGGAGAAGTACTCTGGTGAGCCCACCTATTGCCGCACTTTTCTCTCTCATTGTTCTTTGCATTTTGCCCAACAGCCCCGGTCCTTTCTTCTCGAAGAGACGAAGGTGGCCTTCACACTCTCCCTTCTGACAGGCAAGGCTGCCCTCTGGGGGACGGCGGTATGGGAAAACAAGGACAGCTGTTGTTCCTCGTTTGCCTCGCTTTCCGAAGAAATGAAGAGGGTTTCCGATCGCTCCGTCGCCGGGAAGGAGGCCGCCCGTCTCCTCACTAAACTCCGGCAGGGGGAGCGGTCGGTCTCGGACTATGCCATCGAGTTCCGGACCCTGGCGGCGGAGTGCAGGTGGAACGAGGAAGCGCAGTGGGATCATTTCCTGCATGGGTTGTCTGATCGGATCCAGCGAGAGATCGTTACAGCGGATTTACCTACCTCTCTCAATGGGCTGGTGGATTTGGCGATCCGGGTTGACGCACGCCTATCCATTGCAGCCAGAAGAAGATCTCACGCCACACCCCAGCTGCGAGGGGAGTTTACAGTTCCATCCAGTGAAGTTTCCGCCGGCGGTCTCTCAGATCCGGAGCCCATGCAGGTGGGTCGAGCTCGGTTACCCCGGGAGGAGAGAATGCGGCGGAGATCCCGGGGACTCTGTATGTACTGTGGCGAGCCGGGTCACCAATGTCAGTGGTGCCCGGTAAAAGACCAAGCCCGATAGTAAGTCAGAGGCTACTATCGGGCGGGATCTCCGCACAGAAGACCTCTACTACATCCACTCTCCTTCTGGTGAGACTACGGTGGTCCACTAAGTCACACACCGGGCACGCACTTCTGGATTCGGGGGCGGAGGGCAACTTCATCGACAGCTCACTGGCACGTAAGCTTCAGTTACCTTTCATCCCACTCACCGACCAGATTGCGCCCTTCGCCCTCAATGGACATCCATTACCCACTATCAAGCACACTACAGCAACCATCACACTCATCACATCTGGAAACCACACTGAGACTATTTCATTTTTTATTACTGACACTACTCTCTCCCCCATAGTTCTTGGACACCCTTGGCTTCATTTCCATAATCCCAGTATTGACTGGAAACTGGGTTCTGTTACCAGCTGGAGCGAGGGGTGTCATAAGTCCTGTCTTGTCTCTGCCTGTTTAACTGTTTCTGAGTCTGTGTTTCAGGGGGAAGCGGTGGATTTGTCTAACGTGCCCACGGAGTACCACGACCTGAAGGCGGTGATCAGTAAGTCTCGGGCTGATTCTCTTCCTCCGCATCGTCCCTATGACTGTGCTATAGAGTTATTGCCAGGTACGTTTCCGCCTAAGGGCAAGTTATACTCTCTGTCAGTTTCTGAGATGGAGGCCATGGAGAAATATATTTCTGATTCTCTGGCAACGGGGTTCATTCGTCCTTCCTCTTCTCCAGCGGGGGCGGGGGTTTTTTTTGTGGGTAAGAAGGACGGATCCTTGCGACCTTGTATTGACTACCGAGGGTTGAACAACATTACGGTAAAGAATACCTATCCTTTGCCGTTAATGTCTTCTGCCTTCGAGAGGTTGCAGGGAGCGTCCGTCTTCACTAAATTGGACTTACGTAATGCATATCATTTGGTCCGTATTAGGAAGGGGGATGAATGGAAGACTGCTTTTAACACCCCTCGTGGCCATTTTGAGTACTGCGTGATGCCTTTCGGGCTCACGAACTTGCCAGCGGTCTTCCAAGCACTCGTTAATGACGTGTTGCGAGACATGATCGATCAGTTTATATATGTTTACCTGGATGACATACTGATCTTTTCCTCGTCTCTCCAGGAACATTTGCAACACGTACGTAGAGTGCTTCTGAGGTTGCTAGAGAATGGGCTTTTTGTCAAGGCAGAAAAATGCGTTTTTCATGCACAGTCTGTTTCTTTTCTTGGACACATCATTTCGACTGAGGGTGTGCGCATGGATCCTGAGAAGGTTAAGGCTGTGGTGGATTGGCCATCCCCAGAGTCTCACAAGGCCCTGCAGAGATTTCTGGGGTTCGCCAATTTTTACCGGTGCTTCATTCGCAATTTCAGCCAACTAGCCGCACCTCTGACCGCCTTGACTTCCCCTAGCTTGACGTTCAGGTGGTCAGACGCAGCCGAGGCTGCGTTTGCCAAACTGAAAAGCTGCTTTGTTTCAGCTCTCATTCTCATCACCCCTGATCGCTCACGTCAATTCATAGTGGAGGTTGATGCGTCAGAGGTGGGGGTAGGAGCAGTGCTTTCCTAGCGCGCATCCTCAGACGAAAAGGTTCATCCTTGCACGTATTTTTCTCACCGTTTATCTCCTGCGGAAGTTAATTATGACATTGGCAATCGAGAGTTGTTGGCTGTCAAGCTAGCACTGGAGGAATGGCGTCACTGGCTTGAGGGGTCGGGTGTACCTTTCATTGTTTGGATGGACAATAAGAATCTCGAGTACATTAGAACCGCCAAAAGACTTAACTCCAGGCAGGCTCGGTGGGCATTATCTTACATTATCTTACCGGCCGGGTTCCAAAAACACTGCTACTCCCGAGCCCATTTTACCGGAGACCATCATTATCTCCGCGCTAAGATGGGAGGTCGAATCGAAGGTTTTGACAGCCTTAAAAGGGGTAACGCCCCCGGCTCGGTGCCCACCGAATCGTTTGTTTGTGCCGGAGAAGTTACGGTCTGACGTCCTCCAGTGGGGTCATTCATCCAGTGTTGCTTGTCACCCAGGGGTTAGTAGAACTAGGTTCCTAGTCAAGCAACGATTTTGGTGGCCTGGTATGGCTCGTGACGTCCATGACTTCGTCTTGGCTTGTTCGGTTTGTGCCACTGGTAAGACTTCCAATCGATCTCCTGATGGGTTACTCTTACCATTGTCTGTCCCTTCGAGACCCTGGTCCCATATATCGCTAGATTTCATTACCGCCCTCCCACCCTCTAAGGGTAATACGGTGATTTTAACCGTAGTGGACTGGTTCTCGAAGGCGACTCATTTCATTCCCTTGCCCAAATTACCATCAGCCAAGGAAACAGCGGTAGCTGTCATTGACCACGTCTTCCGGATACATGGCCTCCCGACAGACGTGGTCTCTGACAGGGGTCCCCAATTTGTGTCCAAATTTTGGCGAGAATTTTGTAAACTGCTAGGAGCGACTGTTAGTCTTTCATCCGGGTTCCATCCCCAAAGCAATGGTCAAACCGAACGAGCCAACCAGGATGTCGAAAGGGTGTTACGATGTTTGGTTTCCAAGAATCCTTCGTCCTGGTGTCAGCAACTCTCAATTGTGGAGTACGCACACAATTCTCTGCCAGTGTCATCTACGGGCATGTCTCCATTTAAGTGTAGTTTAGGGTACCAACCACCTAATTTTGTCAGTACGGAATCCGAGGTGTCGGTCCCCTCCGCACACGCACTAGTCCAGAGGTGTCACCGTACCTGGACCAAAGCTCGTAGAGCTTTGCTCCAGGCAAGGTCACGCACCAAGGCCAAGGCCGATCGCCACCGGTCGAAGCCTCCCCGTTACGTCGTCGGTCAAAGAGTGTGGCTTTCTACCCAGAATATTTCGATGCGTTCCGTTTCGAATAAGCTTGCTCCCAAATTTATTGGCCCGTTTTCTGTTACCAGAATCATTAATCCGGTAACAGTGCGTCTGAGCCTTCCCCCGGCGTACAGGAGGGTTCATCCCGTGTTCCACGTATCCAAAATTAAACCAGTGATTTTCTCACGTCTTAATCCGCCTGACCCAGTTCCCCCCCGCCTCGTATCGTTAATGGGGAAACCACATATTCGGTTAACCGTATTCTGGACTCCAGACGGAGGGGACGCGGATTTCAGTACTTGGTGGATTGGGAAGGTTACGGTCCGGAGGAGAGAAGGTGGGTTCCGGCTCGGGACATACTGGATCACCGCCTTATTGATGAATTCAATCAACAGGTGAAACAGGCTGGGAACGTCAAGGGGCGTTCCTAGGGGAGAGGGTACTGTCACGGTAGGAAATCCACTGTTTCCTCCGTGTCATGTGAGTATGTGTGTGTTTGTTTACTCACCCCTTCCATGTGCTCATTAGAGCGATCCCATTCACCTGTGTGTTGATTGTCTCGCTCCAGCTGTTCATCATTACATCATCTATAGATCCTATTATGTGCTCTGCGTCCGTGTTGCTTGGTTGTCTCGTGTACTTTGGATTACGTGTCTCAGTTGGATGTCTAGTACAAATATCAGTGTCAGAGTACAAATATTTGGGGGTTTTAATTGATTCAAAGCTGTCTTTTAAATCAAATGTAAAAAAGGTTTGTCATATGATCAAATTCAACCTCAGTAATTTTAGATATATTCGCCATCAAATGTCCACACAGGCAGCAAAAATGTACATGCACTCCATGATTCTTTCTCACATCTTTTACTGTTTCCCCATTTGGTCACTAGCTAGTGTTACAGTTCTGAAACCACTACAATCACTTTACAAACGAACTATAAAAATTCTGGATAAGAAACCAAATATTTTTCATTATTGTCCAATACTAGAAAAATATAGACTACTCAGTTGGGAAAACATGGTAAAATTTTCAAATCTATGTCTGGCTTATAAAATTATTCATGGTTTATCTTCCCCTCCCCTCCATCAGTTTTTCAACATCCGAATAGCTGATTATAGTAGAACCAGAGGTGCAGTGAGGGGGGATTGTATCATTCCCCTTAGGAAAAGTGTTTTTGGTCAAACAGCTTTTTCTTTTCGAGCTGCTATTGAATGGAATCTTACTCCTATACACATCAGAAACATGAACACGTACACAACATTTAAGATCCAGTTAAAGAACTGGTTACTTAATAACCAGAGCTGTCAACATTAGCTTACTTCACTTTATGACCTTTTCTTGTTGCCCCCTGACGGTTTCTTGCTTGTGTGTGTGTATATGTTCATGTATTTGGCTAATGTTTGTTTGATTGTTGATTGTGTTTTTAATGAACATTCTTAGTTTAACAGTATTTTTAGTAAATATACTGAAGTTGTTTTATTGTTTTATTGTTATTTAAATATGTACTTTTATCATTTTTTGTTTGTTTTGTTTTTAGGGTGACTATTACCATCTGTCTAGGGACTACAGGTGAAAATAGCCATTTGGCTAACCCTGGCATATTGGCTTAAATGTCTATTAATATGCACTGTCCCTGTAATAAATAAATAAATAAATAAATAAATGTTTATTGTCGTCGTCGTCTTCGTGTGGATGTTCCTGTTTCAGCCTGGATTTCACCACTGAACTTCACTCCACCAACACCGAACACTATCACCAACTGCCACCGTAGTCGTCGTCACCATTGTCCACCACAACACCGGATTGGATTACTTCCGCATTTGACTCTGTGTTCTCTCTCTTTGTTTACATTGAATAAACATTGTTTGTTTTTCACCTGCGCTTGCTTCCGACTCTTACATATCATAACAATAACAGCCAAGCATTCAAAAGAAGAAAAGTGAGGTATACTGATTGTTTTAACTGTGATAGTGTCACGATAGACAACAGCAACCCCACCACCACGCCCAATAGAACGAGGTTGGCTGATGTAAGAATAACCATGTGGGGTTGTCTGATTAAGATGAAAATAGTCATTAGGCTGTTGCCAAGTTTCAGTGAGGCACAATATGTCCAGTTTACAATCACTAATAAACTCACTTATTAGTAGCCCTTTGTTAGTAAAAGAACGAACATTAAAAGTCCACATTTAAAACAGTCAATAGAGCTAACATTTGGTGTTGCTTTGGTAACTGGAAACAAATGATTAAAATTAACTCCACGGCCGGTGGAGGAAACTGAACGAACTTTAGACCAGATCGAACTAATAACAGAGGATGACTTACTGGATGTATATGATCGTCCCGATCCGCGGTGGATGTATCTCGGAAACAATGTCACGGTGGGTAAACAGAGCCAGAGGAGGTCTGAAATTCATTGGGTTCAAACGCAATAGTTCCGCTGCCGAGTATTTAAGTGCTGAAGTGGCACTGACAGTAGAGCATAGAAGGATCCACCAAAGATACATATTAATCCTATATTAACAGCAGTGTTTTAAAAAAAGCTCCTTAGTAGGTTGAATTCCAGTGTTTAATAATTATGGATGCCGGAAGGTATCCGCGTGTCACCGTAGATAGCTGTGTGTGTGTGTATGTGCGTGCGTAAAAACGCACCATGGTAAACACAACAGTGATCAGCCTCGCAGTTAGCCCAGAAACAGGCAGGCCATCCAGGGTAGAGCACCACAGCAGGCACAGATGTCTCTTAGATCCACTACGTAGAGAGCCCGGTTATCAGCAGGCCCTCCAAGGCGAGTATGTACAACAGAGACAAACGGCACCAATGACAGGATATCCCGACTGAATGAAGATGTTTCAACCGGAGCCAACAGGCAGACCGCATCAAATACAAGATGCCAATAAATGTAGCTTATTTGCACTACTGTCCTGACTAGCGCAAATAGACGTCAACAATTAAAAAGTAATAAAAGTAATCCAGTAGCGATTAAATATTAAGTCCAACAGTATTTAAATAAGTTAGTCACAGAAGGAGAAGCGGCAACCAAACCGTGCCAGCGTGCTCTCCGCCATTTTAAATCTGATTTCTCCACATCAGAACATGAGGTAATGCAGGACTGCATTACCTCATGATTAATAAACTGTTTAAACATTCATTTATACATCTTATTATTTACCCAGGTGAAAAAAAAGCAGTATTTAATGTATTAAAAATATACTTAAAATTTAAGTAATATGTTTTTAGTACATTTGTATTCCCAACGTGCTTATTTAAAGTGTATTAAAAATATGTTAAATAGCTTTTAAATGTATTTCAAAAAAGTGTACTACAAGTACGTTGGTAATAAATATATGCTTAATTACACTTTTTAAAAGTATGCTAAACTCAAGCATACTTTTAATTTATTTCTAAAAAGTGCACTAGAGTTAAGCTGGTAATAAATATATGTTTAATTACACTTTTTAAAAGTATGCTAAACTCAAGCATACTTTTAATGTATTTCTAAAAAGTGCACTAGAGGTACACTGGTAATAAATATATCTTTAATTACACTTTTTATAAGTATGCTAAACTCAAGCATACTTTTAATGTATTTCTAAAAAGTACACTAGAGGTACGCTGGTAATAATTATATCTTTAATTACACTTTAAAAAAGTATGCTAAACTCAAGCATACTTTTAATGTATTTCTAAAAAGTGCACTAGAGGTACACTGGTAATAAATATATCTTTAATTACACTTTTTATAAGTGTGGTAATGCGACCGACCAGTTAATTATTTGTGTGGAAATGGTATGTTCCACGGGTATAAAAGGGGATGAGATTTACAGGCAACCAAGCGCACGTCACCAAGCGCGTCATCTGGTTTCGGAAGTGATGTAACTTCCTGTGGGTTGTGTTTACGTCTACGAGGTAAGCGCTATCACCAGCAGCTGCATTCTGAACCTTTTCTGTCAAACAGGGTAATTTATGATTAGTTTAAATTTGCAGTGTGTGGCTGAGGAATATTGTGGATGTGTCCAGTGACACTTCGTCAGCTTTTCACTGATACACGTCAAGTGTGCGGAGCGGCGTGAGTCCTATTGGCAGGTATGTGATTAGTTTCACTTATGCGTAGCTAGGCGCATCCCTTATTTTCAATCTAAAATCTTGTATGTTTTAA
Organism: Paramisgurnus dabryanus; assembly: GCF_030506205.2. Taxonomy (NCBI): domain Eukaryota; kingdom Metazoa; phylum Chordata; class Actinopteri; order Cypriniformes; family Cobitidae; genus Paramisgurnus; species Paramisgurnus dabryanus. The sequence continues at coordinate 37,067,901 of NC_133348.1, forward strand.
TAGTGTCACGGAGGTGTTGCAGCAGGCTTTTTTGGGCGCTGTTGAGCCTTGCGTCCTTTCTGCACAATCAATACTGACTACTGAGCAGCTGCAGTAATGAACGCATGACAAGCAGTGCTATTATAAAGATTTTGGCGTTTATTTCTTCATGGCGGTCCAGGCTTGACCCGCTCTTCACTGCCTCTTAACGGATGCATGTAATATGAACTAACCGAATATCCTATCTCCACGAAGGGAGGATTGCCTTTGTGGTTGGACTGATAGCGTTCCCGGCCAGTGAGCGCGCAGCTAAATTTAGCCGTGTTGATTACTTAACGGTTTGACTACGGTGGGGTATTTAAATCGTATATCTCTGTATTGTCACCCCTGTTGTGTTTATTATTTTGTTTGATTTTCTTTTGATTTTTCTTTTGAAGTTGTGGTGTGGAAACTCTTATTTGGGGTTTTTGTATGATTTGATTTGTTTTGTAAATGTGATGTTTTTCATGATGTTTTGGTGCTGCCTGTTTGTAAGTAATTGATAAGGAGAGCCGCTATAACGAGGTGATGCTAACTCCTTTGGCAGCGGTGTTCTTTTATAAATCATAGTGTATTGCTCATATGCGTGTCGTTTGTGTGTTTGTCTAATTTTATTCTTCTCCCTTCAGAATTGGGGTACCAGTGCGAGCCAGTGTCTGCAGTGTGTGGTGGTGGGACAGCTGTCAACTTGAAGTGATCACGATTTGGTGTGAGGTGTTGTGAGAGAACACGAGTGTTTGCTGTGTTTAGCTAAAAGGCAGTACAACTTCCCCAGTTCTGAAGTGGTAAAACAAGAGTGTGCATGGATGAATGATGTTGTGATCTATTGTACTCTTTTTTTTTTTTTTTTAACTTTTTGCATATTAAAACGAATTATGTATTTTCTATGTGATTTGAATAAATTGTTTCAAATATTTCCTGTTGTCTGATATCTGTCTCAGCCACTGCGTATTTGTGTGCTTTTGGTGCTTCTGGGTCCCCGGCCCATTTCCGGGGTGGCGTAGTCAATTTATTGCCATATTTGGTATTGGTTAAGTACTCTTACATGCCACATTTGGCGTATAGTCGGCAGGGTATTGTGGCTGTTGTACAGACTCAGACACAGTGAAATTGTGTCTTTTTGTTTTGTTTGTTTTTTTCTAGTGGTGACAAAAGAGTGGAGATTCGATTGGTAAGTACCCCTTATAGTATTTGGCAATGGAGGCTGAATTACAGGAAATGAGAGATCTTGTGGCCCAATTGAAGGCCGATAATGAGAGACTGCGACAGGAGCAGGTGCCGGTTGGAGTGCCTGATCCTGGCGCAGCCTCTAGTAGCGCATCACGGCCGGTAACGCCTTGTTCTACTGGTTTAGATGCCAGTGCTGTTGAGCGTTTTGTGTTCGTTCCTCGAGAACGGCGTTGTCCAAAATTTAATGGTAGGTCCGGTATAGGCATTGGAGAGTGGGTCGAAGAAGCTGAGGCATGTATGCGTATGCGGACCATGTCTGTAGCTGAGAAAGCTTTCTTTTTGTTCGACCATCTTGAAGGAGAGGCTCGTGATGAAATTAAATATCGGCCGAGCACTGATAGAGATAATCCAGAAAGAATTATTGCAGCGTTGTATGAAGTATATGGTTGCGCAGATTCCTATATTGTACTTCAAGAGGCTTTCTATTCACGGCGACAGTTAGAGGGGGAAACGTTGCAAGAGTTCTCCCTTGCGCTGTTGGGTTTATTTGACCGGCTGAAACAACAGTCACCGCATGGCATTCTAAATTCAGATGTTGTAGTAAGGGATCAATTTATTGAATGCGTGTTAGATAATGCGTTGCGCCGTGAATTAAAGCAATTGGTAAGGCGTCAGCCTGCTGCAACACTGTTAGATGTGCGAGGGGAAGCTATTCGCTGGGAACGAGAGGGGATGCCAGGTGGCACCAGGGGGCGAAGTCAGTCCGCTCCCCTGGTGCAGGGAATTCAATGTGGGGTCCAAGGTGATACTGGGGTGGGCTCTGCGCATGGGGGCCGTTCATCAGAGTTGGGTGAGTTACGGGAAATGTTACATCAACAGCAGAAGCAGATTGACCATCTTACCCAAATTCTAGCTCGTAATCCTAGTCCCCACTTTCGTAGTCGTTCACCACGCCCTGGTTCTGTGATTTGCCGACGATGTCAGCAACCAGGGCATTTCGCTCGGGAATGTAATTGGCAACGTTCTCCAGCTCCTTTAGTTTCTTCCCAGGTCGATTTGGCATCCAATGACGTAAGGCCGGTTAGGTCCAGCTTTCCTAACCAGTCGGGAAACTAGTTCCCACCGTACTGCAGGGCCACAGTTCGGTTGGGGGTATGCGTGGCTCCCGTGTTTCTGATGACATATCTGCATCTCGTTTAATTTCCTCATGCCCGCACCTTGTTGTTTCTATTGGAGGCGTCTCTGTGCCCTGTTTGATAGATACTGGCTCCATGGTGTCGACTATTACAGAGAGCTGTTTTAGGTCTGGGTTCGAACCATGGGGCCAGGATCAGTTGCAGTCATGTCACTGGTTGCAGCTCAGAGCCGCCAATGGATTAGAAATCCCTTATATAGGGTATATAGAATTGGATGTTGAACTGTGTGGTCGCATCGTATCCAAGTGCGGGATACTGGTGGTTCGAGACCCTCCAGGTGGAAGCACTAGTGTTCCCGGTATTCTGGGAATGAATGTTCTTAGTCGCTGTTACCATGAGCTTTTTGGACAGTATGGACCCACTTTATTTGAGCTACCTCTAGTGACGCAGGACGCAGAATTGGCTCAGGCTTTCCAAACCTGCCAAAAAGTAGATGGCGTTCTCACGCATGGAGGTAATGTTAAAATTCGTGGGCGGCGAGTGTGTCGTATTACAGGGGGCACTCTAAAATTTGTAACCGCAACTTGTGCGTCGGTATTCAGTGATAAGATTGTGCTATTCGAGCCACTTGAGAATGGGTTGCCGGCTGGTTTACTAGCCTCTCCGTCACTAGTGCGTGTGAATGGTGGTACTGTTTGGGTGCCCATCGTTAATGTTGGTGCTCTCGATGTCGTTTTATACCCCACCACTGTTCTCGGGACGTTGCGAGAAGTGTATTTGGTGGATTCCCCTACCGGGCTGACCGAGATATCACAGGTTGAGGCTCAGATTGCAACCTGTGATACAATGTCAGCGTCAGATGTGGGGCACGTCGATAATGTAGAACTGAGTGGGTTATCCGATGAGGAGCAGAGACAGGTGAGGGCACTCCTTCGGGAGTTTCAGAGTGTGTTTTCCACTGGTGACGGAGATCTAGGTTGTACTGATCTTTTGTCTCACGAAATTCCCTTAATTGATGAGACTCCAGTCCGACAGCGTTATAGGCGGATTCCACCATCCGAATACGAGTTGGTTAAGACACACATTAGCCAGCTTTTAGACACTCAAATAATCCGGGAAAGCTGTAGTCCCTATGCGTCTCCAGTCGTATTGGTAAGGAAGAAGGACGGTAGCCTGCGCATGTGCGTAGACTACCGTCAGCTCAATGCGAAGACGCGGAAGGACTCATTCCCACTGCCTCGCATTGAGGAGACCTTGGATTCCTTAACAGGGGCCCGCTGGTTTACTACATTAGATCTGGCCAGCGGGTATAATCAAGTCCCTGTTGCAGAATCTGATCGCCACAAGACTGCTTTTTGCACCCCCTGGGGGCTATATGAATGGAACCGTATGCCTTTTGGCCTTTGTAATGCGCCAGGCACCTTCCAGCGCTTGATGGAGCGGCTCTTTGGCGACCAGCAACATCAGTCAGTGTTATTATATCTGGACGACATTATTGTCTACTCTTCTTCTGTGCAATACCATCTGCAGAGATTGAGGATGGTGCTGGAACGCCTAAGAGCCGCTGGCCTCAAGGTTAAGTTGGAAAAGTGTGACTTTTTCAGGGAGGAGGTGCATTACTTGGGCCATGTTATATCATCCTACGGGGTGTCTACGGACCCGGGGAAAGTTGAGGCCGTGGCCCAATGGCCATATCCTAAAACTGTGTCAGAGCTTCGAACCTTTTTGGGTTTTGTGAGCTACTACAGGCGGTTTGTAGAAGGCTTTGCCCAGGTAGCAGCTCCATTGCATCGGTTAGTAGCAGAGGCAGGTAGAGGGAAGATGAGTAGCCGGAGACAGGACTTGGGAGCGTTGTGGTCTGAATCGTGTGAACAAGCATTTCGGACATTGAAGCAGAAGCTTACCACTGCACCAGTCCTTGCATATGCTAATTTTGAGCTCCCTTTTATCTTGGAGATTGATGCCAGCTATGTAGGGCTGGGGGCAGTGCTGTCCCAAGAGGTGGATGGTAAGGTTAGACCGGTGGCTTATGCTAGCCGGAGTCTTCGCCCAGCAGAGCGTAATACAGCCACATACAGTTCTATGCGGCTCGAGTTTTTGGCCCTAAAATGGGCTATGGCTGAAAAATTCCGCGAGTACTTGCTGGGTCATCGCTGCATTGTACGTACCGATAATAATCCATTGAGCCACCTGGCAACTGCGAAATTGGGGGCCACCGAACAGCGTTGGGCGGCTGAACTCGCGGCCTTTGATTTTGAGGTGCAATATCGGTCAGGTAGGGCCAATCAAAATGCAGATGCTTTATCGCGGTTGCCTTCTGGCGAACAGTTTGTGGAAAACAGTCAACCGGGGACAGTAGTTCCCGAACTATTGAGGCGGGCTGAGGGAGTCAGTCTGGTAGGAGCTACAGCTGTGATGGCCATGCAGGCTATGCCCGGTCGATCGGGGTCAGACCTGGTGCGACTGCAGGAGGAAGATCCCGTTATTGGTGCAGCCCTTAAGTATTGGCGCCGAGGGCGAGGCCCAGGGCCCCAAGAGCGGCGACAGTTATCCAATTTGGTTTTAGTTTTGCTACGGCAGTGGGACCGTTTGGAGGAACAGGATGGCCTGTTATATCGACGGGTCTGCCGTTCGGATGGTGGTGAGAAGGTGTTGCAACTGGTGTTGCCAGCCGTATTACAGCCCGAAGTTCTCACTCAATTACATCAGTGTCATGGTCATCAAGGTACGGAGCGCACCTTGGAGTTGGTGCGACAACGGTGCTATTGGCCGGGGATGTCCGCTAATGTAGCCCACTGGGTACAGCAGTGTGAGCGGTGTCAGCAGGCCAAAGAGGCTACACCAGTGGCTCGGAGCTATATGGCGCACCTGATGGCCTCCCGTCCGAATGAAATCGTGGCCCTGGACTTCACAGTCCTTGAGCCTTCGCACTCGGGGCAAGAAAATGTTTTGGTAATGACGGACATTTTTAGTAAATTCACCGTGGCCATCCCTACTCGGGATCAACAGGCGGTGACGGTGGCACGTGTCTTGGTGGAGGAGTGGTTTTATAAGTTTGGGGTTCCGGGGCGGATCCATTCCGATCAGGGCCGCAACTTTGAATCCGGCCTCATTCAGCAGTTGTGTAGCCTTTACCAGGTGGGTAAGTCACGCACTACTGCATACCATCCAGCCGGTAACGGCCAGTGCGAACGGTTTAACCGGACAATGCACAATTTGTTGCGGACTCTGCCCACTGGAAGGAAGAGGGACTGGGCATCTTGTTTGTCCCAGGTGGTGTTTTGTTATAATACCACTCCCCACCAAGCCACTGGAGAAACGCCTTACTTTTTAATGTTTGGGCAGGAGCCTAGACTGCCTGTGGATTTTCTGTTGGGCCGCGTGCAGGAGCCAGTGGCTGGTAGGGTCCATCATTGGGTGGAAGAGCATCAGGCTCGCCTCCAAGTGGCCGCTGAGAGTGCACGGGAGAGGCTGCAAGCGGCCGCCCAATATCGTAAGGCTAAGCATGACCAGCGGGTAAGGGAGCAGCCATTGACAGAAGGCCAGTTGGTCTATCTGCGAGAACATGGGTTCTTAGGACGGCACAAAATCCAGGACCTATGGAGCTCAACTGTATACCAGGTAGTTCGGGTGCCACAAGAGGGTGGGTCAGTGTATACTATAGCACCAGTGCATGACCTTTCTAAAGTCCGTCATGTTCATCGAATGTCTTTAAAACCCCGTAATCAAGGTAATCCGGCTCCAATTGAGTCTCCTGAGGGTCAGTCTAAGCTGCCCACACCCTTAGAAGACGAGTTTGAAGATGAGGACTTGGTGTATGTGTTAGAATCCCCGCTGGTTCCTCAAGGGGATGTGGAAATGGTTCAAGCTCCTTCAGGAGTAAGGGTTAGTCCCACTCCTGGGGTTGAGGAACCGGTTACTAGGCCCACAGCATTGGAAAGTGAGGGTGTAGGATCGCAGTCAGAGCCGGGATTCATTGGGTTGGGACCGCCCAATACATCTGTAAGAGCCCCAAGACGAACTGGGCGTACTGGGGCAGGTCAGCACTCAAACTTACACCGCTTACCACGAGCTGTAGGTGGTGAGGTTAATCAGATTTCTGCCAGATCTACCTTGGAGTCTAGCTCTCTGGTTGCTTTGTTTAGGCCCTGGGATTAGTGTTCATCGTCGGGACTACGATGACTAATTGGGGGGTAGATTGTGGTAATGCGACCGACCAGTTGATTATTTGTGTGGAAATGGTATGTTCCACGGGTATAAAAGGGGATGAGATTTACAGGCAACCAAGCGCACGTCACCAAGCGCGTCATCTGGTTTCGGAAGTGATGTAACTTCCTGTGGGTTGTGTTTACGTCTACGAGGTAAGCGCTATCACCAGCAGCTGCATTCTGAACCTTTTCTGTCAAACAGGGTAATTTATGATTAGTTTAAATTTGCAGTGTGTGGCTGAGGAATATTGTGGATGTGTCCAGTGACACTTCGTCAGCTTTTCACTGATACACGTCAAGTGTGCGGAGCGGCGTGAGTCCTATTGGCAGGTATGTGATTAGTTTCACTTATGCGTAGCTAGGCGCATCCCTTATTTTCAATCTAAAATCTTGTATGTTTTAATAGTGTCACGGAGGTGTTGCAGCAGGCTTTTTTGGGCGCTGTTGAGCCTTGCGTCCTTTCTGCACAATCAATACTGACTACTGAGCAGCTGCAGTAATGAACGCATGACAAGCAGTGCTATTATAAAGATTTTGGCGTTTATTTCTTCATGGCGGTCCAGGCTTGACCCGCTCTTCACTGCCTCTTAACGGATGCATGTAATATGAACTAACCGAATATCCTATCTCCACGAAGGGAGGATTGCCTTTGTGGTTGGACTGATAGCGTTCCCGGCCAGTGAGCGCGCAGCTAAATTTAGCCGTGTTGATTACTTAACGGTTTGACTACGGTGGGGTATTTAAATCGTATATCTCTGTATTGTCACCCCTGTTGTGTTTATTATTTTGTTTGATTTTCTTTTGATTTTTCTTTTGAAGTTGTGGTGTGGAAACTCTTATTTGGGGTTTTTGTATGATTTGATTTGTTTTGTAAATGTGATGTTTTTCATGATGTTTTGGTGCTGCCTGTTTGTAAGTAATTGATAAGGAGAGCCGCTATAACGAGGTGATGCTAACTCCTTTGGCAGCGGTGTTCTTTTATAAATCATAGTGTATTGCTCATATGCGTGTCGTTTGTGTGTTTGTCTAATTTTATTCTTCTCCCTTCAGAATTGGGGTACCAGTGCGAGCCAGTGTCTGCAGTGTGTGGTGGTGGGACAGCTGTCAACTTGAAGTGATCACGATTTGGTGTGAGGTGTTGTGAGAGAACACGAGTGTTTGCTGTGTTTAGCTAAAAGGCAGTACAACTTCCCCAGTTCTGAAGTGGTAAAACAAGAGTGTGCATGGATGAATGATGTTGTGATCTATTGTACTCTTTTTTTTTTTTTTTTAACTTTTTGCATATTAAAACGAATTATGTATTTTCTATGTGATTTGAATAAATTGTTTCAAATATTTCCTGTTGTCTGATATCTGTCTCAGCCACTGCGTATTTGTGTGCTTTTGGTGCTTCTGGGTCCCCGGCCCATTTCCGGGGTGGCGTAGTCAATTTATTGCCATATTTGGTATTGGTTAAGTACTCTTACATGCCACATAAGTATGCTAAACTCAAGCATACTTTTAATGTATTTCTAAAAAGTATACTAGAGGTACGCTGGTAATAATTATATCTTTAATTACACTTTAAAAAAGTATGCTAAACTCAAGCATACTTTTAATGTATTTCAAAAAAGTGCACTAAAGGTACACTGGTAATAAATATATCTTTAATTACACTTTTTATAAGTATGCTAAACTCAAGCATACTTTTAATGTATTTCTAAAAAGTATACTAGAGGTACGCTGGTAATAATTATATCTTTAATTACACTTTAAAAAAGTATGCTGAACTCAAGCATACTTTTAATGTATTTCTAAAAAGTACACTAGAGGTACGCTGGTAATAATTATATCTTTAATTACACTTTAAAAAAGTATGCTAAACTCAAGCATACTTTTAATGTATTTCTAAAAAGTGCACTAGAGGTACACTGGTAATAAATATATTTTTAATTACACTTTTTATAAGTATGTTAAACTCAAGCATACATTTAACGTATTTCTAAAAAGAGCACTAGAGGTACGCTGGGAAAAAATATATGTTTAATTACACATTTTTAAAAAAAGTATGTTAAACACAAGCATACTTTTACAGAAGTTTTAGTGTATTTAGAAAAAAACATATATTTTTTTAAACATGTACATTAATTTTAATAGGCTAACATTGCAATTTCAACATCATATCATTGAACTTGCATTATATATTGATTTTACAAAGTTAATCCACATAAATTTGTTAGTGTTTATATTCAAACAACACACGTGACGGACCTGACTAAACCTCATTGGTTCTTGGGATTCAGTACGTCACATTGGCTTCCTGATTCAGTTGTTCGATACACAACGTGCGTGATCCTTGGTAAATGTGGATTAAAAGTTGAAACTAAAACTGTTAAATTATATATAGTGATCATCAGAGGACTTGGCTGAAACAACGCGATTCACATGGATTACTTCGGCGATGTTTTTTATTGCTGTTGCGATTAACCTTTTGAAATGTGAGCAGTTTTTAAGTATCAAGTGGATCTGACATCGAGGGGAAATATACGTTTCTTGGATTTCATTAAAGTACATCAGTTTTTGTTTGAAGATGAATGAGAGAACATGAGGGTAAGTTAAGTGATGACAGATTTTTGCCTTTTATTTTTAGTGAACTATTAAATAAGTAGAACATTTAGTATTACAGTATGTCTTAATTTTAACCCAGCTTCTTAAAGCGTGTATGTTGTGTGGCTTTTGGAACATAACGTTACATTTTTTTTGTGAGTAAAGTTAGGCATTTCATTTCTCTTGTTGTATTTCAGAAATCATAACAGCCTGTCTTTTTTTAGCACAGCGGCATTCAAATTGACCAATCAGAGCCGAGAATATCTAATAAGTCGAAGTAGAGATGAACAGATGAAGATACAGCCCGTAAAAATACTTATTCTTGGTGGTAAGTTTTTAGTTCTACAGTATTTGTATAACATTTAGATAACTTTTGTGTTTTTCTAATGCTAATGTTTATAGAGTAACTAAACCCTAAACCAACTTTTTTAGTTAATGATCTGTAAGAATGATGCTTTATTAGTGTAAGTTTTTTGACATTTGGATATAAAGTGTTTCAATACTACAATATATGTTGTAAAAACGTCTGAGTGCTGCCCTCTTCAGGTTGAACGGTGGCTACTGTCAGGGCTCGAAATTGCGAATATTTTGGTCGCATATGCGACCGAAATTTAATCTGTGCGACCTTAAAATATATTTGGGAGCATTTCTGCGACTGCCCATTTTGTTGTGGTGCGACTTGATTTAGATTGTGATGCTGCGTGCTGCTGTCCCAGGTTCAGTGTTCTCTCCAACGTTACATAACCAATCAAATTTCACCATTAAGTTCTTACGTTTAATGAAGACCGCAGATTGGCTAATATGAGCGTCAGTCATTCCTTGTTGCCGTGCTACGTTGGTACGTGAAGCGCGAAAATAAGACGCACCGCGAGCATGACGAGAACAAGCCGACTACAGCCAATGTTACTACTGTAATTAATGACGACGATCCGGATTCAAATGCGACTCCACCACCGGAAAATAAGACTTGACGTTAAACCTTTCAGAGAGAGTGGCTTAAAGATTTCGAGTGTCTCCTCTATGAAAATGGCTCGATGTAACTTACTTTGCTTACTGTAAATCCTGTAAAACGGCGTTGGTGGCGGAATCAAAACATTTTAAGCGACAGACCTTGCTTAAACATGGCGAAAGTGCCAAAAACACAAATAGTGTCATGACAAATGTGTTCATTATTGATGGAGACACCGACCTGTCTGTCAAAGAGTGTTTGATAGTGTATGTGCGCATGCGCTGGTGAATGGACATCCGACAAACATCTTTGTGGTCCATGTTGATGTGGAACACGACAATGTTGATGGTATGTTTTTATAAAAAAATATATTTTTAAAAACATATTTAGTAGTAATAGCATCCTGGTAATGCAGTTATCAATACCAATATTAGCCTTCTATATTAAGCCTTCTATATTAAGGTCACTTTTGTAAATGTCCCAATTAATCAGTGTTTTACGTGTTTGCTAGATTTTCTATTGTAATCTTAATCATTTTACCTGTAATCTGTAATTGGTAAATTATTATTGCTATAGGGGAGAGTGGGGTAAAGTGAGACATTTTTTACATTTGCTCCCCTCTAAGCGAGCTAAAATGATATATCAGTCAAATTTACACATTTCCCATTAATTCAGGATGTTTCCTAGCTATGGAAATTACCAGAATGTATTCAGGATGAAGAGCAGTGAAAATATGATTGTTTTAAAAAAAGTGGTCTTGTGTCTCACTTTACCCCAGCTTAGGGGTAAACTGAGACAGACCAGAAAAATCAAGGGGGTAAAGTGAACCAGCTCGGGGTAAACTGATCCACCTACTTTTTACACTCTGAAACTACCATAACAGCACATATTGTAACAGATAAAATCCTGACGGCTAGCTTGACAACCACACATACCAGAACTAATGTTGGACTAGTAACAGAATCAAGGGGATTGGTCAATTAAGAACATTATTTTTCTAAACACTTGAAAGTACAGTAACTCTGAACCAAAATCAAATACAACATAACATAATTCAAAAGTTATATTTTTTGGCCAGTTTTTGCCTTTATTTAACAGTGAGTTTTGGAGAGGACAGGAAAGTACAGGGAGGAGAGAAGGGTATTGGATCGGCAAATGACCACGAGCCGGGAATCGAACTCCCAGAAAGTGTGAAAGCACCACATGTCGGAGCGCTGCCCACTGTAGACCATTGGCTCCGACAATTCAAATTTTTTTAATTAACATTCAAATGACATATAGAACCAGTTAGATTAAAACGCAGTCTGGGGGTCAGAACAAAGGACCCTTAGAGCCAGCTAGTGTCTGCGGGTCAGCGCAAAAGACAATCAGAACCATCTATCAATATTTCTATCCCTTGCAACTGCTCTTACTGTGGGTTCACACCAGACGTGAGTTCAACGATTTGTGCAAGTAGATTACATTCAAAGTTAATGCAAAGACACGATCAGACGCATCCTCGCCTGGGGCGATGCGAATGACGCCATATGAGCGGAGCATTTGCCGCGAAAACACGCACTATTCACCTCAAACATGTCTTCGCCCAAGTTGAAAATATTTATCTCGAACGAAAAATTTGCATGACACAATGTTAAATCCCGTGAGTAATCTAGAGTGAATAATGCTACGTACACACCAAATGCTGGGCAGTGCGTTACTTGATCTAGATTACTCGCAGGATTTAACATTGTGTAATGGAATTTTTCGCTCAAGTTGAATATTTTCAAATTGGGCGAAGACATGTTTGCGGCGAATAGCACGTGTTTTCGTGGAAAACGCGCCACCCATATCACGTCAAATTGTTGAGCTTGTGTCTGGTGTGAACCCACAGTACCATGATGCCTCGCGTTTGGTGTGTACATAGCATTAGAGAATTCTTTCCTTCCTTGACCTAAGCAGCTGCACTCTCCATCTCCTCAAGGGGTGTTTTTCCCCAGGCTGTCTTCCAGGGGCCTCATTTATAAAATGCTGCGTAAAAACCATCCTAAATTTGATCTTACGATCATTTCACAAAAAAGCGTATGTGTGATTCATAAACCGAACGTACGCGCAGAAAACGCCCGTACCCCTTTCAAATCTATAAATCAGAAATGAACTTGAACTTGTGCGCGCAGCCGAGCAGTTTCAGATCTCTGCCTTTAAACGATGCGTAATTAATGTCAGACATATAAAAAGCGCTTGTCAATGTTTAAACCAAATTTCAAACAGCAAGAATAGCTTATATTTCCAAAAACCTGCAGCAATCAGACAAGCAAAAGTGCGTACGTCTGCTCAGACCCTGACGTGGCGCTAAGGACTTTTCCACGTCAAAGACGGTTTTTATAAATATGGACTTTGCCGTGGATTTTCGCCTACGCACACTTTACGATCAAATCTGTGCGTACGCACGCTTTATAAATGAGGCCCCTGGTGTATTGACTAGGCATAATGGTTTTTCTGCAATGTTTATAACATTAAAAATAAAACACATGTAATGTAATATTACATTAAAATATGTTTTAGACTAAACTGAACTTGTGCCTCATGTCTCACTTTACCCCACATCATTTGTCTCACTTTACCCCACCACCACATTTTGGAAAAAAACTCTCTCTCTTGGAAATTCAGGCTAATCTTCAGCTAGCATCAACACAGGGTTTTATATGTTGGTAGTTCATAAACATGTGTGATATAAGTTTTTCTACCTGAATCAATTTGCTTTGGCACAACAGTTGATTAAGTTGACAGCAAGAAAATTTACTTTTACAAGCAAAAAATATATTTTTGTGAAAAAAACATGTCAACCACAGCAGCATGAGGTCCTGTCCTTCATGGCCAAGGGGAAATTTGAGGGGCTTAAAAACATAATGGTCATAGGACCACAAATGTGTTCAGTTGCCTAGATACAGGGGGTGTCTCACTTTACCCGATGTCTCACTTTACCCCACTCTCCCCTACTATTTCAAAATAGGGCTGTGTTGAAAAAATCGATTCACCGATTCTGAATCGATTTTCATGTTAATTTCTAAAGATCGATCCTTAACTAGAGAATCGATTTATTAATTAATAACTTCAACTTGCCGCGTCATTGAATTCACGCATGCGCGCGAGGTGGAAGGACATTAAAACAACGAACATAACGGTCAGTAACATTAAGCAAGCGGTTGTTTTGAAAACTCTAGAAACGCTCAAAGCTGCGATCTATATGTAAAATAATCCACTCATAACAAATAAACGAGTTATTTGTGTAATTTTTATAATAAGCGCCAGTGAATCCACCGCAGGTCTCCAGCGAAACTCTCTCTCTCTCTCCCTCTCTCTCTGTGCTCATGCAGCCGGTCTCTCACGGGCAGAGGTTTCTTGAGGTGCGCGCAACGGGTCGCCAAATAAAGAGTTCTTCTTGCACATAATGCTAATAGTTGTAAAGTTTTCTGAACTTTAAGCAAGCTAAGACAAAACTCGCGTTTATATCAGTGACACGTGCGCTGCTGGAGCGGTGTAGTTTGACGCCTAATTCTCTTATAGTACAAACATCTTTGATCAGAAAGACGAGAAAGAGACGCAAATGTTAATGTGTAATAGAAAGTAAAGAGCGTCAAGACCTTAAAACAGACTTCATCACATCATAGCACCCGTCTTAATATCTATATCTAGAGCTCTGTCTCTCATATACAGATATTTATCCTGTCTGTAGGTTTGTGCATATATTTATATCTGTTCATTTTACATACTGCCTATTTTTTATGTAATGTTTGCATAAATACAAAATACAATGCATACTATAGCTTCAAAAGTCTATAAAATTAATAACTCAATTAAAAACAAGATTCTGTCTATCAAGACTTGTTGTTATCCTCTGGGCATTTTCACTTTAACATTATTAACTTTAAATTGTCCATATTTTAAAACTGTGGTGAGCAGTTAAAAGCTATAGTGAGTGGCAAATAACTCCACATTTTTATAATCCAAAAACAATATAAACTGAAAAACATGTATACCATGAAATATACAGTTACCATGAAATAAAATGACTTATTCTGTGGAATAGATTTTTGGTCATTCCGCCCACCCCTAGCTGGCACCATTTCGGGCTTTTTTCAAAAACACTTATCTAAATCTCGAAGATCGGATCGAATCGAATCGAACAATGATAATCGATTCAAGATCTTGAGAATCGGAATCGAATCGATTCTTGCCATTTGAATCGAAACCCAGCCCTATTTCAAAAGCAGTTGGGTATTAATTTAGGAATCTATGCAGTAAAAAAAATAAAATAAAAGACCAAATTTTAAATGCTGGCCATAGGATATGTAAAGCCTGGTGGTTGCATTTTATTTTAATAAAATAAATCTATTAACATATACATTGTAGTTGTGGTGCTTTTTAATTTTTGGATGGATGCGCCTAAATTTTTGCTGGTGCTCCTAACTCTTTAAAGTTGTGAGCACCAGTGCTACCAAAAAAAGTTAATTTTGAGCCCTGTACTGCAGTTGAATTTTCCTATTGGATGTTGGACCGGACACTTTTAGACAACATTACAAAGACAATAATATATTACTAACGTGATTAGCCTGCTGGACGGATTGTAAAAAACAGCACAATGTAAGCACTGCTAGTACAGGCTAGCTGAATATATCTTAATGATTACAGAGATAAGACAACACATAAAACTTGCAACCTTTCTCAGTTTGCACATCTGGACAATTCTTCACACATCATAGGTTGTAAATTTGGGTAAATCCAGCAAACAAGTAATTTTAGCGATTCTGCTGTCACTCTGCTTTAAATCTCCCGCATCAGAAACTTAAGAGCAGCCTTGAGTCAATTGTGGAAGTTAAGCGTGGATAGAGTCCATTGGCATGACTTCTGATTTCCTTAAATCTCCTTAAACAGAGGTGAACTTTTCTTGTAAGCAAGACCACAATAGACATGTCAATGGAAAATCCCCTTGGTTAAAATAAAACACAATTATCAAAGTAAAGAATATCCTGTAATACACACAGGTTGCATTATATCAGTGTCAGTGAGTTAAGCCTCCTATAACCCTATGTTCAATGTAACTTGTAGAGTGCCATGTAGCGACGGATCAAACGGACACTCATGTCAAGCTTGATGAGGACACAGTCAAAGCTTTAAAAGGTAAACTGAGAAGTTAACAAAATTCTAATGCATATGTTCATTAATTATTGGTTAATTTTGTATATATTCTGTTTCCTTTTCACAGACCTTGTGATTAAGTCTTCAGTGTCTGAATGGCAAGAAGAAGTGACCCTCCATTTAAACTGCTCTGTGTTTTGGTTCAGCCATTTGTAGGTTTATCTCGAGTTAGTTCAAATGCACTTCTGCATTTGTCCAGTAACTTTTTGTTTAGAGAATTACATCATTATGATTATATAATTATTCAATGGTTGCATATTCATAGTGTACTTTTCATATTGATGTATTAATGTTCCACAATTTGATAAAAGTAGCTCATTGCATTTCACTGATCTTTGTTTTATATTGTAAAATCATTTCAATAGCAGTAAATACATACTTAGTTGTTTCTTTAACATTTAATTAGTTCTTAATGATGGAAGAAACCGGTTCGTATGTATGAATACAGAATAGGTATCATTTTAGAATGAGTTAAAACATGTTTTGGTGGCAAACATGCAGGTAAAATAGTACATGTATAACATTCTAATAGTAAACTTGACTGTAATTCAAATGTCACATACAGTACATTAGAAATGATTTATTTTATGTATACAAATGTGTGGGCAATATATTATTATTTCATTTTGTATGCTATATTATTTATGTAATATTATTATATCTGAAATTATTAAATTACATTTATAAATGTTTAAAAGGTGGGTTCAAATGTGCTTCAAGTTGTAACTGAATACAATTTTAGAAAATAGCACAGTTGAGTACACTTAGATTGTCTTAAGTTTGTCTTAACAAGTACAAAATACTACTTTTTAGTATATTAAGCACAATTTACTGCACGAAAATAAAGAGCTTTTGGTACCTTAAGGTTGTGAACTTAAAGTGTATTTTAGTGAACTTTTTCACCTGGGAATACATTTGGTATATTATTTTAACATACTACTAGTATATTTTAAAGTATATTCGTAAATGTTTAAAGGTGGGTTCAAGTTGTAATTAAAGATATTTTTTAAATACAGACCTAGTATGTTAAAATTACATTTTAGTTCAACTTCATGGTGTCTCAAAAAAGCACAGTTGAGTACACTAAGATGGTTTTAAGTTCATCTTAAAAAGTACTTAATACTACTTTTTAGTATACTAAGTTCAAAATTAGTGTGTGAAAATAGAGCACTTTTAGTATAATGTGGAAAGTGTACTTAAGTAGTGTATTTTAGTGAACTTGTTTCACCTGGGAATACATTTGGAATATTATTTTAACATACCATTAGTATACTTTAAAATATATTTAAAAATGCTTAAAAGTGGGTTCAAGTGTACTTCAAGTTATAATGAAATATATTTTTTTAAATACAGACCTAGTATGTTAAAAATACATTTTAGTTCAACTTCATGGTGTCTCAAAATAGCACAGTTGAGTACACTAAGATGGTATTAAGTTCATCTTAAGAAGTACTAAATACTACTTTTAGTATACTAAGTTCAAAATTAGTGTGCGAAAATAGAGCACTTTTAGTATATTGTGGAAAAGTGTACTAAGTGTACTTAAATAAAGTGTATTTTAGTGCACTTTTTTTTCACCTGGGTAGACATATAGTAATAAGTTAGTCAGTGTGTTAATAAATGCTTCATTAACACATATTCCTACCCCTTGTCAAAAAATCCTATTAGAATTTCATAGAATCCTGTAGGATTCTAAAAATCCTATTGGACATTCAGATTTATTTTAGTGGATTTTAACTTTGTCCTGTAGGATTCTAAAGGATTCTAAAAATTCTATTGGACATTCAGATTTATTTTAGTGGATTTTAACTTTGTCCTGTAGGATTCTAAAGGATTCTTAAAATCATATTGGACATTCAGATTTATTTTAGTGGATTTTAACTTTGTCCTGTAGGATTCTAAAGGATTCTTAAAATCATATTGGACATTCAGATTTATTTTAGTGGATTTTAACTTTGTCCTGTAGGATTCTAAAAATCCTATTGGATATTCAGATTTATTTTAGTGGATTTTAACTTTTTCTTGTAGGATTCTAAAGGATTCTTAAAATCCTATTGGACATTCAGATATATTTTAGTGGATTTTAACTTTGTCTTGTAGGATTCTAAAGGATTCTTAAAATCCTATTGGGCATTCAGCTTTATTTTAGTGGATTTTAACTTTGTCCTGTATGATTCTTAAGGATTATAAAATCCTATTGGACATTCAGATTTATTTTAGTGGATTTTCAGTGTATCCTATAGGATTGTATTTGATTTTACAAATCCTGTTTGACATTGTGATCCACCCTACTGAAATTTCATTTTGACCTATAGCATCATATTTGATTTATTAGATTTCTATTATATAAGAAATCACACATGTAGTTAACTGTGAAGAGCACCATACTGCATTGAAAGTAATACATAATAATAATAACAACAACAACAGCAACAATAAATTGTGTCTTTCTCAAGTAATCATAATAAAATACAAATAAAATAATTTGTATATTTATACATAAAATGTCTACACTTCCCCATCACACTTTGTAGTCATTATTAGTGCTTGGGGACTAATAAAGATATTTGAATCTTGAATCTTGAATTAACATTGGGCATGCATAGGCATCCCTTGTCCTGTTCAAAAACTTCAGCAGTTTGAGGGTTCTGGCTAGATGAAGTACAGCTACGGCCAAATCTCGCGAGATGTTGGGTTTATCTAAAAACAGCGCTCGTTCGGCAGGAGCTCACAAGATTTTGGACGCAGCTGTAAAGCCGGCTAGTATCCCTTCTAGCCACAACTCAGTTCGTCTGAATGGAAACTCTGAGGGGCACAAACAACTGGTAAGTGGCTAAGTTTTATTATTTTTGCAATATTTTGCACAGTCTAGAAATGTAAGCGTGTGTAAAATGCTCAATCATAAGAGGAGAAATTGTAGGCTACCAAGTATCTCAAGATGTTTGGAGACGCTGAGAGAGAGACGCTGAGAGAGAGACGAGGAGTCGCAAGCTCCGTTGAGCTTATCAGCTAAATCCAATTTTTTCACTATCTTATTCCTATCTATATAATATCACTTATTAGTTTATCTTAGGAACCTTGACGATTACTGAATTGTTTACTAAGCGAAACGATTTTATCACTAGTAACACCCAGTGTTAGTATATAGCCCGCTAGCATCACCATGTGAGCGCGCAACGAGAGACAGGACGACGTGCAATATAAAGGGATAGATAACGAGACACCACCGGTGAACAATTACCAAAACGAGCGGGCGGGGTTAGTGAACACATGAGGAACCGTCACCACAGGTAAACAAACACAGACATCCCACTGTTAATCATGTCACCCAGCACTTCATTGTCCATGGTCTGAAAGACAGCCGGAGCGTTACAAAGACCGAACGGCAGAACGGAATATTCCCAGTGTCCGGAAGGAGTATTAAAGGCTGTCTTCCACTCATCGCCCTCTCTAATACGTACCAAGTGATAAGCGTTACGCAGATCTAGCTTGGTAAATATGCGCGCTCCCTGTAACAACTCGAATGCTGACGACATTAATGGCAAGGGGTACTTATTCTTAACAGTAATGTCATTCAGCCCTTGATAATCATTGCACGGACGAAGAGACTCGTCTTTCTTTTTAACAAAGAAAAAACCAGCACCGGCTGGAGACGAGGAGCGGCGAATGAGACCGGCTTTTAGAGCTTCATTAATATACTTATCCATAGCCTCTCTTTCTGGTTTAGATAGGGAAAAAATACGACCCTTAGGCGGAGAAGTGTTGGGAAGGAGTTTGATCTCATAATCATACGACCGGTGAGGAGGCAGGGAAGTGGCCCGGGCCTTACTTAATACCTGATGCAGATCCGAGTAATCCGCCGGGACCCCTGAGAGATCGACAGCCGGAAACTGCGAAACAGAACAAGAGACAGGAGAGAGAGCAGGACCAAGACATGAAACATAACATGAAGACTTCCATGACAACGCAACATTGTTCTGCCAATCAACGTGAGGATTATGTTTGGATAGCCAGTCATGGCCTAAAAAGAACAGCGATTGTGAATCTTCTAAAAGATAGAATTCAATCTCCTCACGATGATTGCCAGAAACAAACAAACTCACAGGGGGTGTGCGGTGCGTGATCACAGCCATATGCTGACCCTTCAAAGTCCAGGCAGACAAAAGAAGAAAAAAGAGGGATAAAAGGAATACCCCAGGACTTGGCCAACCCAGCATCCAAAAGACACGCCTCCGCACCGGAGTCTAAAAATGCCTGTGAATGAAAAGAGTCAATTATTACAGGAAGTGTGGTACTGCTTACGGGAGATTTAAATGATGATGCCCTTTTACCGGACATGTAGCCGCCATGTGCCCCAGCTTGCCACAATACAGACAGAGTCCATTAGACAGACGACGACTTCTCTCACCAGCAGAGATACAAAATTTTCCCAGTTGCATGGGTTCATTGGTAGGAATATCCGAAGCAGACTCCCCTGGTTCAGACAACAGATGGCGAAAAGAGCGACACAGATCTCTCTGACGATGACGAGACTTAACCCTCAAGGCCAGGTCGATGGCAGCCTCCAGTGACGTGGGTGGCTCCCTGAGTGCAATCTCGTCTTGAACCGCCGGTGTGAGACCCTTGAGAAATTAAGCTCTTAAAGCAGCGTCGTTCCAGTTGCAGCTAATGGCAAGCATCTTAAATTTGATGGCAAAGATAGTAACAGAGCCATTACGTATGGCACGTATGGTCGGGTTGCGATTTTGGCGCTATCATAAGTCTTATGAATAGTATGCCATACAGACCCGTTTGCCACTGAACCTGCATTAACGACGACAGTGGGGCCTCCAGCCTTAGTCAAACAGGTTGGTATGTATGGTCGGGTTGGGTTTTTCGCGCTTTCGTGTGTCTTGTGAATAGTGTGCCATACATACCCGTTTGTCACTGAACCTGCATTAACGACGACAGTGGGGCTTCCGGCCTTAGTCAAACGGGTTAGCACGTATGGTCGGGTTGCGATGTTTTGGCGTTTTCGCCTGGTCCTGTAAATGGTATACAATATAGACCCGTTTGCCACTGAACCTGCATTAACGACCACAGTGGGGCTTAAGGCCTTAGTCAAACGGGTCGTCAGGTTTCATTTTCTCTTAAAGATCGGAAGGTGACCCTTATTTACCATATATACCCTCGCATTGGGCCCCCAATTTGCTAAATCCTCAACTGTGGATAATATAATTATGCCGCAATAGTTAGTCTGTCTGGAACTAAGCTGAGTTAAACCACATCACTGTGTGACACTTCAATACATATGAACGGCCGCTACGCTAATACGATTTTGTTTTTCTCTCCCTGTCTCGTCCTCGACCCCGAGGACAACGAGACAAACAGACCCAGTCCCGGTAGATGTGAAAGTCGGCACACCTCTGATCTACTGGCCTTCCTTCAACGTGATGCCCAGCTGATGCCTGACCAACGATCACCGGCAGAACCCGCTTAATCTCCGCTAAATCTCCTTATCCGTTCTCCCAAGGGTTTTTCCCTCCTAGGACTTATTTTTCCTCGGATAAAAGCCCGGGTTTTTTTTTTCTCCTAGGGGGTTTTTCACCCCGGGGAGGCAGCCTTTTTGGGCTTTACTTAGCTTCCTCTTATAGACGTTACTTTAGTAATATGTTCACTTATAATATTGAGTCATAGCAGCAGCAAATTTAACTGCTTATGCTATCATGTATTTTGTTGTGCTATCTGTCGTTTTTCTGTGCTTTTCACTGCTTCTATTTATGTAAAGCTGCTTTGAAACAATTGACTTTTGTGAAAAGCGCTATATAAATAAAATTGAATTGAAAAATTGAACTATTGATGCAACAGAATTGGCCCTTTTGGCAGAAAAAAATCGTTGGAGAGATGTTCTCATCCGTTTGATTAGTATCATTCAGTCTTTGGCAGAGAGGAATTTTGCAGTCAGGGGGTCTGTTGATACTTTGCATCAAGCCAACAATGGACACTTCCTTAAAGAGGTGGAACTAATAGCAAAATTTGACCCAGTGTTAAAAGACCACATCAAACAAATTGATAGTGGAATACAGCGTACCTAGGTAAGACTATCCAGAATGAGCTGATAGAGTGTGTCAGTGACAAAATAACTGAGGTAATGGTGGCAGAAATCAAGGACTGCAAATATTATTCAATTATAAGACTTTACACCTTAGCCAGCAGCCATATCACCCTGTAGCCCAAGACAGCTTGCCCACTGAAGTTAAGCAGGGCTGAGCCTGGTCAGTACTTGGATGGGAGACCACTTGAGAAAAACCAGGTTGCTGCTGGTAGTGGTGTTAGTGAGACCAGCAGGGGGTGCTCACCATGTGGTCCGTGTGGGTCCTAACACCCCAGTATAGTGATGGGGACACTATACTGTCAAAAAAGCACCGTCCTTCGGATGAGACGTTAAACCGAGGTCCTGACTCTCTGTGGTCATTAAAAATCCCAGGATGGCCTTCGAAAAAGTGTAGGGGTGTGCCCCGGCATCCTGGCCAAACTTGCCCATTGTCCTACTAGTCATCCCTCATACTAATTGGCTATATCACTCTGTCTCCTCTCCACTAATAAGCTGGTGTGTGGTGAGCGTTCTGGTGCAATATGGCTGCTGTCGCATCATGCTGCACATTGGTGGTGGTTGAGGAGATTCCCCCGTTCATATGTAAAGCGCTTTGAGTACTGAGAAAAGCGCTATATAAATGTAAGGAATTATTATTACCTGATATTAGTCACCATGAACAAATGTCTGTTGTGGTACGCATAGTCACTCTGGGCACAACACCAGAAATAAAAAGGCACTTTTTAGGATTTCTGATAGCTCCAGAATCCACTGGCCTGGGATTGTCAAGTCTAATCTTAACAGGTTTGAGGAATTAAACATCCCTTTTCAGGATTGTCGGGGCCAGTCCTATGACAATGGGGCCAATATGAAGGGAATAAACAAAGGTGTGCAGGCTAGGCTATTGGTTAAAAATCCAAGAGCTTTTTATGTGCCTTGCAGTTCTCATACCCTACATCTGACTGTCTCAGATGCGGCTAAAGCATCAAAGGATGCTTCTTGTTTTTTTTTGGAAATGTGGAGAAGGTGTACAATTTGTTCGCTGGGTCCACTCAAAGGTGGGCCATCTTACAGAAGTTTGTTGACCTCACCCTCAGGTCCTGAAGTGAGACACACTGGGAAAGCCGGATAAAAAGCATTGAAGCTTTGCGCTACCAGTAAGAGTAAGTAAGGGAAGCCCTGCTAGAAGTTAAAAATAAAGTGTCTGATCCTGAAGTGGCTGTTGAAGCCAACTCCCTTGCAGAAGAAATAGGTTCATTTAGATTTCAGATTTGCTGTGTTGTCTGGTATGACATTTTGTCTAAAATTAACATTACTAGCAAGCTTCTACAGTCAACCAACATGCAGCTTGATGTAGCTGTTAACCTTGTACAAAAGAACAAAGATGAACTCATCAGTTACCGAAAAACAGGCTTTTTTAAACATGAATTTTAAAACATGAATTTTAAGGTCAGACAATATGACAAGCAGTTCTGTCTTGGCAAGGTTCAGCTGGAAATGATGATCCTTCATCCTAAGATGCGGGCAGAAACCATGGGATCATCAGGCTGAAATGGCAAGTGGAGGTGTGTGTCATCCGCATAGCAGTGGTAGGAAAAGCCATGTTTTTTCGTATGACAGAACCCAGGGATGTCATTGTGGTAAGATGGTCAATGCAGTGGCTAACTGACAGCAAAAAAATGGCAAAACTCCAGATAGTCCAAGGGAAAAAAAACTTTTATTTAGGTGCCAAGGCAAAATATCACTTGAAAAATCAACATTAAACAAACAAAACAAAATAGTAAAACAAAGGAAACTTCAAAGTAAAACTCAACACATAAGTAACCACAAAAAATGGATTAAACAAATTGTTGGCTACTGTTCCAACAAACACCCTCCTTTTTCTTCACCATTTCCTTGGTTCTTTTATAGTCTTTTATACCACCACCTCTCCCTGAGCCCAGAATGTGCTTTTAGCGTACCGGAACGCTCATTTGCACATCTGTTTAAATCAGGGGTTAATCCTTCACAATGTACACTTCCTAATTCGTCCCATCGAGAGCAGAGACTACATTACCCATACACCCTTGAGTTTAACACGTTAAAAGCGCATGCGTCGCCTTTGTTGTCAGTCAGCGTAAACGTGGTGTGGAGAGGTGTGTGTTGTGTTTGTGTGTGAAACGCGCAACCATAGCTGCTCGGTTAAAATGAAAATTCAATGAACACTTAATATGCCCTCATTGTTTTAGACTCCGAGTAGTGAAAGAACAAGGTCAGATTTGCTGGCTGACATCCCACCAAGCCAGAATGATATCGCTGCAGGTCAGACGCAAGCTTTTTCCAATACCCTTTTGTAGGTACGTGACAATCTCCGCTATCGTGGCTGTCAGTTTGGTTTCCCCTCTACGCAACTTCGGATTTCCTCAGCCGATGTGCAGAGTAAAAAAATTCTTGAAATTGTAATATACATTTAGTTTAAAGGTGCCCTTCCTCTGTCGTTTTTATTGTTTTAAACTGTTGTATGAGGTCTACTCATGACGTTTGCATGGTTTTTACATCCAAAAACATCAAAAGCAATAAGTAATAGGCCATTTTGTACCCTGATTTTGAAGCTGGTTAGAGAAATGATCCGTTTTAATGGGCGGGCTTGGAAGTAAACGCCCACTGCTATGATTGGATAACAGTTTTTCGTTCAAACTAACTTTCAATTTAATCTCATGTGTAATCAGTTTAATGTTAAGTGAGTGTCTTAAGACACAGTGTCTTTCTTACACACGCATATTTTATCATAAACCCTTTTGACACACACACGCGTGTCTTTTATCGTAAACCCACGTACAAAAACACACACACGTGTCTTTTATCGCAAACCCTTTCGATGCGCGTGTAGTAGCGCACGCACGCACAAACAAACAAACAAACAAACACACACACACACACACACACACGTGTCTTTTATCACATTTGATGCATGTGCATCATGAATTCGTGTGAATCGCGTCCCTCTGAAGAGAAATCCCGGCCGCAACTGATAGTGACACATAGTACTAAAGTGTTTTACTCACACAAACACGCGTGTCTTTTATCATAAACCCTTTCAAAGCGTGTGCAGCATGAATTCGCATCCCTCGGAAGAGAAAACACCGGCCGCCACAGTGACACATACTAAAGTGTTTTACTCACATGAGCTGCGCCATTCTGTCCGGATGCAATATTGATGGAGGAGCATTGCTTTTTAATCGCAGTCTCTCTTCAAATCCAGCGTTCTTCTGAACATCCAAACATGTAGCAACTGTTATGATTCCCTCGTTTAATAGGAATGATGTCTCTCAACAAAAACAATGGCTCGAATATGGTACGGTTGACGTTTAGCCATCCTTGCTGTAACTTGTTATGAAAACTATCTCAACTACACGTAATATGTGGTGGGCGCGGTCTCAAGTTGAAGAGCTCATGAATAGTAATCACCTCGATCAGTTCCACGTCACACTGATAAGCTTTTCTAACTGACCTGATTTCTCCGCTTATTTCTTTTCAGTGGCTAGAGCTGACAGAGGAGGTGGAAGTTAATTTTCACATTCACGACACAACACAAACACATATGGACCTAACACATATCAAAAAATACAAGTAAAAACGGTTTTATGTGGAAGGGCCTCTTTAATTGCTAAACTACAAGTGAACGAAATTTCAATGAATTTGAACAGTATTTTTACCACCCGCAAAATGGAAAACAATGGGAAAAAATAAAGTGATGACTTTTTCAAATGGCGAGTATTTTGTTATTTCTTGAACCCATATGGTCTTGGTGTCATTTTTAAGTTTTTGTTTTCAAGCTCTTTCTATCTGAACAACTAGTTTTAGCATTTAACCATGCTGAAAATTTTACTCACATATCTACATTTTGCACATTTTATTTATGTTCAATACAATAGCGATTTCTAGCTCAAGCAAATCCACAAACTTATATAAGGATTTATTATTTTTTACAAGGTCGTCTGTTGACTGCTGAATATAAAACCCCTTCAATATAGGAGTCGAGTCAGCAAAAAAAATTAGAGTACCGGCACTTCTTTTGGGCCACTTAACGCACTGCATGGAACTAAAGACATTATCCTTTATTAGATCACCAAAACATAAACACACAACACATTATACTCCATGCATGCTTGATTGGGTATCTCCTCCCCTTCAGGATGATATAAAACTGGCTTCCTGTTCACCGACCACTCCTTTTTAGGCCTTTACAGCACCGGTAAGACATAGAAACATATATATTACTACACAAACATGTTTGATAGTTTTACCTTTACATTGCATGCTAAATGTTGCTAGCAGTTAGCACGGAATGTGCACCTTCCATGTGACTGCCTCTTAAGCAAAACACAAAATGAAGGACTTACCAAACTCTCTTGTGTATTTATTTTACATGAGCTTTGTATGCTACATCACAGTCATGTATATTGTAATGACACGAAATGCACGGAAGCAAATGCAGGTGAATAAGACAATGTTTATTAAATGTAAACAAAGAGAGAGTATGCAAAGTCAATGCGGAAGTAGACACAGTCCGGTGTTGTGGGCAATGGTGGCGTTAACTACAGTGAAAGTTGGTGATGATGGTATTGAGTGCGACGTAGGTGGAGAAGTGAGCAGTGGTGAAATCCAGGCTGAACACGGGAATATCCACACAAAGATAGCGACAATACACATCCAACTGAAACACGTAATCCAACAGACACGGAACAACCAAACAACACGGGAGCCAACACAAAGTGAGAATCTGGAGGGAACAGAAAGTCATGTTAGTATTTATGGAGGTGATGTAATGATGAGCAGCTGGAGCGAGACAATCAACACACAGGTGATCTGAATCGCTCTAATGAGCACATGGCTGAGGTGAGCAAACAAACACACATACACACACATGACACGGAGGAAACAATGGATTTCCTCCCGTGACATATATGGATGAATGTCATGTGTCAAAATGCCTTTTGTATGCATAGTGTTGTCAGAATCTTTTTAATATTTCTTTTTTATGTATTGTGTGTATCAAGTGATGTAGGAATATTGATCTGAGTCTTCTGCAAATTTCCCTACTAGGGACAATAAAGAAGATTTCATTTAATTTCATATAGAAAAGAGCAGTGGTTCAAAAACTGAGCCTTGAGGTACCCTGGTATTAAGACGTTGGGGTTCAGAGACGTCACATCTTCAGGGGGCTCATCATTAAACCGCTGATTAAAAAACCACAGCTTGACCAAGGAGAACTTAATAACTTTAGACCAATCTCAAATCTCCCTTTTCTTTCGAAAATATTAGAAAAGGTAGTGGCAAGCCAGTTACGCACATTCTTGACAAATAATAGTACATATGAAAAGTTCCAATCAGGATTCAGGCCCCACCAAAGCACAGAGACAGCATTGCTTAGAGTTACAAATGACCTCCTATTAACATCCGATCGTGGTGAAATCTCAATTCTTATATTACTAGACCTTAGTGCCGCCTTTGACACAATAGATCACACAATCTTACTAAATAGACTAGAAAACTATGTTGGTATCAGTGGTCATGCGCTAACCTGGTTTAGGTCATATCTAACCAATCGCTATCACTTTGTTTATGTAAATGAGGAAGAGTCATATCACTCCCTGGTTAAATACTGTGTACCGCAGGGATCAGTTTTAGGTCCTATCCTGTTCTCGTTATACATGTTACCCCTAGGAGACATTATCAGGAAACACAACATAAGTTTTCACTGCTATGCGGATGATACCCAGCTTTACATCTCCTCGCATCCCAGCGAAACACACACGTTTTCTAAGCTAAAAGACTGCATTAGCGATGTTAGTGACTGGATGGCACATAACTTTCTTTAGCTCAACTCCAATAAGACAGAGATACTTATTATTGAACCAAATCGCTACAAACATAATATGTCAGATTACAAATTGCACATAGATGGCTGTACTGTGGTGCCATCTTCCACGGTTAGGAACTTAGGTGTGATGTTCCACAGCAACTTATCCTTTGATAGTCATATCGCCAACGTCTGCCGCACAGCATTCTTCCATCTTAGAAATATCTCAAAAATACGCCATATACTGTCTACATCTGACGCAGAGAAGCTTATTCATGCTTTTATGACCTCTAGAATAGACTATTGCAACTCGCTACTCGGGGGATGCCATTCAAATCAGGTCAACAAGCTTCAGCTAGTTCAAAACGCTTCTGCAAGGGTACTTACTCGATCTAAGAAGTATGACCACATAAGCCCATTTCTGGCATCTTTACACTGGCTACCAGTTAAATATCGCATACAATTTAAAATATCACTAATCACCTACAAAGCTTTAAATGGCTTAGCACCCTCATATCTTAGAGAATTACTATCAGAATACAATCCATCATGCACACTACGGTCGCAAAATTCTGGTCTATTGATTATCCCTAGACTATCAAAAGTGTCTAAAAGTGGAAGATCCTTTTCCTACTTAGCCCCTAAGCTCTGGAATGATTTACCAACCGATGTCCAAGAATCAGACACAGTCGATCATTTTAAAATCTAGACTTAAAACTTTTCTCTTCAACAAAGCATTCGCATAATTTGTCTAGTAAAGGTTCTTAACTCGCAATAGTTATTTTCACGGAACAAAGCACTCACGGTCATTACACAGACCAACCAATTAAATAAATAAAAACCTTTTCTGCATGAACACTTAAAATGAATTGCATTAAATAGTTTGCCACCGTTTGCCACTGAACCTGCATTAACGACGACAGTGGGGCTTCCGGCCTTAGTCAAACGGTTTGGCACGTATGGTTGGGTTGCGATTTTGGTGCTTTCGTGTGTCTTGTGAATAGTATGCCATACCGACCCGTTTGCCACTGAACCTGCATTAACGACGACAGTGGGGCCTCCAGCCTTAGTCAAACGGGTTGGCACGTATGGTCGGGTTGCGATTTTAGCGCTATCGTAAGTCTTGTGAATAGTATGCCATACCGACCCGTTTGCCACTGAACCTGCATAAACGACGACAGTGGGGCCTCCAGCCTTAGTCAAACGGGTTGGCACGTATGGTCGGGTTGCGATTTTAGCGCTATCGTAAGTCTTGTGAATAGTATGCCATACAGACCCGTTTGCCACTGAACCTGCATTAACAACGACAGTGGTGCCTCCAGCCTTAGTCAAACGGGTTGGCACGTATGGTCGGGTTGCGATTTTGGCGCTATCGTAAGTCTTATGAATAGTATGCCATACAGACCCGTTTGCCACTGAACCTGCATTAACGACGACAGTGGGGCCTCCAGCCTTAGTCAAACGGGTTGGCACGTATGGTCGGGTTGCGATTTTAGCGCTATCGTAAGTCTTGTGAATAATATCCTATACAGACCCGTTTGCCACTGAACCTGCATTAACGACGACAGTGGGGCCTCCAGCTTTAGTCAAACGGGTTGGTATGTATGGTCGGGTTGCGTTTTTCGCGCTTTTGTGTGTCTTGTGAATAGTAGGGCTGTAGTCAACCAAGGAAATGCTTAGTCGACCAAAGTCCTGTCCTGCGCATCGATTAGTCGACCAAAAAAAAAAAAAAAAATTGCATTTTGATTTTATTAAACAATTAGCATTTATAGAACAACAACGAAAAGCACGAATACCACTTAAAGCTATAATAATAATACAATTCTTTGAAAATTAAGTAATTTTTTTAACTGCAAAGTGAGGAGCTCTGTCCTAGGTCTATAGTGACAGTCACAATCATGCACCTGACCACACCACACGCTAAAAAAATATAACTGCTAAAACTGCCAAATAATGAAAAATCCTAAGCTCTCATTTATACAGGCTGTATATTTTTTTGAAAATATGGGTTAACTTTTGTCCAGCCGATCTAGGAGTTTTAAAACACACACACACACAAAAAAAACAAATAGCCTAAAAACAATGCTAATAATTATAGGCTGTATAATATAGGAGGGCCTATAGGTTTATAATATTTTCGTTTTGTTAAATTATTTAGGCTATTTTCAAACGCGTCAAGTGTACAATTAAAAACAAAAACATAAGATAGATATCATATCACAATCTATTAAATCTGCATAATAAAGCCTGTGCTTCTAAAGTGAACTGTCTTTCTTGAGAAGTCTTGTCTCTATTGCATTTTCTCATCTTATGTCAGTAAAATGCCTAAAAAAATATAAATGTGTGTGCAGCACAGTTTTTAGTCAACTAAAAAAAGACGCAATGTTTTGCTTTTTGATTTTGAACAAAAAACATCAAAACTACATAAAACTATAATAATAATAATAATAATACAATTCTTTGAAAATGAAGTTTTAACATTTTTAAGGTTAACTTTTGTCCATCGATCTAGGCGTTTTAAAACAAACACACACATAAAACAAATCCTAATAATAATAGGCTGTGTAGTAAGAAGGCCTATAGGTTTATTTTCGTTTTGTTACATTATTTAGGCTATTTTCAAACGCGTCAAGTGTACAAATAAAAATATGAGATAACACTATTGAATCAGCATAATAAAGCCGGTGCTTTTAAAGTGAACGGTCTTGAGAAGTCCCGTCTCTATTGCATTTTCTCATCCCATTTCAGTAAAATGCCTAAAAAAAGCGCCATTTATAAATGTATGTATACAGCACAGTTGCTTTGTTTATTGACGTTTTCAGTGTGTAACATTAAAAAGTCTTGCCCTGCGCAATGATCAGTCAACTAAAAAAAGAAGCAATGTTTTGCTTTTTGATTGAACATTTATTTATTAACAATTGTCATACAGCATTTATAAAACAACAACGAAAAACATCAATAATACTTAAAAGTATAATAATAATAATACAATTCTTTAAAAAAAAAAATTGTCCAGCCAATCTAGGCGTTTTTTAACACACACAAAAAAAACAAATAGCCTAAAAACAATAATAATATGCTGTATGGTAGGAAGGCCTATAGATTTATTTAGGCTATTTTCAAACGCGTCAAATAAAAAAAATTAAAACAATTTTCAAAAGTGTGCAAATAAAAATTAAAACATAAGATAACACAATCTATTGAGTCAGCATAATAAAGCCGTTAAGGCTACTTACAGATCTGCAGGCCTAGTCCACCTTTTTTATGTTGTGGGCCAAAAACACTAACATGTCCACATTCTTGGGTAAAAGACAGCTCCTCGACTTGTTAACAATAAATCCTGTTTTTGAAAATATGCGCTCTGCAGGAGTGGAGGTTGCAGGGATGCAGAGCAGGCGTTTGGCTGCCCGAGCAAGTCGTGGATATCTCTCCTCATTATTTTTCCACCACGCAAGTGGACCAGCAGTGTCCACTTTACTTCTGTCCTGAAGATAATCTTTCATTTCGTTGCAAGAGGATCTTTGTGCGCTTGTCTCACCAGGGTCATCCTCTGCACCATGTCCACAAAGAAGCATTGCTATGTCCTTCTCTTTTGCCGTTTTCTGTTTTTTTGCCAACGGGTCCTCATCATCCCCTGTCTGCTCTGCGCTGTCTCATGAGGGGCTTAGCCTTTGTGCAAGTTTTACGACTTCAGAATAGGCCTCATCCCGTTTCTCATCATTAAGAAAAGGTAGCTGTTTGAAGCGCGGGTCCAGTACTGCAGTTAAAATGTACAGGCTGCTTGTCATCACCACTCGGTCTTTGAGTTTCCATCGACTATCTATTTCCTGCACAAGCTTAAGTTTTATCTTCTTCTTTGTTGGACTATCGTTTTCTGTGATGGCAAGATGACATTTTTTTAGATTCTCAAGCATTGGGAATGCCGCAGACAGGGATGTGTTAGTCTCTTCCGACAACAGCTCGGTCAGTGTAATAAAGGGCTTAAGAACGTCTGTGATGTCTTCAGCCATATTCCACTGCTCTGTTGTCATGTCCAAAGTCCTGCTGTCACTCCTCTTAGTGTAATTGGGGTCCGATAAAACGGCGGTGATGGGCCAACGCTGCTCCAACAGTCGCTTCAACATAAAGCAGGTGGAGTTCCACCGGGTGGCCACATCCTGAATGAGTTCGTACTCAGGAGCTTTTTGTTGCACCTGTTTCTCTTTGAGACCCGTTTTTGCTTTGTGTCCCTTTTTGAAGTGCCCAACAAGACGGCGCGCCGCAGCCACCGTGCGCGTCACCGGGTCTTCTTTTAAGGCAGCATTTACGCACAGCTGCAGGGTGTGGCCTGCACACCTAACCAACTCCACATCTGGCCACTGACCGGATCTCTTCAGTAATTCCACCGAGAGTATCATGTTGGCAGTGTTGTCCGTTACCACTGACACCCGCTTTTCTGGTGGAATGTGGTAAGCGTCCGCGACTTGAGTGAGTCGCGCAGCGACATTTTCTCCCAAGTGCACTTCATCCATCTGCTTTGTTTCTAACACAATGCTATTCATTTTCCAGTCCGCACTGAAAAAATGGGCCGTAACTGTCATGTATGCCTCCATTCTAAGCGAAGACCACAAATCAGTTGTGAGGCTTACAGCCTCTGAGGATTGGAGTAACTGGTTTACATTTACTTTAAGTCCATCAAACTGCGAACGTAGCGCACGCATGACAGTTTCCTGTGCTGGCACAGTATATCTTGGCTCGACGATTTTAAACATTTTCTTAAAGCCCTCTCCTTCCACCGTGTTGACTGGCCTCATATCTTGGGCGATGAAATTCACAATCCCCTTAGTGATGTCCTCTTTTCTCTTCGCCGACAGAGGATGGGCCAACTCCAGTTGCGTCTGGGTGCTTCCTGACGCCTGTGGAATGACCTAGGGATGCGCCTATTACATAACCAATAAAATATATAAACTTTTAGACACTAGACATAGCAAGCTGTCTGGCACATGTATATCGCATATCTCGCTTACCGCTTTTAGGTGATATGTCATATTGGTCGTCGAGCTATGATAAATAAGCTTTAGCCCGCATAACTTGCACTCCACAGCTTTGTCGTCTTTTTTAATAAAATGCAGCCAGACAAAAGATTTTGTTGGTTTCTTTGACATTTTGCCGA
Organism: Paramisgurnus dabryanus; assembly: GCF_030506205.2. Lineage (NCBI taxonomy): Eukaryota > Metazoa > Chordata > Actinopteri > Cypriniformes > Cobitidae > Paramisgurnus > Paramisgurnus dabryanus. The sequence continues at coordinate 37,100,210 of NC_133348.1, forward strand.
CTTAAGCAAAAAGACGTAGCGTTCTAACTAAATGAATGCAGCAAAACTTCCTTACTGAGCGCGAAGCAGCAGTTCAGTCAGCCACAGGTGTTCTGAGTAGTTTTCTACGTGGTGCGCTAAACTGTTACAAACCGTTGCGCTGTAATAGTCTAAATGAAAACATTTAAAGTTGGGGATAAAAAATAGGCTAATTATATGTAGAATACAGGAATATATAAGTGCTTATAAATGAATAAATATCAAGGAGTAAATAAACGAATAAAAAAATTCTTGGTGAAAAAAAAAATATGCAACTGGTCGACCAATGAGAATCTTAGTCGACAAAGACGACATCGACCGATTAGTCGACTAAACGACTAAAGTTGACAGCCCTAGTGAATAGTATGCCATACAAATGGGTTGGTATGTATGGTCGGGTTGCGTTTTTCGCGCTTTCGTGTGTCTTGTGAATAGTATGCCATACATACCCGTTTGCCACTGAACCTGCATTAACGATGACAGTGGGGCTTCCGGCCTTAGTCAAACGGGTTAGCACGTATGGTCGGGTTGCGATGTTTTGGCGTTTTCTCCTGGTCCTGTAAATGGTATACAATATAGACCCGTTTGCCACTGAACCTGCATTAACGACGACAGTGGGGCTTTAGGCCTTAGTCAAACGGGTCGTCAGGTTTAATTTTCTCTTAAAGATCGGAAGGTGACCCTTATTTACCATATATACCTTCGCATTGGGCCCCCAATTTGCTAAATCCTCAACTGTGGATAATATAATTATGCCGCAATAGTTAGTCTGTCTGGAAATAAGCTGAGTTAAACCACATCACTGTGTGACACTTCAATACATATGAACGGCCGCTACGCTAATACGATTTTGTTTTTCTCTCCCTGTCTCGTCCTCGACCCGAGGACAACAAGACAAACAGACCCAGTCCCGGTAGATGTGAAAGTCGGCACACCTCTGATCTACTGGCCGTCCTTCAACGTGATGCCCAGCTGATGCCTGACCAACGATCACCGGCAGAACCCGCTTAATCTCCGCTAAATCTCCTTATCCGTTCCCCCAAGGGTTTTTCCCTCCTAGGACTTATTTTTCCTCGGATAAAAGCCCGGGGTTTTTTTCTCCTAGGGGGTTTTTCACCCCGGGGAGGCAGCCTTTTTGGGCTTTACCTAGCTTCCTCTTCTATATGTTGCTTTAGTAATACGTGCACTTATAATATTGAGTCATAGCCGCAGCAAATTTAACTGCTCATGCTATCATGTATTTTGTTGTGCTATCAGTTGTTTTTCTGTGCTTTTCACTGCTTCTATTTATGTAAAGCTGCTTTGAAACAATTGACTTTTGTGAAAAGCGCTATATAAATAAAATTGAATTGAATTGAATTCGGTCCCCCCGAGCAATTCGATCTCCCCTAGGACCCCGCGTGATTCCATTGGCTGAAAAAACTCCTCATGGGTAGTTTTCTTAGCGCCTTATTACAATTATGAAGTTAGAACGTTGTTAAAATTACAATTGATGTCTTTTAAATGATATGTTTCATATAGTAGTATATAAATGAGGCTATAGGTGGGAGATCTACACATTGCTTGTGTCATTTTATTATTTAGATATATATACTGTACCATTTCCACTTTTTACTGTCTACTTATACAATTACTTACTCATTAATTACTTATACAAAACATGATAAGGCTGGAGGCCCCACTGTCGTCGTTAATGCAGGTTCAGTGGCAAACGGGTCGGTATGGCATACTATTAACAAGACACACGAAAGCACCATAATCGCAACCCAACCATACGTGCCAAACCGTTTGACTAAGGCCGGAAGCCCCACTGTCGTCGTTAATGCATGACACCGGTTTCGACGTGCAGGACAGCGTGATTAATGGTTGCCAGGTGATCTCTTAAAAAATTGGCTCCTGGATTTTTAAATTAACATGTGTTCTACTTAATTTTCTTCCTACTGTACATTTACTCAAATAATACAATAAAAAAAATTCACTAGAAAATTAATTAAATCATAATTAAGGTTTAGTTTAAACATATAACATTTTTAATACTGATTTAAAATAAGTAAGAATTATAGTTTTTAAAATGTAAAATATGTAATTGTGGCATTCTCAAATATATTGATTAAAATATATAGTGCAACTCTTATAATATATGAGTGGGGCATTCTCAAACATATTGATTAAAATTTACAATAAACAAGGATATCTATTAGAAATAATATTATTTAGGTTTATACATCACTTAAAATATGTACATTTTAAACACAAATATCTGTTCAATTTTTATTTATTTATTTTGGTATGTCCAACTCAGAAATCACCTACGTTAAGTGACATTAAGATTTTATTGTTACTTTAATTTCAATGATATTTACAAAGGCAGTGAATTTATTTTACAATGTGGGGAACAGGCCATGGTTACTGCTGAACACTAAATCTTAATGAGAATGTGACATAATCTTACTCTTGCATTATTCATGGAGAGGGAGGGGGTAGGAGGTGTAACTGTAACACACACAGTATATGAAAACTGGTGTGCTTGCCCATCCCTCCCCCAGGTTTTTCATCAACAGATGAGCCCACCTGTTTCCCTCCTTAATCTCTCTTTTCTTTCTTACCTTTTTTCTCACATTTTATCTCACCCTATTGCTGGTCTGCTCTCTGTCATTACATCCTGATTTAATATAGGGTAGAAGAAAAGGGAGAAGAGTAGGTGGTGACAGCATGCATTCAGGCTGTGACTGTGCCTACCATTCACACTTAATGCGGCAAGATTTTTCCTTTTTTTTTTGCACATGACATCGACGCAGAAGGGTACTGGCACCCTGGGTGAGAGAGAAAGGGAGAGAGAGTGAGAAAAAATGATGAGACAGATGGAGAGAGAGCCATTGAGCGAGAGAGTGTGCCTGTATTTGCCTCAGACTGCGCAGTGATGCCTTTGCAGCTTCAGAACCCAGCCGCTCCTTTGTTTGAGTAAAATCTTTGTTTCTTTCCCAGGCTTTGGATGAGGAGATGCAGACCGTAAGGTGAGCAGCTTCACTTTCTATAATATTCTGCTTTTTTACCCTTCTTGTTATCTATCCTCAGTTTCTGTTCATTTTCTTAATGGTTCTAGAAGCAATTTTAAGATGTATTGCAGCAATTTACCCTCATTGTGTTGTAGCAGCAAGATTAAATTCTTTAGTCAACAAACACATATAATTTGAGGAATATCAGTTGGCGATTAAAAGACACTAGCCTTCTATGAAATCAAAATGTCTTGTTGGGGTTGGTTATGTGTTGTGAAGCGCATCCAAATGTGTTCTTGAATTTTTCATGTGCTTTCCACTTTCCAGAACATAAGCTCTCATTTTTGTAGATTGGTTTACCAAATAAAAAACATGGAGTTTTTATCCTGTATTGCTCATCTCTTAATTATCTGTCATCTTTCTATTCACTAGACAATGTTTGGAACATGCGTGTGCTGTTCTATAAGAGATTATAGATTATATTCTATCATCAGAGATTATTTATGCGAATGTGAGTGCTGTTGTATATCCTAGTATACAAGTCATGTGATGGTATGGAATGACTCAATGTCTGTGGGGAAGGCTAGATGAATTTATTGGAGGGTTCCCCTTCTTCACATAAATGATTAATAGATTACAGGCATGGGTGTCAGTTTTAGCTAACTGTGTGTGTGTGTGTGTGTGTGTGTGTGTGTGTGTGTGTGTGTGTGTGTGTGTGTGTGTGTGTGTGTGTGTGTGTGTGTGTGTGTGTGTGTGTGTGTGTGTGTGTGTGTGTGTGTGTGTGTGTGTGTGTGTACCTGGTAATTATCACGTTGTGGGGACCAATTGTCCTCTCAAAGATAGGAATACCAGTGTTTTTGTGACCTTGTGGGGACATTTTGATGTCCCCATGAGGAAACAAGCTTATAAATCAAACAGAATGATGTTTATTGAAAATGTGAAGTAGCAGAATGGTTTCTGTGATGGTTGGGGTTAGGGAATGGGGTAGGTAAGGGGAATAGAATATACAGTTTGTATGGTATAAAATGCATTACGTCTATGGAATGTCCCCACAAAACATGGAAACCAGAATGTGTGTGTGTGTGTGTGTGTGTGCGTGTGTGTGTTTGTGTGTGTGGGGGGGTTCAATATACATAACATTTCGCCAGAGCAATTTTTAAAGGGGCACAAATAATTCAGCAAAAATTGTACATGTAGGCATATGTGTACACAGAGAAAAGCCTAATATTCTTCAAAACTTCAAAATCAATTTATTTATTGGAATTTTTCTAAAGTTCACCAACGTGATTGCATTTTTCAAACTTTAGTTGGTGTGTAAGGTTGGCAGTAAGAGCATAAATAATGCCTGCAAAATTATAAAACTTAAAGTTCAATGCCAAGCAATATATTTTATTTAACATAATTTGCTCAAGGACTACAGTGAAGGCCAGTTTGGACTACAGCCCTCTACCTTCTGGATGTATGACATAAATATAAGAGTTTTTGATTAACTTCCACCTACAGGAATATGCCAGCTAGGCTAAGCTGCTGTCGAATCACAACACACTGTACTAGCTACACAATCAGAGCTCGTTACATATTTCTGAAGGAGGGACTTCATACAACAAGGAAGGCATCAGCCCGTTTTTGGGACAGTGAAAACATTGCTATAGAGATAAGTAAACTGTTTAAAAGTAAAAGTTTTATTAATTGTAGTATAAAAATTAAGTGTAATAAAAAGCGGATAATTTAGCATGTGAAGTTTTTTGTAAAATTAGTTGGATTAAAAGACTGAGGTCAATTGTTTTAAATAGCACATATTTTCCAATTCACAATTTTACAAATCCTTTGTCGTGTAAGTGTGTGTATGTACATGCTAATGATATGCAAATGTACAAATCCCAAAGTAAACGATGACACGACGTCGCCAACTTAAATCTCTTTTCTTGGACTACAACAAACACAAGGATTGTAGGTAACAGTTTACTTCCTCGGCCTGTTGACGTGGACATGCTGGTTTTTATCATATTTCCACATGCTTTTGACACACAGACTGTAAGTTGTCTATGTTTTCATGTTTACAGAATTTCCTATTTACCTATTGCCCTATTTAAACTTTGATTCAAACACGACTTTTGAGCAGTGCAGAGTAGCGCTTGTTTGTTGTTTCTACGGTCACAAATGCAGACATGGTTTTAATGTTTTAGTAATACTTACCTTACCAATCTGTGACATCCTGCTCAAGCCGCACTGGTAAAGTTGATCGATCAGCTTTGGTCATCTGCATTTTCTGGATCAGATTCAGCTTGTAATGATAAGGTAGTAAAGACGGTATTAAATCCTGTCAGTATTGCATTAGGAGTAATTTCCAAATACGGTAGAGAGCATCACATTTCCGGCTGATGTCAGAGGTATTCAGGCCAATCACAATGTACAGGTTAGCTGGCCAATCGTGGGTCACTGTGCTTTTCAAAACAATGAGCTTTATACAAAATCAATGCGTCTCAGGAAGGCAGGGCTTAGAGGAGAAACAATAATGTATGGTATGTCAAAAATATTTTTTTTATTGAACCATAAACCACGTAAACGCACTGTATTAAAGGTAGGGTCCATAATGTCTGAAAGCCAATGTTGACATTTGAAATCACCTAAACAAACACACCCCTACCCCAAAAGGATCCGGACCTTCTTTTGATAGACCCGCCCCACACATACGCAACTCAGACAATGATGTTGGTTAGTAGACACGCACCTTACTGCTGTTTGGCTACCAGTGTGTTTTGGTAGTTGGCCCAACTCTCTAATATCTCTCACTAATATTTAAGTTATTTAATGATTTGTAAAGTATATTGGAAAAATGACACTGCTGTGAAGATATTTGCAATTGGTTGTAAATGGTGTCATTATATTTGGGTCAGTGAAGATGTTTGGGTCAAAACAATTAATCATTTTGTAAACAAATTGGAAATTCAGTAGTGCTGATGGATTTCATCTGGATATTGGTTTTGTTGCTGAGAAATGAAAAGCAAAAAAGTGAATGTGCTTGCAAGGGCTCAATGCATCCTTGATGTTCTCTTAACCATTGTCTGGTTGAAATATTATGACTGGCAGAAAAGCTCAATTTGAAGACCAGTAGTCCAACTTGCATTAACTATACATTTTTTGTATATTTACCTGATCAATTTACAAACAATCTAATTACAATAAATATAATTGAAGGTAACACAATAATAACTGCATGCTTTAAATTATTAGTTAAGCATTAAGAAAGAATTAAATCATAATTTATAAAGCATTGTTCCTACAGTAACAGCATTAGTAACTAAGCAGTTTATAAATACAGGTATAAATGCTTTGCCCCTTAATTTATAAGTCTAATGCATTCAATAATTGTATTTTATACTTTATAAATGATCAAGTAATGATTTGTAAACATCATGAAATATTACATTATTTACAAACCAGTTACTTAGTTGTTGTTGTCTGTGGTTCATACAGTAAGATAATTTAGAAAGTAAAGAATTAATAAACAATTTAAACCATTGGAATATTTGAGGTTTTGAATGAATTGCCACTGGCCTATATCCTGTGTTTTGGTATAAAATGAAAAATAAAAATTGGCAACCCAATACATTCTTCCTCATCTTCATCTTCGCTCAGTTGTAGATAAGGGATATTATTCAGTCATATCATGTCGCTTTCATCGTCACTCAGATCATCTTCAGAATCAATGAGCGCTTGTTCATAAGCATCCGGCTTGTCGAAGAAGTAATTAAAAATATTTTCGCTGTTACATCCATGGTTCAGCGTGTCCATCTTCATTGAATGTTGATATCAGATAGAGCCAGACAGAGTGGTGCTTAAGTAGTCACGCTGTTCCCTTGGGGGGCGGGTCCATAACTAAAGTAACAAAAGCCGGCTTATCCAGTTAACACAGTCTCACCCCATGTCGTCAATATTTGACGACACTTGACCATTCGTCAATATGCGACGCGGAGGGTATACCTTTCGCGTCATTTTTTGACGAACTGGGGACTTCAATACTATTACGTCCGTTGCATTCTCTTCTCCTATTTTCTTACCATTTTCGCGTCGGTTTAGGGTTAGATTACGCAAAATTAAACAGTGTACGCGAAATTAAACAGTGTACGCGAAATTAAACAGTTGTCACCTGGCGTTGGGGTTAGAAACAGTTGTCACCTGGCGTTGGGGTTAGAGTTAGGTTTGGGTAGGGATGTCATTATGTAAATATAACCCTAAACCGACGCGAAATTGGTAAGAAAATAGGAGAAGAGAATGCAACGGACGTAATAGTTTTGAAGTCCCCAGTTCGTCAAAAAATGACGCGAAAGGTATACCCTCCGCGTCACATATTGACGAATGGTCAAGTGTCGTAAAATATTGACGACATGGGGTGAGACTGGGTTGATCCAGTATGTCAATACACACAGACAATTTTCTCTGTACTGTCAGCGTAGAGTAGAGAAAAAAATCTAAATATATTATATATATTTTATATATTGACAAGACGAATAAAGGTAAACTGATACAATTTCTGTATACCCTGCATTTTATATTTGTTATACCCAATTCTCTCTCTCTCTCTCTCTTAGAAATATAATATAACAGGATCTAGACATGTGAACAGACATATGTGCTAAATAAGAGAAAAAGTGGGTGGGTCCAATATTATTGGTCTTTAAAAGTGGGTGGGTCTTCCCACAACCATGGATTAAGCTAGGATCTGGTAAATGCGAGTGTCTCTTTTATCATAATCCCCTTCGAAGCATCTGCAGTAGGCACATATTTTGAAATGACGTGTTAGGCACATAGGTTCACATGATGCGCCAAACACATATTTTGACATGACGAGGCACACACATGACTAAATACATGTTTTGATGAGCCAGTGTTTGAATTGAAGGGGGGCTGGGGTGGTCCTGGACCTCCTATAAGCATTGAGGGACCCCCAATAAAGCACAAAAAATCAATTAGGGGGGTCTCCTGGTTTTATTAAAATTAAAATTCTACATGAATTTAAAATACTACATGAATTTATAATTTTCGTGCTGCGCAGCGATACTGTCCATTATTTTTCCCAATTTTGCAATAAACTAATCCAAGAGATTTCGGTCTGAAATAAATGTTTTATTCTCAAGTGCACCTCATGCTGGGCTTTTAAAAAATTCTCACTTATTTGAAGGGTAAAAATGGTTATGGTTTAAGTCAGGGTCGATTCTAGGATTTTCATTTTAGGGGGGCTCAGCCCCCAGTAAGGGTATGATTTAAAAAATATTATTTAACTATTAGGTTGTATACTACTAACCTTATTGCAATCCACTATTCCATTGTATTCCCTGTGTGTCATATATGGGACTAGAAAATTTGGGAATGGAGATTTTTTTACAATGAAGACTTACTGATTCATTATTCACTGTGCAAACACACGTACACATTTCCAGTACGAGCACATCATTTTACTGTTTGCATTTCTATGCTCACAGAAATCTTAGCTAAGGATTTTTTTGACAAAATAAACTTTTAACCAGAAAATAAGATAAATGTGTGTGTTAACATAAATGTTAATATTAACCGGATTTGCTAATCTTATAGGTTAATATTATTAGTTGATAGCCACTGTGTTATTCTGGGAATTACACAGATCTAAAATATAGAAAAGGGGACTGACCAACAAGTGATCTACCTTAATACTGAGTTGTCAAGATGCAGTATGATGTGGTTTTCAGGACAAGGTTTAGATTAAGCCAGGACAAGGCCTTAGTTATATTAGGATGTTTATGTAGTTTTTACAAGCATACCTTACAAAAATATTACATGTGTGCATCTGAGACAAAACTTTTTTCTTTTACTTGTTGTTTTATTTTATTTTACTTGTTGATGCGTTTAAGTATTATTTAAAATGTTAAAGGAGCATTTCACCCGTAGAAACATTAATCTTTATTGAAAGTGTGTCATATTTGTAGTCGAAATGTAACATACCTTTAGAATTTGGTGCCTATTTGACCGAGAAAAGGGGTGTTTGAAGTCTCACTCCCTCAATAAAGATATTGGACCTCCTTCTTTCAATGATGCAAAATGATGAGTTTTACGTCATTGAAAGAAGGAAGTGCAACACTGAAATCTGTATTTCTCCTGTCTCAGTGGCAACTGAGAAAATGATGCATGACCATTCAAAAACATGACTGGGGTTCTAACTATACAAAGCTTAATGCAAATGGGTAAAGTGTCCCTTTAAGATAGGTAAACCAAGCCAAGCTAATATTAAAAATACCACGTTAGAACCCTCAAAAGCTTACTAAGAATACACAATGTATACTACCATACCAAAGACAAATACACAGGTGCCTTACACTTTTTAAAAGGAAGGAGTTCAAATGTCGAAATATTAATATTTTAAATGAAATGAAACAAACATATTGAATAAGCTATACTTTACTTATATTATTGGGTTTAAAAAAAGTTATTTTACTGAAATATAAGGTGAAATGCCCATTAAAAGCTCGATTTGCACATTTGATCCAGTTTTTCCACAAAAAAACTAGTTTTATAAAAGGATACACTTCACAATCACCTGGTGTTTCGCTGCATGAAATTATCTGCCTGATGCGTTCAGAACAACAACTGTACACAAAGCAATGCATCATGCCAGAACCTGACTTTAAAACCTGTAACGTAAATAAGCAATATAGATGCATGCTTTTACTGGTAACTTGACTGACCTGCTCTCTTCTTGGCGAATATTTCTGTGATTGATTTTGCAGCATCTCGCTGCGTCTGTCTCTCCTTCTCCTTGGCGCTGCATATTTGTTAAATAAAGCCAAAAAGCAGTGGGTTGCCGCCGTTAGGTCATGTGGTGGCATTTTCGCACCGCAATTGACTGACTCGTAGGTCCGTCATTCATTCATATCATATTATTTCACATGTCAACCTGAGCTGACTGCACGAGCAACTTCGCGACCGTCAGCATTTGCCACAGATGTGAAAACAACAAAAGACGTACCGTGGATATTAAGTCATAACCCGCTATTGATTACAAATACGATACTAAGCTCACCGGCCGCACGCCACAAATAACCTCCGCTTTTTCTCTGAGTTTACATGCCGGGTGTAATGCTCTGCAATCGGCTTGGCTGATAGCTTTCTTCTGTAGTTGATTTCTGGTGCTGTTATCAACTGAGGGGTTGCAGACCTCCCTCTGGTGGGCAAACTATGCAACACTCATAACATAAGTGAAGCATGAGAGATTGTTTCTCATGTTTTATCGGCCGTTATAAACGCTGATGCCGATATAAATGCAATAAGCTCTTATCGGCCAGCCGATAATCTGATAATCTGTGTCCTAATTTATAACAGGGTGGTCTTGTTGAAAAGTTTCTTAGTCCATGGTTATTTTTATAAATCTTCACAATGTGACTTGATGTTACCTGCTATAAAGTTACTTTAAACCTTCACATGCGATCAGATGTTATCTGGCTGTCAGGCAGTTATATTAAACCTTTACAGTGTGATTAGATATCATCCAGTAATATTAAACCTTTACAGATGTTGTGCAGTTATATTAAACCTTTACAGTGTGATCAGATGTTACTTGTCATGCAGTTTTCTTAAACCTTTAAAATGTGATCAGATGTTATCTGTCAGACATTTTTTAAACCATATGTGAGCTCTGTAGAATCCACTTAAAACTTAAAGGGGCAGTTTCCTGGACAGGGATTAGCTTAATCCAGGACTAGGCCTTAGTTTAATTACGATATATAACTAGTTTTAACACACATGCATTACTTAAAACATTACTTGTGTGCATTTTGAGGTCAAACAAAGAGCCCTGATATATTTTATGATATGTCAGTGCAAGTTGTTTTCAGTTTGGAAAGCTCTTAAAAATATTTTAGTCTAGGACTAGTCTAATCCCTGTCTGGGAAACTGCTCCAAAAGGATTTAAGTCTCCAGATTTGAATAAGTAAGTCTTGTCAAGTTTGTAAATAAATTATAAAATTATATCTTGCACATTTGCGTTAAAAAAAGATGAAATCACTGTGTAACCGTACACGACACAATGTGTAAATATTGGTAGGCATCAGTACTTTAATAATTTTCATTGCTGCTCCATAAAGTCCTCCTGACAGGACAAGGTAGTTAAATAGGTCCTATAGGTTACCTGCTGCAATTACAGCCACTTCATATCGCCTACCCACGTGACGACTGATGGGACAATATGAGACTATCCAAGCATTGTAAAAGGTTTTCTCTGTGCTCCCAACTTAAAACATTTACAGCTTTAGTGTTATTTGACATTTTGCTAAAGTTACGCCGTGGCGGAGGAGCAAGAATTAAAAAAAAGTCCACATAACCCATACTAAACATATTTTAACAAGACTTTTCTAAACAGAATCTAGTAGTCTAGAGTTTTTTCTTTAAAATGATGTTAAAATTATTCTGCTTACTCACTCACATAAAACAATAAATTGATTTAGAAATTGTAAGACACTTTTTGTTTAGAGGGGCCGTATGCGAGAAGGATTGATTGACAGCTGAGGAAACAAAAGACAAGCATAATGAGCTGCATAATGAAGCAGGAATGTGAGAGGAAACTACAGTAAAGAATGTGAGGACAAAAGAAATATATACATATTTGTTTGTGGTTTATTAACACTCTGGGGTCGACTGCGGCACGGGCAGAATGTTGTGCTTGTCACAAAATTAAGAAAATAAACACGATGCACGTTTTGTTCTCTCTCTCTCTCAGTGAAGTCCTTTCAGAAACGCGTCAGAAAAATTAACTGTAACTTAACGAATACATGTCATAGAAACAAAAGATAAATGTTTACATAATGCTTGGAATGTCATCTTTTAAATTATGTAAGTGAGATCGAAAACATATATTGTCATTTGGTGTAAACTGTATGAGAAGGAGGAGAGGTACTGTCTTTCTCCTGTTACCTGTTTATCTGTAATGAGATGAGATCGCCACACCCCCGCGCTATTGAAGTGAATGAGCAGAGACATCCATATGCATAACTCGTGCCTCCTGCAGTCAATGAATTCGCAATCCACAATCCAGTCTCTCCATTCCTTGTTGTTTCATCCGATTGCACCAAACATGACATCTAAATCCTTATTTACTTGTGAATGTGTGTCAGTATCTCCAGACGCGAGTGTTTTCTTTGTCTTCCGTCAAACAGTTCACGCTAGGGGAACGAGGTTTACACAAACACACAAGTAAGGAAATTTGACGCGCTTTTTGGTATTCTTATAAAATACGCAATTGCAAACAGTACAATCCTTATTTAGTTGTGTCTAAGCGTATATCTCCGCACAGCACGTTTATTAAACACAGAATCACTCTCGTGTGCACACATACTGCTTTCATGATCAACACGTGAGGGAGGAATGGCGGCGGCTGTAAACAATACATACTATATACTATACATTATACATTACATTATATACTATAATGATTACAAAAAACACAAACAAGAGTCCAGACAACGATAGGCAGTTCTTTTCAAGGTTATTATAGTTTTGCTTTTTTAAATTAGTTTTTATACTATGGGTTTTAAAGGTATAGTTGTGAAATAGAAAATATTTCTATATTTTCTATATATACACACACATTATATGTATATTTTTGTTATAAATTCCCAAGTAAACCTTATCATGGTTTTACTACAGAGAAAGTTACATTTCTGTTGAACATTCCTACAAGGCTCATTATGTGGCTCATTATGCAACTCTTTTGTTTCTCAGCTGTCAATCACTGATTATTCAGGAGCTTTCCCAAGCAAATTTGTCTTAGAAATTGTAAATCAATATTTTTTATGTGAATGAGCAGGCCGGATGATTTTCACTTCATTTTGAAGAAAAAACTCTAGACTACTAGATCCTGTTTTCAAAAGTCTTGGGAAAACATGTTTAGAATGAGTTTTGTGGACTGATATCAGTGACTTAAAAATTTAGCTTTTTCAAAAACCACGCATAAACATTTTTCTCTCAAAAATACAAACATGTACATACATGTTGATCATATAATATTATAGCCCAGTTTGTGCTGAATGCAGTGTTATGAGACTTTTGCCATTTATATGTTTTTAAGCAAGTGAAAAAAGCACAAATGTCAGGTCAAAACTTCCCCAGGGCCCTAAAAAACCCTAGACCCCAGAGGGTTAAGAAGTTAACAATATAATCAGAATAGAAATTAAAGTCAGTGAGACATTTTCTGTTTATTTGAAAACAAACCCTATTCAAAAAACTGATACACAACAGACCTGTAAACTTCATTTGGCCCATGTTACCATATAACTTTATGTCCAAAAAGTGTGAATATGTTTTTCCACTTCATAGTTTTGTACTGATGAGAGGGATGCAGAACTGTAAGAGGGTTATTAACAGCTGTTAGCATAAATTGTCCACAGAAATACCACATAAGCTTACATACATAACTGATGGGTAAATATCACTGATAGCACTACATTAAGATAAACTATCATGTACATAAACTAAATTCAGAACATCTCAGATAAACATCTGCCTTGATTAGTTTTATAAAAAGCTGTTTTCAGATGCCCATCGACTGATCGTCTAGCTTCTGTTTTTAACAATGTTTTAATGCATTTCTGTAAGCGCTTTTGAACTTTAAAAACACATCGCATGTGGCGTCCATGTGCATGAGTACTCTTGTCTCTGCGTAAACAACGCGGCGCTCATAAAAAACGGTGTCACGTGTAAAGCGCAATGTATGGAATTGGATTGCATGTAAACAATATATGGAATCATATTACAGCAAAACCTTAAAAGATCCTACAGTGCAGTCATACTGAAAGTTGCCATGAAGGATACGAAAGTGAATTACTGTGTTTAACACTGTACGACATGTAACAGTTATCCACCATTACGTGAGTTCACGCGTAAACCATGCGAAAGTTGTCAATCCGAAGTGTGCAGTCTGCTGAGTTCGCTTATGTAGGCTGAACTGCACAAGCCATAAGCATATTACATGATAGCAAATATAAATGAGGATAAATTACTTACTTCAGAAATATATCCTCCTCCAATGCATATTCCATTGTTCTTCTTCTTTAGTAACGTTAAAGATAAACGCTTCTCTTCCTCAATGTCCAGACATAAATGAAGATCTGCCTCACTTGTGTGTGTATATAGTTTATCATCCAAACATGCAGTAAAGTCTTTAAATCTGATAAAACGTTATGCTTTGTTTGTCATTGTTTGAACTATTCTTCTGTTCATTACCGTGTGAACAGGGGGTACCGCCTGTGGGTGTGACCACATCAGAGATAATGAAGTCAAGAAAAACAGTACTCTCTTTACTTCAATGTGGATAAACAGGCAATATTTGTTTTCATTTCAATTTTTATTAGCCTGTTTAAAAGTAGACATTTCAGGCTTTCTTTGGATCTGTGTATCATGTTTGTGTGACGAGTATTCGCAAAGTTTCAGTTGATTTTTGAAAAATATTTTTGGAATGACAGCTGGCAGAGACAGAAATGTCTGAATGCGCACCCTGTTTATTTTCTTTATTTGACAAAAACACAAAGATTTGTTGTTATTGTGAATGTCCACAAATTAAAGAACACCCTTCACAGTTTCAAATGATGTCAAACACGCAAGTGTATGATTATTAATGATTGATTTTTTTTAAGTTTATTCTGCTATGATAAGGTAAGAAAACACGTCAAAATGCGGTGCTGTGTTTTTGGACCCCAGGGGGTTCATTTTAATTCTTTAACACCTCGCTGAGGCCTGTTTTTGATCAGACCTCTACTGTTTTGTTCACTCAGTGACATATTTTAAAGTTAAAAAGAGTTTAAAGTTATGGTGCAACAGGACTAAAGTTAATCCTAAATATAACTTAAATCCATGATCAAAATGATGGGTTAAATGTAAACCTGCTTTTATTAAAACAAGGTTTAAAGTTTTACTTTTGCCCTGATGAAGGCCTAGCCTGGCTCCGCCCTCCTACGTGCTTCCGCTTATTTTTCATTTAGCTTCAGCAGTACGTCTGGGATGGCTCTATAGAGTTTCGTTTTCTCCTGCAGATGGGGGTGGCTAAGAACGATGACGTTGAGGTCGTGCGTCAGTTTGAGTTGTAGTTCAGTAATGGCAGCGGAGAAAGACGTGAGAAAAGCTATTCGGTCCGTTGTTGCAAAACTGCCGAATATACAGAAGTTAAAGCCGGAGCAAGAACCAGGTTTGCTAACTTTTGTTTGTCTGATTATTCTGACTTGTTGTTTCCGGACGGTTTCGGTGCATGATATACGTCACGAACACATGTTAGCGATTGGCTTTGGCAGATCCTGAGTGACTCTGGGCAGATCCAATAGTTTTAAACTTCAACAATGGACCCTCCTTAACGGAAGTAACGCTTTCCGATGGAGCCTGGCCAGACTCTCTGTACAAATGAAATGAATGTACGAGGGTCTGGTTATACCAGGCTAATGAAGGCCTAGATGTAGGCCGAAACATGTTGGTGGTATTTTTAAGTTCCATTATGAACTAGCACCTTTATTAAAGCGGTTTTATAATTAAGAAGAGTGCCTTGGTTTCCTTTTGTTATTTTTGATATTTTGCTTATTTGCCAAAGAGCACCTTCGATTTATATATATTTTTTGACATTTTGTATACTGTTTTGAACGCCGTAGCCCTCCAGCCCCTTCTTTGTGGGTGATTGTTTTTAAGGTTTAAAGTTTGGTGCAACAGAATTATTAGATAAATCCTTACAAACTACACAGCTAAATTCAATATAGTCACATGCACACATCAAAGTATGTAGCAGTCATTTATTCTCTTTGATATCTTGTTACCAATAAAATAGTGTTTTTCTTCACTGCTTGTCCTATTTTGACACAATCCCTAAATTGAACGAGTAGTTTTTACTAAGGGCACCCGTCTCGCATAAAATTGCTATTTAACCATATTCTACCTGCCTTCCTAATATAAATTAATATAAATTTGATATGATTATTAATACTGATACTAATCTGGGCAAAGAGCACTAATGAATTTTTTAAGAGTTAAAGCTTAAAGTTGATGACTTGCAACTTGACTTGGACATGCCTGTCTTGAATCGGGACTTGACTTGGGACTAGTCCGTTTTGACTCGGGACTTGACTTGAGACTTGAATGCAAAGATTCAAGACTTACTTGTGACTTGCAAAACAATGACTTGGTCCCACCTCTGCTGCCGGCCGCCACTGAAAATAAACCTCTGCAACATTTTTTGCATATTAAAAATAATTGTTTATTGTATTTGTTATATGAGTGTCAGGACTCTGCCTTGAAGTCTTGTTATATTTGTATTTTGTCATGGTGGCAGAGTTCTGGCAGTCCCTGGCCTTGTGTGGAGGTTCATGCCTTGTTTTTGTGTTTGGCATGTGCCTCCGGTGTCTTGTCATTTGTCCCTGCCCCCTCGTCCTCCTGCTTATTGTTAATTATTACTTATTCCCATCACCTGTTCCCCGCTCGTTATCTTGTTTGGTTCATTCTATTAAATGTCAGTGTATCTTTAGTTCTGTGCAGGATCATTGTGTTGTGTCGTGTTCTCGTGTTCCACGTCATTCAGAGTCTAGTTACCCAGTCAAGTTGTAGAGTTATCTGTCAGTTTTATGTCTTCATTTTGTGTACCCCCTCGTGGGTTTTTGTTTTTGTAAAAATAAAAGTGTTTTCTGTTTTTTTCCCCGACACCGTCTGCTCTTGGGTTCATTTGTCCTCCAAACCTTCACAATGAGTTCTGTATCACTCTGTGGTTTGTTTCACGCTGGCCGCTAGCTAGCCTCTCGGGGTTGCTTGTGTAGGCGGTATACGTCATCAAACAGTATTATTTCAGAATATTAACAATTATAAAGCTGACAATTATTCTTAGTTAATTGTAAATTTATGTAATATGCTTATGACTTGTGAATGTAATGCTCAGTTAATTTAAATAAACCAGGTTTTATGACGTATGCAGCCCACATATGCGACCTGTGCAGACTGAATCCGTCGGATTCAACAACATCTGCAACCCGTGATGATCCCGCGATCTAATGCTTTGATTTGAGGCAGATTTGAAAGCCTGTTGAAGACCTATTTTTGAGGACATTAAAACACGTCGCCAAGGAAGCGAAAAGGGGATTTAAAACGACAACGCGACAGGAAAAACAACAAGACCAAAGTCAATATTGGAGTAATGTTAGTTTTCCAAGATGGGGCTCAAGGGACACAGAAGTTGCCTACTTTCTATCTTCTCCACAGGTAATTAACGGGACCCCTACGGGAAAAACGCGAACAAGACAAATGCAGCTACCTCCTATTATGGATCAGGGAGAAAGGACGAGACATTTTCAACACATGGACACTGACAGATGAAGACGCGAAGAAACTGCAAACATACTATGATAAGTACACTGCATATCTCACACCAAAGTCCAATCCGATTTACGCAAGATATCGTTTCCATGAGAAAACACAACTTTTGGAAACTTTTGAAGACTTTGTCACGGAGCTAAAGCTGTTAGTTAAAGACTGCGGGGTACCCCAACAGCGTCGAGATGGTGCGAGACCGCATCGTATTTGCTACGAACTCACCACGAGTGCAGGAGAAGTTACTTAGCCACGGCGCGGATTTAACGCTAGATCAAGCAATTGATATCGTGCACTCTCATGAACTAGCTCAAGCCCAGCTTAAAGATATGGTTGGAGGCAGAGTCCTTAACACGCCATAAGTCAAAAACCAGAACACAGAAGAGCACATATGAGCTACAAAGCCAGGTCGAGAGAATTCGCCACATCACACCGCGAATGTGACCAATGTTGAGGTCCGCACACCACCAAAGACGTCGCCTGTCCAGCCAAAGGCAAGCAGTGCATGAAGTGCAGGAAATTAAATCACTTCGCGAAAGTCTGAAAGTCAAAGCAACACACAAACACCCATACAAGAAAGGTGATACACACTGTGGATGAAGACACTGAAGATGAACAGGTAGAACTTTTTATTGATGGACTCACAACTGAAAACACAGGTAAATGCAATGAACAAGCGTATGCTGAAATTGAAATTGGAACTCAGAAAGTTACATTTAAAATTGACACTGGAGTACAGACCAAATGCAATTCCTGTATACATATTTGAAAGACAGTTTAGAGACACAGCCATAAAAAAGCTACTCAGAAAATCTCTGGCTATGGTGGTGAGTTTCTGAGAATAAAGGGTACCTGTCACCTAAAGTGCAAATACAAGAACACCTCCACTGTTCTTGAATTTTACATAGTAGACACTAAAGCACCACCCATTCTAGGAATGAGAGCCAGTCTAGACCTAAAGCTAATCAAGCTGATATTGGCTGTGGCTAAAGATGAAACGAAACCATACACAGACACTGACAGCCTTCTCAGAGAATACACAGACGTCTTCCAGGGCATAGGAGAGTTCCCGGGCGAGTGTAATCTCAATGTCGACCCGCACGCCACACCAGTAGTATACCCCCTACGATGAGTACCAATCGCTTTGCGAGACAGATTGAAAAAGGAGCTTGATAAGATGGAAGAGAGTAATGTGATGTGCAAAGTGACAGAGCCCACGGAATGGGTCAATGCCCTCGTAGTTGTAGAAAAACCCCAGACTGGAAAGCTGAGAGTCTGCCTGGACCCCAGGGACCTCAATAAGGCGATACAAAGACCCCACTACCCCTTACCAACTCTGGAAGATGTCACCACAAAGCTTGTCGGAGCAAAGTACTTCAGCTTTCTCGAGGCCAGGTCAGGCTATTGGGCCATCAAGCTGAGTACAGAGTCATCCCCGTTAACAATATTTAACACCCCCTTCGGCAGATACCGGTTCCTGAGGCCATCCTCCGCGTCCCCACAAAGCAACGGCCTCGCTGAGAAAACCATCCAGATAGCGAAACGCATCCTGGACAAGGCAAAAGCTGGAAACACAGACCCCTACCTAGATTTGTTGGAATATAGAAATACTACCAGTCACCTGCCCAACATCTGATGAGCCGACAACTACGCTCCATACTTCCAGGGACCAGCAGACATCTGCAGGTCTGTATTTTTCAGACTCTCTATCGTGCAGTCAGTACAAGTGTTCATGCACTAGTTCATGTTATGTGTGTTTAGCCAATGCTATGTTTTTCTTTTTTTGAGGAGGGAGATGTAACATCCTTACTGCATGTCCTAAAAGGGATCTCTGTAAGATCCCAGTACTCTCGTGAGAGTGTATTCATTCTAAGTTGGCAGAATAAACACAAGTTCAGTATATGTCGTGTGCGTTCCAGTTATTCCAGAGTAGTGCTGCAACGACACGTCTAGGGGTGTGCCGGTTTTAGAATTGGTGATGACGGTTATGACGTGAGTCAAATGTGACGGTTCATAACATAACTGTCGGTGGGGGGCGTTTTGCTCATTTAAATGCTCGTGGATTGACGGGAATGTGTCATTTTACCATCAAATCATGAATGTGATGCCAAGTGTGTTTTAAACAGTAATAACTTTGAACAATTTAACAGAAAGCAATGAAATATTTAAAAAACACACTGTTGCCAGAAGACTGCGTTGTCACTCTCTCATCTATCATCTATTTTAATAATCTTCATAGAAACAGATTTGTGCATTGGGCTTTTTATGTCTGAAATTGTGTCTATATCTGTCATTACACGGACCAGAACAGCACGAAAACAATGTGGATTAAAAGCGTATTGAAGAGGTTTTGCTCATAAATGCAGGTAAAAGAAAGTAATGTGAACTTGAGATTGTTATTAAACGCAGCCGGTGTAAAAGCACAATGGCCACGCGCAGCAAACGCTCTCCGCAGACGCGCTGCACAGTGCTCACCCGGCGTTTGAATAAACTAGACGCTGATTAGCTACTTGCTCTACGTTTCTTTAAAACTAACAGCAAGACAACTAGCAGTGAATGTGCGTTCAAGAGAGTTAGTAGATTAGCATAGGAGGATTTGGACTTGAAAAGCGGAGAGTACTGACGCCTTTCCGCGGTTAAAACAACATTCCTTCTCATGGTCATTCATGTTTATTTGATGCTATAAATTAACTAGAAGGAAGAGATGATTTCAAAGGTGAGACTTTGTTTAATAGGTTTAATCTCAAAAGTAACCGAAAAGCAACCTGGTTTGTCCTGTATGTCAGTGCGTTGTCAGTGTCTGCTCCGCTCTGTATTTTTCACTGCGTGAGAACGTGAGGGGGCGTATAACACAGACTGTTAACAATTGTTTTTAATTAGTATTTAAAAATTCTTTATGATAAAAAATGTTTTAAAAAAAATATTTTAATAACACGGTTTTGCCGGTTATAGAGTTCTAATGACGGTGTTCAACTATAACCGTCGGTCTCACGGTTATATAATGACCGTCACACCCCTAGACACGTCGACATCATCGATTACGTCGACTATGAAAATACGTCGACACGCGTAAAATGCGTCGACGCGTCGCTGTTTACATTCATTTCGCGTAATGGCGGCTTCTGCTCCTGGCAGTGTTATCCATACATTGATTTGTTTGTGTGCGCCACAAAATCAACAATGGCCGCAACATTTACATTTTTATTTTCATTTAAAACGGCTTCATTTATTGTTGTTAGCGCTCGGTGGTGCCTCTCTTGTGCACGCGCGCTCTCTCTCTTTCTCTGCGTGAAGCCCCTAGACAGCACCTCTCATACATGACACTGAGTGAAAGAATTAAAAGTTGGCTGTGTTTTGTACTTGCATTTTCACGTAAACATCAGATGTTACTGGCAGAGAAGACGACTGATTTTAGTTTATCATGAAAGGTTAGTAGTGTTTTCCCACACACACAGGTTCTCTATATGTGCTTGTGCGTGAGCTCTCTCTCTCCTATGCCCGCGCATTCCTTCTGTAGTAACTCTGTGTAATGGCAATTTTTTAATTTGCGCCGAATTGTGAGTTGTCATGCCACTGGGTTGAAGGTTGCTGCTGGCAGCACTTATTCAGCTCCACTCGCGTAATTTGCCGGCTTTAAAAATGTTAGCGCAAGACGCACGGGTTGCTTTTCAAAGCGCTCGCCTGTGAACACGAGTTTAGATTCAGATGCGTTTATATATGAGGGCGTTTGCCGCACGTCTAGGTGCGCGACCTGATACGAACGGCCACTTAAAGGAAAATGAGACAAATCGTAATTTTTAAAAATCTAAGTCATAGATGCAATAATAAATGATCTATGAATAGTCATAATTATTCATCGTCTTTTGGTAACAAAAACTTATTTGATGCAAAACTCATCAGTTTATTTAAAACGTTCATATGAATATAATGTTTTCTTAAGTAAAACAAGTCCATTCAATATTTGTTCTTTTATGACAAGGTATTTGGCAATGTACATGATCCAAGTACTAAAAATTAAGATAAGGATTTTTTTATTTTTCCTCCTGTTCCTCTGCATACTTGATAAATCTTGCTTGTGTATTGTATATCAGGAGTTTCTAAACTTTGTCAACCCAACAGGTAATCTCAAGACCCACCATTTTTTTTAAATAGAAATATAGGGGAAAACACAAACACATTTGTTCCCTTTTAGTAGCTTTTGAATATGTTTAATTGAATAATATAAAAATGCCTTATCATAGGGCTGCGAGATTAGAGCAAAAATCATAATTGTTTACTGTATTTGCATTGATTTGGATTTTATCTATTTAAAAAAATACAATGAATTGCAAGGATGCAGAAAACAGTTCACTATTGCACACTTATGTATAGGCTACTGAGGCTATAGGCTAACTGTATTATTTTAATATAGTCAGTCATGAACTAAAGTGGGCTGGTCTAAGTCATGAAACTCCAGGGCTGAAAATGAGTCCCACTCCGGCCCTGGGTGGTTTCCTGGACAGAGATTAGCTTAAGCCAGGACTAGACCTAGTTTAATTAGGAAATATAATTAGTTTAAACAAACATGCCTTACTAAAAACATTACTTGTGTGCATTTTGAGGCCAAACTAAGGGCACTGATGTATTTTAAGATATGTCAGTGCAAGATGTTTTCAGTTTGGACAGATTTATTTTAGTCTAGGACTAGTCTAATCACTGTCTGGGAAACCGCCCCTATATGTCTGACAACAGAACAGATAATATTTGAAAATAGCATTTAGTTGTGTTAAAATACAATAAAACAAACAATGACTGTCAGATCACACAGAGAGTAGAAAAACAGATTATCCAACAGATTAAATAGCTAATCAAATAAAGAACACTGTATTAATAATAAAAAATAGTCAATAGAGTAGTCGACTAATCGGAAAAATAATCGCTAGATTAGTCGACAGAAGAAATAGTCGTTAGTTGCAGCTCTATTCCAGAGTATTAAAGTGCCCGTATTATGAAAAACTCACTTTTTCTGGGTTTTGGGGTGTTCATTTGTGTCTCTGATGCTCCCACATGCATACAAACTTGGAAAAAAATCCATCCATGCTGTTTTGAGTGAGATACAGGTTTCTGAATGTCCTCTGCATTGAGTCTCAGATTGCGCTAGTTAAAACTCAGCTCCGTTGTGACGTAACAAACCGTTTCGTCACATTCAGTTTGAATTTTCCCGCCCACCACCCCACTCGCAGGTCTCCACCCACCAGGTAGCTAGAGAGCACAGAGCAGTCACACCCTCTATGCTGTTATCATGTCTCACGGAAATAACAGCAATTTGGATATTATCAGAGCCATGGATATGGCTCTGGATATTATGGATTATACTCCCGCCTACTTTTAAAAGCAAAGTTTTAACGCTTGGTTATTGGAACCCGGAGTAATCTTATATACAGTGTGTTACCGAAATGTGATGTAAACAACAGACTATCACAGACGGTCACTATGTATCTATATTTCACGGATTATACGCATTTGTGGGCAAAAATGGTCATTGAATGTATTTTATTGGACTTTCATGGATCATTCACACATCTGAAACAGACTGGATTCGATTCGCAATCGTTGTAATATCAACAAAAAAAGGTAAGAAGTCACGTTATATTTTGCATGTTGTCATCTTCGGTCACAAAATACAACATTAGAGCATCTATATCTCAAAACAGAGATCATACATTGATGCTAATCCCGTAAATTATACCTTTTAAATGTATAGTGATGTTAAAATTGTTTAAGTTAGGCTATATAGTAGTGATGAGCGAGTCACTCGAAACTCGGATCATTTAACCCGATCCCTAAAATGACTCGAGAACCATGAGTCCTAGTGACCATTAACCCGAGTCAGTTGAGTCCTCTAAGATTTTGCATTAAGAATGAGAAATTGTATAAAACACAAAGCTCTTCAAATGTTTACAACAGAATTACAACAAATAACTCTACATAAGCTGCCATAGGTTCTATAACTTGCAACAACAAGTTAATTTACATCTCCAAATGTCAACTGGGGGTACCGAGTGAGCAAAAAGCTGCTATTCCGGATCGTAATTTCCTGCAGCTCCGAGTCCGAGTACAAAGGGATGCGTGCGCGCGACAATGAGTTGGTCGGCGGCTCGGGGATTCACACAGAGAGTGACTCAACTCATAGAGCTTGAATCCTGGACTAGGAAAAATGAGCCTTGCTCGTGTTATTAACCCACTGACTCATGTAGGCTAATCTGTTGCAATATTTGACTGGCACAATGTTTTGGGTAGAAGCTGCAAATGTTTAAACATTTTAAATCCGAGGACTGCTGCAGCAGTGCTGCTGGAAAGATCCGCCACCGACGGACATACACAGCTCCTCTTGTTGACTGAGTCACTCAGAGTGACGCGAGTGGTTCACTCACAGGACCCGTGCAGGAGTGGGCGTCTCTGTCTGGGACTCAATCACAAGATCATGTTCTTGCGTGGATGAGTGACTGTGTGGCTGCATTAACCGAAACCTATCGTGGATCTTTAAAGTCAATCTGAAACAGGACACGTTCCTCTCACATCCAAGTCAACAAAGCCTGACATCTTCTAAACGTGGTGTTGATATATTTGTCATTATGAAATGAAACTAAACACACCAAACTTTTACAAGTATGTTATTGATAATGTTACCACGGACATGCATGTTTTTTACGAGTTCCCCAGCCGTTTTTTGCGAGCAGAGGAGTCGTAGACTCGTAGCTGCATGCGTGATCTGAGTTGCTTGGTTGGCATTAGTATGATTTAGCGATTGGAATTGGAAGTGACTCGAGTGACTCGCACAACCCGGATCATATTAGTGAGTGACTCAGAATAACCCGAATCCTTAAAAAGATCCGGGTTGACCATCACTACTATATAGATATTTTTGCAGGCTAGATAGTTTGCAGCGTGGTTTCAAAAGTTAAAAAAAAATATTTAACGGCTTTATTTTACAATTCTACAAGAACTAAGTAATAGTGCTTTGCCAAACTAAAAGTGTTTTGCCAAACTAACCGAGACCGGGCCTTACCGCCCCGGCTTTTCTGACGAGGCTAACCCCCGAGCATCTAATTACTGTTAAGGTCCGGAAGTTTCTGTAATTTGTGATAATAATGCGTTTGAAAATGTTTTATAACGGGAATATGTTAGCATTGTCCTGGGAAAACGAGTATATTGTTGAAACTGCTACATCACAATTTACACTGGAATCTTTGTGTGTCATGATCAGTGTTGGGAACGTTACTTAAAAAAAGTAATTAGTTATAGTTACTCACTACTTGTTCCAAAAAGTAACTGAGTTAGTAACTGAATTACTCTATAATAAAAGTAACTCGTTACCAGGGAAAGTAACTATTTGCGTTACGGTTAAAAAAAAGTTGCTATATGTCAAAGAATTTGTATTTTTGTTTAGCAGTTTTCACATGTGAGTTGAAATGAGTAGAACAGACAGGTGTTCATACATAACTTTCCATATTTATTGCACGTCAACAGACAGCAAGAGTTTTATCCTACAATTCAAGTATTATCTTTGTAAGAAAAGTAAACAAGTTACACCATATAAAGTGCATTTAACTTCAGCAAACTAAATTAAATCAAACTCTCTCAACCTGAGACAACTGGTCAAGTAAACAACCTGTACTTCCAAGTGTTTTGTTCACAAAAGGTTAACTTTTAAACAACAAAAAGTGTGTTTGCTCTGTAGTCGTATTCTTAATTAAATAAATCAAACTCCAAATGTCAGACAACTGGTCTGGTAGACATTCTGTACTTCAGGTATTTTCTTCAAAAGTAAACAGTTAAATAATATACAGTAAAGTGTGTTTGCAATAACTGTAGCAAATTAAATAAATCAAACTAACAACCTGAAATAAATAGTCTGGAAGACATAGGCTGCTGTATTTCGTTTTCTTCATTAAAAAAGTAAACAGTTTAACAATATGATTCATTAAATTAGAGTTGCTTACAACGGATGTCTACAAAGTCTTCGCTCCCGGACATAATGTACACATTACATGCACATTTATGCCAACTTTTCATCGCATTGCTCCTCCTGACTCGCCATATCTCTTCTGCTACCGCGAATCTCTGTTTAGCTGTTGCGTGTGTGTGGGTAAATTCCAAATGCCGTTTGTGCGCCCTTGAAGGGCACTTCGTGAAGGGGATGTAAAATCCAAATAAACAGAAAAAGACGCTGTATTTTATCACCAAGTGTATTTTAATTAGCCACACTATGAGACAACATTGCGCAACTTTCTCTAGAGTTTATACATCAAGAGATTTGATCTTCGAAGGGAATAGGGCATAGTGATCATCACTTTCCGTTGGAATTCGCCCTGTGTGTGTGTCGCCGCAGGCGCGTGCGCTGGCATATGTATAACAACACTGGCTCTGATTGGCTACCATGAAACACATTACTCTGCCTTAGCCAATCATAATCGCTTATCTCGTTATTAACCTACCTCCTCACTAGCTATGTGAGCCAGGGTTGCGTTTGCATCACACAGTTTATCAAGTCAGTGCATAGTAACGCATTGCATTTAACGTCCGGTAACGTTAACGGCGTTGTAACGGCGGGAAAAGTAATTCATTAGATTAGCCCGTTACTGAAAAATGAACGTCGTTACGTAACGCCGATATTTTAAACGGCGTTATTCCAAACACTGGTCATGATGAGTTTGACACACCGAGACCGGGCCTTACCGCCCCGGCTTTTCTGACGAGGCTAACCCCCGAGCCTCTTATAACTGTTACGGTCCGGACCTCCCGCTAGCTTATAGCAATTAGCACGCGGTCCACAAGCAGTATAAATCCCCCGCCGGGTCTAAATTTCTGTAATTTGTGAAAATAATGCGTTTGAAAATGTTTTATAATGGGAATATGTTAGCATTGTCCAGGGAAAACGAATTTATTGTTGTGACTGCTAACGTAATATCACAATTTAATCTGGAATCATTGTGTGTCATGAGTTTCTTCTCCTGTAGTGTACTAATTAGTGATACTTTTCTGAATGATTTGTCTGTTGGCAACATAAACCGTTAATAATAATAATATATATTATAATAACACAGTATGGTCTGTACTGCTCACGATACCACTGAGCACGCGCACGGGCAGATGACGTTAGTAGTGGGGCGTGATCAAAGGAGCAGCAGCTCATAAATATGTAAGACTAGCTCAAAACGGCACAATCTGAACTGCCCTGAAACAGGGGCTACTAGAGATAGGTAACAATCTTTTCCTACAAGCTATTTCGAGCAAACAACTTTTGAAACATGCTTTATGGAACTCACACACCTATTTAACTTGTGGAAAAGCTATTATAATATGGGCACTTTAATTAGTTTAGCCAGTGTGCAAACATAAAATACTACATGCGGTATGCCGTATTTAACCGGGGAGTGATATGATTCTTCCTCATTTACATAAACAAAGTGATAGTGATTTGTTAGATACGCTTTACATATGAAGGGGGGAATCTCCTCAACCACCACCACAAAATATAAGCTTTGGAGGAACTTGTGAGATGTGAACCATATTTTTATAAACTTATTAAATTAACAGATTCATAACTTAGTAATTATAGATTAAACAAATGCTTTGATACTCAAAAAAGTATTGGGGAAAAAATACTCTAGTCTCACGCATTCACAGTGAGACACACGCATTTCAGTCAGTTCACATGGTCACACGCCACACTTGTATTTCTCACGCTGAGAAGACTTAACTTTTCCTGCTATATACAATTAATGGACGAGGCGCAGGAAGGTTCTCTGTCAAGTTCATAGCTGTCTCGAATTTTTCTTGCGCTCCTCTGATGTCATTCACTTGGACTTGATTTATTAAAAAACTCCCCAACTGCTTTGCAATTAGAAGCTTTAGCTTACCTGAAGGAAAAAAGACTATAGAGGCTTTCTGAAGTGAATGAAAGGACTAGAGATGACGACCTACTTTTTTTATAAGTGTAATTCTTGTCACTTTGTTGTCACCGAGATGCTGTTTCAAAACTCTGAAAAGAACAGTCGAGACGGCGTCCCTCCCTCCTCTGACTCTGATTGGCCGTGATTCACGGCCCATGTACCTGTACCAAAACCAATCAAACCAATGATGGCAGCAAGTATTACCCAGTCAGGGGCAGAATAGGTCGTGTCTTCACACAATTCGGGTGGGGTGATTTGCATGAGATGCATAATGTTGACCTACACTCTTAAAACGAAACACATCTAGTGTTGTCCTTAACATATCAATGTGTTTCGTGTTGATTTTGAGTTCATGTAAATAAAACACTAGATGTGTTGTCCTTATAAGAAAGATGTCTTAATTTAACACATTCGTTTTAAGAGTGTATGTAAAATACGGGACAAATCACGTCCCGTATTGATTTGATACGTGTCATTTTGCCTGTAAATACGGGATGATTCCGTGTTTCACAGGACGGGTGGCATTGCCACCTTCCATGCACACTAACGTTGGTTGAAAGTTGTACCTAAAAAACCCGGCGTGGATTGTAAGAACCCTGAAAACTTTAGACCTATCTCTAATTTACCTTTTCTTTCGAAATTATTAGAGAAAATTGTTGCTCAGCAGGTACATAATCATTTTACAGAGAATAATCAGTTTGAGCAATTTCAATCTGCTTATCGTCCATATCATAGTACTGAAACAGCAATTATTAAAGTCACAAATGATTTGCTAATGGCTGCAGATTCGGGACTTCTATCAATACTCGTTCTTCTGGATCTAACTGCAGCCTTCGACACAATCTCACATAGCATTTTATTGGAGAGGTTGATTTCTATTGGGATTACTGGTACAGTCCATGACTGGTTTAGATCCTATTTATCTGGTCGGACCCAGTTTGTTCAGATCAAACAATTTAAATCGCGGATATGAGATAACCAGTGGTGTTCCTCAAGGTTCAGTCTTGGGCCCTATTCTGTTCATCGTGTACTTATTGCCTCTGGGTCAAATTTTTCGAAAATTTAATATACATTTTCACTGCTACGCGGTATGATACCCAACTCTATATATCTTCAAAGCCAAATTCGATGTTTCAATCTTCTTCTCTGTTGCTCTGTCTTTCTGAAATTAAATCATGGTTTACATGCAATTTTCTTAAGGTCAATAGCGCTAAGACTGAAATTTTACTAGTAGGTACTAAAGATAAACTGCGTAATTGTGAGAACTTCACACTAACTATTGACAACTCTGTTATCTTCCCTTCTTCTCAAGTTAAGAGTCTGGGTGTCGTCCTCGACAGTACTCTCTCTTTCGAGGCACATGTAAATAATATAACACGATCAGCATACTACCATCTGCGTAATATCAATCGTCTCCGACCTTCTCGTTCTGTTATTAATACTGCAGTCCTTGTGCATGCATTAGTTTCTTCTCGAATTGACTATTGTAACTCTTTGCTTAGTGGTGTCTCACAGAAAATTATTCATAAGTTTCAGATGGTTCAAAATTCTGCAGCTCGGATCATTACACGAACACCATTGAATGAGCACATAACACCAGTTTTAGAGCACCTTCACTGGCTTCCGATTAGATACCGTATCCAGTTCAAGACTTTACTTTTTACTTACAAGGCCCTTCATGATCTAGCACCTTCATATCCGAGCGACCTTCTTCATGTGTACGTACCTTCTCGAACCCTCAGGTCTTCTGCTTCAGTGACTCTCGTTGTACCATCTGTGCGCTTGACTACGATGGGAGGTAGAGCCTTTATACTGCTCCAAAAATTTTGAATATTTTACCTCAAGATATACAAAACAGTTCTAGTCTCTCAATTTTTAAGTTACGTCTTAAAACTCACTTTTTTAGACTAGCTTATCATGATTGATTTAGTATTGTTAGTGGGTATTGCTTTTATGTATTTATTGTTTATTGTGTTTTTGTTTTTTATTGCTTAACTATGTATTTTATTATTGTAAGGTGTCCTTGAGTGTCTTGAAAGGCGCCCACAAATAAAATGAATTATTATTATTATTATTACAGGAGGTTGTATATGATGAACAAGCAGTTACACTTCAGGTGCTTTGAGGCTAGCAAATGCAAAGGTAGAAACTAAATAAGAAGTGAATCAAAACATTCATTTGGTATTTTCAAATATTATTATTTTTTGCTATTGGTATGAAAACTTTTTCTCTCAAATATTCTTTTTTTTCTCATGAAATGCTTCTTTGCTATCAGTGTGATAACTTCTTCTTTCAAATAGTTTTATTTCTCTAAGATCATTTAATTTATCGCATGTAATAAAGACACATATCTCGCTCCATAGTTAACAGCGTGTTTGGCGCATTTACCTCAGAGTTTATTTCAGTAATATTGCTGTTTTTCCTGTAATAATACAATTTAAATGTCAATCCTGCTTCCTTGTCTATTTATTAATTTCATTATGCTTTTATGTTAAAGGAATAGTCTACTATTTTTTAATATTAAACTATGTTATTACCTTAACTAAGAATAGTTGATACATCCCTCTATCATCTGTGTGCGTGCACATAAGCGCTGGAGCGCGCTGCGACACTTTGATAGCATTTAGCTTAGCCCCATTCATTCAATGGTATCAAACAGAGATAAAGTTAGAAGTGACCAAGCACATCAACGTTTTTCGTATTTAAGACGAGTAGTTATACGAGCAAGTTTGGTGGTACAAAATAAAACGTAGCGCTTTTCTAAGCGGATTTAAAAGAGGAACTATATTGTATGGCGTAATAGCACTTATGGGAGTACTTTGACTCGGCGCAGTAACACCCTCCCTCTCCCATTATGAGGACTTTTCAGGCGAGTCGAAGTACTCCCAAAAGTGCTATTACCCCCACACAACTGAGGGACTTCATGTGGCCCCCTCTTAACAATTTCACATGCCCCCTCAGTCATTTCATCCTGCAGCCGGGCCTGTTTTCTAGTCTATTGAGTAAGATTGTGTGATCTATTGCGTCAAAGGCTGCACTAATTCAATTCAATTCAATTTTATTTATATTGCGCTTTTATAATTGTTAATTGTTGCAAAGCAGCTTTACATGAGTAGATGTAGAGGAGAACACAGAAAATCAATAGATAATATAAGAAGTAGAATATAGCGGCTAAGGTTAAACCGTACAAGCAAGCATATTAATAATGTAACGTATACAGTAAAATGCTAAGTTAAGCCAAAGTTGGCTGACTCTACCTGGGACGAAAAAACCCCGTAGGAGAAAACCCGGTGGGAAAAACTCCTAGAAGGACAAAAACCCTTGGGAGAAATTAATATATATTTATATATATATAGACACGGTAGGGATAGGAAGCGGGTAAGCGGATTAAACTGGTTCAGCCGGTGGTCGTTGGTCGCGCATCGGCTGGGCATCACGTTGAAGGACAGCCAGTAGATCAGTGGTGCGATGACCTTCACAGCAACAAGAACTGGGTCTGTTTGTCTCATTGTCCTCGGGGTCGAGGACGAGACAGGGAGACAAAAACAGAGTTCTATTAGCGTAGAGGCCGTTCGCATGTAATGCAAGTGTCATACATTATAGTGGTTTAAGTCAGCTCGGTTCCAGACAGGCTAACTATTGCGGCAATAGTATATTACCTATATGAGGTATGTGAGTGCTTTGTTCTAGACAAAATAACTACTGCGGGAAAAGTACATTT